>NC_088879.1:22737614-23055891 GCF_032884065.1 Artemia franciscana | reverse complement strand
ACAGTACCAGTTTTCAAGTATAAATTACTTGATATTCCTAAATAAGCTACCATATACACAGAGGGTATTTCCACCTTGCTATAACATTGTGTTTCGCAGTTTAATTTAACAAGTCAGAACTTTGCGCAATTGTTAAAATTAAACTTAAGTTTGATCTTCAGTAAGTATTGCTCGCTGTACTTTTGTTGATAGTTCGTTTAGCCCATTTGTGGGCTCAATATTTATTTGGGAGGGTGGGGTTCCTCCCGATCTCAGTTGAAAACTATTTACATTGCGTGAATATACCCTGCTCCTAACTATGGGTGGCCTAGGAGGGGCCACAAATGTTTAATATGGACTATCTGAAGAAACATCTGGAGGCAGTTCAAGAACGACGATCGAGATTATAGTGAACCAAAAGTATACCATTTAAAATAATGCTCTTTCTACCGTATTGGTCCCAACTAAATGCGATAGACATTCCTAAACAAAGGCACAAGTTCGAACAAACCAAACTAACCCTCCAGCTGCACCAGTCAGTGCCAGTACCCGTAACAACAATCGACTAGTGCCATCCAAATGCAGGACAGCCCGTCATCGGAATTTTTTTGTGTCTTTTATTGTCGGTGTTCATAACACCGAGTGTGTTTATTTTATTTGAAAAAAAGGAACCATTCAGTTTGGCTTCGACCGTGCCTATGATAGTTTTATTTTTTTTTAATAGTACGCAATTCTGAAAGAAACTAGGCAAAATATAAACCATTTCATTCAGTTTGTTAATAAAAAGGAGCAATTCCATCTGTTTGGATGCTTATTGTGACGAGTTTATATCATACTTTTGCCAAGCTCCCTGGTTTATTCATATTCAAGAAAGATCCAGATTGTTTTCAGAACAGGAATTGTTTTAAGTTCCTAGTCCTTTTATTTGTACTAAAATTAGTAAAATCAATGTATTTCGTGTAAGAAACCAGAACAAAGAAAAATGTAAATTAAATGAAGAATATAGCAAAACTGTAGAAAATGTAATGAAAAATACAGCGGAGTTACAGAAATACCCCCCCCCCCTGAAAGTTACACGAACTATCTACCAACATAAATTTCTCATTTAAAGGTAAATTTAAGCTGAATGAATTCTACGCAATCGGAATCACTACAAAAATATAATTTGAATTTGCATACTTATTGTTCCTAAACTTTAATTTTTGCTCTCGGTTACAATTTCTACAACTTGCACTTTCCTGACCAGAGTCGACGCAGTAGCACTGATTATGTAAAGAGCTATATCTTTCACGAACATTTGCTTCCCAGACACTTTGTTAAGCAGCGGTGGCCCTAAAACTTGAGAGGGACCTTACTTGATCAGACACTGATATTTCTAAAATTCTTTTTATGAGCCAAAGTGATTGGAGGATAACCAGCGTTATCCAGAGCAAGTTTTACTTTCTGGTACCCGCTTAACCACCATGACATCGTACAAAAAATTTGACCAAGAAAGTGACAAAAGAATTGGTAGCTCAAATTTTCAAAAAACTGCCTCCAGGGGAATACAACTGACGCTGCCCAAATGGCAAGGCCACCAGATTAAAGATACGGTTGCTTCTTCACAGATACATTATTACTGAAAAGGTGGTTATATCTACCCTTGTTAAAACCAGAATCGTATAAGTAATTGAGACATATAACTGGAAATAAATGTTGGATCCGTAATCCCTTCAGCCAACAGCTCTACAGCAAAAAAGGTAGGTACATTGTGTCTTTTTTTAAACCAGAATCATGCATTTATTCTCAATCTCAGTGCAAAAATTTGCTAGGTTCAAACCACGGACTGAGTAAGCTAAAAAAAAAAAAAACTAAGACCTCCTTGTGGAAAAACAGCGCTAGTCCTGACACGTGATACAAACGCACTAAGTTTAAGCTAGGAGTGGCTTGCTGCAAAAACAAGGTAAGTTTTGAGTTTGGTCGAAAGAATCTAAAGTTATGACTGACTATAACAGCCAGGTAACTCCACGCTGCGGAATGAAAGAGTGAGTGAGTGTGTGAGAGAGAGAGAGAGAGAGAGAGAGAGAGAGAGAGGAGAGGAGAGAGGAGAGAGAGAGAGAGAGAGAGAGAGAGAGAGAGAGAGAGAGAGAGAGAGAGAGAGAGAGGAGAGAAGAGAGAGAGAGAGGGAGAGAGAGAAAAAGAGAGAGAGAGGAGAGAGATCCTATTTTAGTGGGCAAAGAGTCCTTTATAGGGTTTTCTTCATCGTAGATACGAAGAAGAAAAAGAAAAAGATTCATAACCAAAAAAAAAAACCCACAATTGTAATATTAAGGAATATAAATTACATGCGTCATCTGTAGATTTGGCTACCTTTTGCTGAAACCTAAAGTTGAAATGTCTTTTTAAGATTGAATAAATGGAATTAAGGCGTAGAAAACAACTCAATCGAATACCTTGCTCAAGAGAAGAAATATAAATCCACGGCTTCAAGATGTATAAGGTAATAATCTAACAAAATCAATTAATATAGAGATTAGGGAATGAACTAGATAGCTTTGACTCCAATTATTTTCACTTTGTCAAACATAAAAAAAGAAAACTTTGGAAATCCTTGACATTAAAGGCAGTTTCATTGTCTTCAGGTTCCATGGCGGTCTAGCCTGAAATCCCTCTGCATGATTTGCAAGCTATAGAGCAATCCAGATTCGACTTCTTGCATGGACATCTTAAATGATGTGTGCAATATCTCAGGGACAAGTAAGCGTATTAATTTGAAACTACTCAGGAATAATCCCCGAAGCCGTGCCGAAAACCAGCGGCGCGCCGCCGGAAATTTCAAGCGTCAAATATTTCCGAGATTATTCAAAAGGCAAATATAACGCAAAATCTACTATCCAATTGTAAATGTAAAAATTTGGATCCTCTCAATATGTTTTTGAATCTACTCGTCAACGCTGGACTTTAGATTATTATTCACTTGTTTCTGTCCTCTTTGTTACACTGTAATATTTTCTAATTAAAATTGGTTTTGACCAGCCATGACATTCCTCGAATATCTTATTTATAAATGTTCTACCATGTGCAAAAATACAACTATTCAAGAAAGGCCAGAAAGCAAGATGAAAAAGTTGTAAGTAATAACCCCCTCACCCACCCAAAATGTTATTATACATATGTATATTGAAGCATGGGTAAAGTGGAAGAACCAAACTTATATAAACATTCTTTGTCTTCCTAACAACCTTCTCAAAAATATTGAAATACAAAATGCCACTGAATTCCTTAAAAGATTTTGTGATTAACAAAATAAAGATTGCTTTAATGTATATATTACTTTCAAACTTCGAAATTTCACTTTTCATTCTCGGGGTTTCCTCGGTTGTATGATTAATCTCCTTAACGTCAATTCTACGTTAAAAGCTATTCTAAAGTCAATTCTACGTAAGCAAGGAAACTTAAGAGAACATTAAAATGACCAAGAATATATTACAAAATACAGCCCAAGAGCATGCAAAGTCTCTAAGCCCATAATAAGCGGAAATTCGAAAAACAAAAGTTGGAACACAATATATATTTATAAATACTTGTGGTTTTATTATAGATGGAAAAAAAAGTCCACAAAAACATTTTGTTCCTTTTGGATTGTAACATCATGACAATTCGATACAAACATGGAGTTAACATTGCTAAGCTTAACTACGCAAGCCAATTTCTGGAGCAATATGTGAAACACCAAACTTCCGTGAGGTAGACAATTGGCAGGAATCCAAAGATATATACGACTTTATGGCATACTTCTTGAAACTTGAAAACCTCATTAAAAAAAAAAAAAAAAAACAGAGGAAAATAATGTTAACAGTAAAGTGTCTGAGATGGCTCAAATGTTGTCTCTGAAGTGTTTCAGAATAAGCTGTTCCATTTTTTGGTACTAATTGCAAAAGTATTTAATGGCCTATCTTGGTAACACAAAAAAAAAAAAAAAAAAACGGAAAAAATCTGGCATGAGAGGGGAAGTAGGTGGGTCCTGATGGAACTGGGATAAGCTTGTCATTATCCATTAGTTCAACCAATCTGAAAATGGTTATACGGATAAAATCATAATAAATGCTTAAAACTAAAGAGAAACTATTGCTCTCAGTAAAGCAATAATTGAAAAACAATGAAATAACAAAACTCAACGACACAATTCAGGATATTTGAAAAAAAAAAACAGGACTAATGACGATAATATTAATCATAGAAACCTTATGAGCTGTTCCAATGTTACTTCTAGTTCTTCCCGTTCTTGGGCATACTCTCCACTTAAATCGGCAATTTCCTGTTTAGCTGCTTTGAACTTCGTCACTAGTCTTTTCAGTCTCTTTGTTTTAGATTCCACTTCTTGCTGAAGAGATGTATAAGTTTGAATCAGATCATCTGCTCCTTCTTCTTCAAGTTGCAGTTGACGACGCATTTCTCTTTCAATATTCTGAAATTGAAAACCGTAAAAGTATGACACATGCTTAATTCGAAAAATAAAGAGTCTATCGGCATTGGCAACTTTGTATTAGCAAGCAAAATTAAGCACCAAATAACATTATTAAGCAGTCAAGAGCTTTATGCAGTGTGTAGCTTGCGTAGTTCTTGCTTTGCAATGGCTCCCAACATCATACTTAACATGTCAAAGGTAAACAATAAAGGTAGCAGTTTTTGTGCAAATTTAAGCTTAGTGAACTATTACCATTAATCGTTGTTAACAAAACATTTACTCTACGAAATATGAAAAAAAATTTGAAAAATCTGAAGTTCAAAGAAACCTATATTTTGGTTTATCTTCACTACGAAAATGAGTCAATTTACTGTAATTAATAACAACGTTAATTTCTTAGAAACGGTCTTAAAGATGGTTTTTCAAAACGAAGAATTTCAAAAATGATTAATTTTTTTCCGACTAGGTTCAGATCATTGTGATATAAAGTTAAATTAAACATTACATTTGGTATTATACCTGCAAGTATTCTTATTGTGCAGGCTCTCAAATTTAAAATACAATCTATTCTTGAATTATAGGAGACGCGGTGTCAAATTAGCACTCCTCTTTTTTTTTATAATTTGAACTACTGTTTGAGAAATAAATCGTTGGAAATAAAAAATATTTCGTACTCATCGGCTCTAATGCATTAGTCGGTGACTTCTACGAGATCCTTTCATGTCTCCTTTCCGATTTTGCCATTAAATTTGACAGTGCAGAATATGAATGGAATAATTTTGGGAAATTAATTTGGGAAGTATCAAGATATGTTTTACGGAAGGAAGTTAGAAAAACGGCGTAGAAAATTAGTATCCTTCTGCCACCTTTGTGTAGAAGTCCTTAGATCTACTTTAACTTTATGAGGCTTGTACCTTGGCCAAAGGGGATATAAGTGAAACTGAAAAGGGTTTCCAATTTCAGAATATTGAAAGAGCACTTTTTTATATTTGACAAAGTGAAAATAATTGGAGTCAAATTTCAGAGGCGTGAGGTGAATTCAAGTCTCACCTTTCTTAAGCAAGTAATTTCCCAGATACACTGAAAAATCGTCAGGGAGGTAGCTACACCCACTGAGTTCTTGCCTGCACACTTTGAGACAGTTTGACCTCTAATGTCCAAGCACGAACAGGATTCAAACTTTCATGGTTAAGGGATTATTCATTCAAAACAGAGATTTTTTTTTTTTTAAGCGAAAATCTACAAGCACATCCATTTTCAGGCGGGTGAGCTTAGGTATTATTGCTTACTGTCGATAATAGGTTTGTAGTATACGAAAAAGGAAAAAGATATTTTAATTTTTATCAAGTAGTAAATTGTAATCCATATTTATGAAAAATATTAATCTTCAGGGATAAGGGGCCACATAATTGGGCTAATTGGTCTGTTTTTTATTCATGTCTTATACTTTGCACGTATAAAAATTTGTCGTCATACATTCGGTTACGTAATCATCATACTTACTAATGTAACTTAATTACGAAGTTTCGGAATAATTAATAAAGTGTTCACGTAGCCTTCTCACGAATAGGCACATAACCAAATTGTTCTTACCGCCAAATACAGAGGGAATGAATAACTGGTGCTGGTTTTAGATAAATAATGCAGCCATAGCTTGTACTTCCAGCGTTTGAAAGATCATGGCGGTGTGGAAAGCTGCAACCTGGTTGAGAGCCAACCACGGCTCATAGTAGCCAAAATAAGAAACACTTTTAAAAAGTTGTCAAGTGGAAAAGATTGCCATTAGAAGCTCCAGGAATGGTAACTATGATTTCAAATAATTTAAATGGTAAAAGATTGTTTAAGAAATTTTTTATATCGAATCTCGAAAAAAGCCTGAAAACCCTCAAAAATGGTACATAATAGAAATGAAAACTATACCATTGGAATCGCCATTGTCAAAAAACTCGAATAGTAAAGTTTAAGCCTCTATCTGGAACCACAATAAAAAGTACTTTTTTGCATGTTGTGATGTGTCTTCTTTTATTCTTGCTTTTATCTTCATTAGTGCTAGCGGGGAACTGCTAAAACACAGACAACTGTTTCGCGGCTCATTTAAAATGAAGTTGCAACATCTAATCATTTTACTTCATTTATGGTTGTAACCTACGTTTTTGACGTCGTTCATCATCTTTTATAAGAAAATGTAGAAATTTTTTCAACCAAAAACTGATGATATTTAAAAATACTTTAAATACTTAAAAACTCCTACTCTATAAATTCCGGAATATAGATACTAAAAGTACGGTCGGTTAAAAAAAAGATCAACCTAATTTTTCAAGAATGATCAACCCAGACGATTTCAAGAAAAAAAAAATTCGCTGGAGATTTCTAAGGAAGTTTTAGAGACAACTTGAGAGAAGGACGATTTTATACTTCGCAATATGTTCCAGACCCGAGTAAAAAACTAAAAAGAAATTTACAAAATAATGGTTTAAGGGTAGCTTTAAAAAGTAGTAATATTTTAAGTAGTTTTCCAAATTCTGGAAAGGATCTAACTTCAGTGGAGTATAAAAGTGGAGTCTATGAAATCCCATGTACTTGCGGACGCTCCTATGTAGGAAATACTAACCAGAATTTAAAAATTAGATTGCTAGAACATCAAGAATCTATGCCGTCAACCCTGAAGCTAAAATCCAAACTTAAAATTTTACATCATCTCTACCTGAACACAATTTTAAGTTCCTGGACCACTACATTATGTTCAAAAATGTCTCTTTGATTTCTAAGGACCGGTGTTTAAACCAAGTTTTTAGGGAAACCATTGAAATTAAAAAATAAAAATTATTCGAAAACCTGGCTTTTAATAGAGATGTAGGTGAATTGGGCTTACATTTAATTTATGATAATTTACTTCAGTCTAATGAAGTAAATTTTGCTTCCCCCAAAACCTTTGCTTACCTGATAATGAGCCTTCACTTACAAATCAAGCCAATGAACCGGAAACTAGAAATTCAAAAAGGTTCGCAGCTGTAACTGCTTTGCGGAAAATAAGAGCTTTAAACAATATGTAACTGGTCTGTTGTTTTGTTTAGATAGCGATGTTTTATTTGTATCATTTTAGTTTATATGCTGAAGACGGCCAGTCTGTATGGGACCGGAATATTCAGCATTGCATTGTCTGGCTTTTTCCAATTTGATGTGAACAAAGCTTGAAATATTAAAAAAATGTTTTATAAAACAAATTGTGATGTTCAAAATAGGGCTTACTTGACGTTCCATGAGTTCTTCTCTTTTCCGCTCAAGAGCTTGCTGCTGCTCAGATGTTTTCTGAATAATGGCATTCTCATTCCCACCAATGAGCTTCTCTTCAATGGTTTTAATCTTGTCTTGTATAGCTACTTGTTCGTCCTTCTGTCGCCTAAAGAATACAGAAAATCAACGACAGCCTCCAGCGTAAGACGGAGCAGAATTTTCTCCTTAAAGTTCATACAAGTTCCCTCAAAATTTTCAAGCATACCTGCTAGGAAAACGCTAAAAATCAAATCAAAGAAATTAACATTAGAACAGTTTGTAAGCTTTGGAAGTTCCTTGCAGTGCTACCTGCTTGGATCGAAAACCTTGTCGACACAGGGGACGTTGAACTTTATAGATTTTTCTATCAAATCTTATAGTCAAAACCCAGGTTCTCAATAGCTCTTGATGACTTAGACTTGACTTTATTAAATGGGGGATAGTTAATCACCTGGGAGAAATTTGCTAAAGAGTTCTTTATCTTTGAGGTGGTGAGCCGACACTGAGGCTCACAACAAAAGTATTTTTAGGTATCTCTATCCCACAGGCAACTTCCAGCTGTTTTCAAGAGTCCATCTTTTGTTTCTAATTTTTCTCCATATACCTTCGTAATGCTACTGACGTCTAAATTTCTTCTACGCGGTGAGTCCGACTTTAATCCGGTAATCGGAAGTTTAAAGGCACGGAATTCTCTACCAGCTGCGGCACTGGTTAGTCATTCGTTTGGGACTTCAAAACATTGGTGTTTCATTTCCTTTCAAAAGAGTTTAATTTACAGGATTAAAATGATGATTTAAGTTTAATAGTAAAATTTTGAACTATTACTTTATTATTATTGTTGTTGATGCATTTGTGGTGTATTTTAATAACTATAATTATGTTTGAGTAATATGAAGAAGGACTTATTTGGCTTGTGCAAATCAGTTTCATAATTATTTTGAATGTGTAAGTGTTGCGGTTTGATATCTCGCGTCGCGTGGTCCTAGTGTTATTAGTGAATTACAGGCTACTAGCTATTCTACGATTTAATTTCTCTCCTTTCTTCCCTGTTTACCTGACGAAAGAACCTTTCGGGGAGGGGGGATGTGTTTTTTGCATATTCTGTGGAAATTTCTTATTAAGTACTTTATTGTTGAACAAATGGACTCTGAACTCTGAAATGAAACGAACTCTGGATCTCCATACTCCATGGCCTATTTCGTTACATCCTCAAGGTTTCCAATTCACTTCGCACAAAGTTCCACAAGTCTAACTTTATTGATTTAGCTTATTTTTGGACGAATAAAAAGCGGATGTACATACATAAGGCTACCAAAAGGCATCAAAGGGCCCAGGGTAAATCACTTCTCTCGTCCTACCCTTCTGAACTGCGTCCTCAAATATTAATAAAAATGGGTTCCTTGAAAAAACAGTATAGTTCATTCCCCCCCCCCCCCCTTCTGACACAAACACTACAATATAAATTTTCATTTTGTTACATTGAAAAAATTCTATATGCGGGATTTTCAGAGTTATTCCTGTTTAACCACGCTCTAGCCGTCCACTCCCCGCCTCTCCTAATGCTTGTATTTAGGCTTAGCTTGATGATTTCTTTGATAAGCATTATTTTTTGTACTTATTTCTCATCGACAGTTATATGGCTATATGGCCAATTAAAAAAAACAACAAAAAACTACTAAACTTTTATATTTAGCCTTGGTCTATATACAAAAATTAGGAGATGGGGAGGGAGAATATTCTGGGATGAAGTTAAACTAGAAACTCTTTTGATAATCTATTAAATACAAGTTTCTTTCCTAGATCATCCGTGAACTATATCCTACAGAAAAATTTTATTCAAACGCTTTTAATATTCCTGACAATAAATAGACCTCAGGATCCTGAAATTATGAAGACCAAAATCTTTGCACAATAGGGATTCCAATAAATAGTAGAAAACCGTTCTAAAACTTATTTCTGAAGCCCTTGTTCCAAAATGGGTCTTTTATATAATGTAGGACCCATGCCTAGGGGACGGCCGACAATTATGCGGATAAAATTGCAATTTTAGATCTAGCCTAAGATTTATAATCAGCAAGCTCAATAATCTTTAAATACTAACTTTGACGGAAAACAAAGACCCTTTGTACAACACATCTTTGGATTTTGGATCTCTATATTGTAATACTGGCCTTATATTTGTAATCAATAAGTTCAGTAATCCTTGTATAACAGCTTAGGTGTACATAAAAAAAGACACTGTTAAATGTTTAATTAGTTTGTTTTTATCTAAGGCAGCCATACTGCGATCTTGCCGATTTTTAACGAATAATACTTAACCCTTGAGGACCCCTCCCTACATAATCCCAGAATGATCAAAGCCGGGAGAGGTACAACACGTCTAGAAGTGCAAGCTTGTGAGTTCCAAGGCGGAGGGTTGCAGGAGAGAGGGTCTCGCTTAAACACCTTTCGTTATACTTATTGAAAACCCTTACGTGACTCTGACTTCAAAAAGGGGTAAAGTTTCTACAGTTTGTAAAATGTGCACGTCTATCAGCAAGCCCGACAATCCTTAAATACAATTTTGGCTAAAAATCACTCGTATCACATATATATCATATCATAATATCTCTCATTAAATGAATACAAAATATATTTGACTTTGATCATATAAATGGCAATATTAGCCTCAGATTCATAATATCGATACTGAGAAACCTTTAAATACCCTATTTCGGTGGAATTCAAACACTATTTGTAAAATATGTAGACTATATAGTGTGTTTTGACTTTAGACGGTTATGCCATGATCCAAAAGATTATTAATCATTAATTGCAAGCCATTTCCTGAACAATCCTTGAACGATCTAGAATCGAAAGTGGTTCATGTTGAAAGTTTGGTTTAGGGAGTTTTAGACGGGCCTGGGGCCAAAGGATCCTCCAATTAAAAATATTGCTTAACAAGATGTTACATGTCAAGCAGTAGTAAATATGCACCAAGCATAATTTGACTTTGGATGTGTCTAATACAATTTTATTCATTAATATCTAACCGTGCCCTAAAGAATCTCAGAATGATAATGAGTCAAAAGCGGTTCATGTTCGACTATATGTGCGAAGTTTGGTTTAGGGAGTGTTGGACGGATCTGGGGCCCAAGGACCCTATTTAGGGCCCTCCAATCAAGCATATTATTCAACAACATGTAAAATGCCAAGCAGTTGTAAATATGCACTCAGCATAATTTGGCTTTGGATGTTTCTATTGCAGTATTAATCTCAGATCTGTAATCTTGTACTCAGAAATATATACTTAATGAGTTTTGATTTTGGATAGTCCTACTTCAATCTTATGGCCTTCAAGAATAATATTTATTTTACTTTTTTTTTACCATTTCTGAGATAACCCACATATGACAAATATAAAGTATATATAATAACTTTTTAAATAAAATTCAGAGAAGAGCTAAAAGAAAAATATTGTAAAAAGAAATTTAAGCAAACTGAAGGAGGTCGTGCAAAAACATTGAGAATGATTAACGAGGCACAAAACTAAAGACGAGAGGTTCCCAGATACAATTAGCCTCATTCGTATTAGTGACCATTTTACCGATATCGTTGAAAAGCTGAATGACAATAATCCTAGTACTTCAGTGGGAAATGAATTCGAGAGATCTTTACCAGAAGAGGCCGACGTCACGTTATACCTCAAGCCTGTGACAATGACAGAGTTAAAGGAAGTGGTCCACACAGTTTAGTAATTCTGCAGCTGGTATTGATCTTATTCTGACAAAGACTGTCAAGTTCGTTTCTTGTAAAATTCAGCTAGATTCTATGTTTTTGATCAATCAGTGCTTTCAGAAAGATGCGTTTCCGGATTGTCTTAAACGTACCAAAACTAATCGTATATTTAAAAGTGTTGATCGATCAAATCTAGGTATTTATATATCTATTTCATTATTGTCAGGTTTTTCTAGAATTACTCAAACAATTTTCTTGTAGGAGACTGACAAGTTTTTTGGTGGTCCGATTTTTTTTTTAATAACAACCAATCCGGATTTTATAATAGCATGTCAACAAAGCAGGCGCTTTTATTTCTCCCGAAATAAATCAATGATTCATAAGATAGCAATATGAAAGTTACTTCACTATTTCTGGATATTGTGAAAGCACTTGACTGTGTCAACCACAGAATACTGGTTCAGAAGCTGGTCAAAGCTGATGTTTGTGGCAGTGCCTCGGGATTCACCCAATCTTTCATCAATAATAGAATACAATGTGTAGACGTTAATGGTAGATTATCTTGGTTAGAGAGGTGAAACAGGGGGTGCCACAAGGATATCTCTCGGCTCTTCGTTTTTTCTGGTTTGATTTTCTTTTTTCCTATCAAGGATTTACGTAATGCTGTTGATGTTCTAGATGTTAAACAGCCATGTAGACTAATAGGAAGCAAAATTTCAGTTAAGAAAATTCTAGCTATGAATGCAGATGACACACAGTTTACAGTTGCAGCTATAGTTCATAACCAGTTAATGTTAACACTGAGTGTAGGTGTCAGATTCAAATATAGCTATTGGCCAACAGACTAGCAATAAATCTTGATGTCATCATTTATTGTTTATGTTCGTTTCAAAAATTATTCCACGTGAATTCAGGGTTCAACTTTAGGTGAAATGTTGAGGCAAAGTATTTGGGAGCGTATGTAAATAAAATGTTGTCTTTTTAAAAACATAATGGAGTAATTAGTGCTAACATTTCCCATAATGTTGGAATGCTGCTGGAGTTGAGAAATATGCTTTCAGGAATATTATTCGTATGTTTTATTTTCTCTTTTACATCCATATCTTTTTTACTGCTGTTCTGTCTGGTCAAATACGTTTCCTTTCCACCTTCGTACTCCTCATGTGCTACAGAATTCAGCTATCTGGATTTTAAGTCGCATTCACAGCCATGTTGCAGTCAGAGAATTGTATGAAAAAGTCAGAGTAGTAGCGGTGTTTGGTTTACGTTTCTAGAGTAGAGTAAAGCTCGATTATGAATAGTAATCTAGGACCTTGTTTTAATATTGTGTTTCAGCTAGGAAATCAGGACCATAATTGTTCAACTAGGCAGGTTCGGAATGCCCGACCACCTTTTTGCTCCGTCGATACTACCTACTTTTACTTTTTGTTATGTAGGACCGAATTGTTCAACATAAGGAGTCAGCGGCAGTAGGCTTGAGATTTTCAGTGCAGGATTTCGACACTTGTTGATAAAAAAGCATCACCAAGTGTGAAAAAGCATGTTGTGACCAAGTTGGGGTTAGGATTGCACAAAGCCTCCGTTCAACTGGGGGTACAGGGACTTCTTACTATCTGGTTCTAAGCCAGGTTAAGCGCTTCGCATAAACCTGAAAAGATGTGTTAGTTCCCGTCCTGCGCTGGTTCTGGGACCACTGTTTTTCCTGAGGTCAAATAATTTCAACGACTTAAGAATATTAAAGTCGCAACTAAGAATGTTACAACGTTAAAAAATAACTATGGTATTGACATTTTGACTGACGAATTCAGACACTTCAAACTGACATTTCAAACATCAGACGCTTCTGAAATTAATTATTAGAACTTTCAGAAACTCATATCCCAGGGTTAGAAAGCATGAAATAAGTTGATATGGAATTTATTTACTCAGGCAGGAAGGATAGGGTACACAGACAGGCAGCAGGGCTCCAAATGGATAAGGAAGCTTGTATGGCTTGTTTAGGCTGGGAAGGTAATTAATAATAGAATGCTTGTCACTCATTTTATGAAAAAAGTGCAGGGCATCAGCATAGTAGGATAGTATACGCCCCAGTAGAACCGACTGACGAAGATAGTACTGATTCGGATGAATTTCAATTACATCTAAAGCAACAAATAGATAGGGTCCCATTCAGAAATATGGTGTTTTTATTAAGAGATTTTAACGCCCAGGCCAGTAGAGATTAAAAAGCGGTAAAGCTTTGTCGCAAGTGCAAACGATACACAATCTTGGCTCTTCCTTGATTGCAATGTATCTTGGAAGCAGCACGGTGATTTAGTCGCAGCAGATATTGCAAGGGGTTTAGGAGTGATACGTAGATTGAAAAATGTTTTACCGCTATCGGCCCTTATAACTTTATACCATGCAATAGTGAGCCCGTACATTTCTTACGGCTGTGTCGTTTGGTAAAGTAATTTGTATGTGAATTTCGGAAGAGCGAAAATTTTATAGAATAAAGTGGTTCGTTTAGTTGGTAATTATGTGAAAAATGCCAATGACAAAGAGTCTTGTTTTAAACAATTGAAAGTGCTTAATGTTGAACAAATTCGAGATTACCAAGCTACAAAATTCACCTATCAATGTTGAAATAATGTATGCCGTTTAGTTTTTGCAGCTTCTTCGTGTTAATAGTACCCTCCATACACATGAAACAAGGAATGCAGATAATTTCGTCGTTGAGTATCGAGTATTTGAATGGATTGGGATGGAGGAGGAGCGTGCTTAGATGTTGGCCTCAGTTGGTTTGATGCTGCAGTGAGTTGTTAGTTGTAGCTTAAAATTTAGGTTTGATTGGAGCACATGAAGAGACTATGAGAAAGAAGTTAAATTAATAAAATAGCACATGGAAAATATCGCTCTTTACTAAGTCGACACTATGGCGTTGCCTATAAAACCTTTGATTTTGTTGAATATCGTGTTAAGATTTTGTACTGTAAAATGGAGAAATTTCCATAAGCAAAGAAGTAACTTATACAGTTACCTTAATTCTATGACTTTCGCTTCAACTTCAGCGAGAAGACGTCTTTTCTCCTCTTCAAGAAGCTGGCTGTTCCCCATTATGGCATCCCTTTCTGCTTCATACATGATCTCCGGGTCAGAAGTTGCACCACTATCATCACTATCATAGTCAGTTCTTTTCTTTCTCTCGCGATGTCCGCTACGCTCACGCTTGCTTTCCAAATAAGACTGACAAAGAGAAAAACACATTTGTTCAAATACTTTGATGGGAATTCTTTATAAAATGAAGTGCGTTTTCACCGTTGAGACAAGGAAGTATAAAGGGTGGGTCCTAACAAATTACATGTGTTTAACGTCTCTAATAAATTATTTTTAAAAAAAGAAAAAAAGAAAAAAGACGAGTGACTACACCTGCTGCAGTACACACAAAGATAGGATCTGGTTCAAATCAAAAACTATAATATCCATTTTTCAAGTTACAGCGTCACACAAAAAATCTGGGTTTCTAATAGTTGAGTTTTTAACTTTCATTTCTAATGCTTTTAAGCTGCAACTGTGTTGGAAGACGACTGTTACCAAACAAACGGTGAGTTTTTGTGCTTTAGCGGTCTTATCAGTAATTTCGGATATATATCGTATCCCACGAGTTGGCCTAAACTGTGATATGTGTCAAATTTTCATTCAAAAGCAAAAGTGTTTTGCTTTTTCATTCATTGCTTGAATTCAGTCAAATTTTTGAAATTGGACTGCAGTAAAAGAACAACTTAAACAATATAAAGCTTCTAGTTTCAGAGGCAAAAAGTCACAGCTGAGATCATAACTCAGAACTTCAAAGGCCAGAAAACCTCTGAACCCATTAAAAAGTATTATTCTGAAACATGTTAACTAAACCTTCTGTTCTACCCATTCGACACACTACAAAAAAAAGGAACTGTACCTTCCTTCCATACAGGCCATTGGTTTCTAAGCTACGCGGCGAATATATAGTGTTCAATCCAAACAAGCAGAAGAATATCCACAGTGGCAGGTGTTCATAAACTACGAGTAGATGCCACGTAGTATTAATCCTTAATGCTTAGTAATTTTAACAAACAAAACTGGTCGGTCAAATGATAAAAAACAAAAAAACAAAACAAGGGCTAAATCGAGATTTAGATCATTTTGGCAAGGAGTCCAAACCTCTCTCAATTTTGAACTGAATCAAGACTTACCTCGTTTCTGCACCGAATTATTCCCAGTTTGAACTTAGCTCTTTTTTACAGAGATTGAAAATCCTTGCAATCACATATGCCCATCTGTTCTACTAAAATTTATAGTTAAAGAGCAGACAAGTTGTATAATTTTAATTCCTTTCCCCTGGGGGTCGCGTAGTTTATGTACTCCTCCCCCCAAGGCACATATTTGGGAACTTTTGACCATTCTGAGTAAAAGACTACCTTAATTTTTTTATCTTAAGCATCAAACATAACTTAGTATACGCTACTGTGTGGACATTGATGAAAAATAGCCAGCCTACATCATTCAGTTGCCTATTTAACCAGCTCAACGACACAAAAAACACTAAACAATTGAGAAAGAAGAGACATTTCTGGCTTTAAAACAATGCACCCCATATGCCCCCAGACGTGTTTTTGCAGTTCGAATGAGTGGAAGCAAATTTACGACGGAACTGGTTAAATTGAATTACTGAAAAGTTAGGTCTATTTTGGTGTATTAGTCCTGATTTTTTTTTTTTTTTTTTTTTTTTTTTTAATAAATTCCTTATAAACTGACTAAGTTAAAGTCAGTCAAGTGCAATGACGTTAAAGTTCGAAAAACTAAAAATAGCAAAATCAACGAATTAGGATTTTGTCAAGTTATAGGAAAAGATTACGCTTTAGCAGTTTTTCTTAATATCAACGATGGACTCAACGATTAGGAATCTTCTAAATGCACAAATGTAGCATAAATATAAAAAAGGAAACGGTTCATAATAACTATAACAAGAAAAGGATAAATATCTTTAAGGTTTAAAAGATAATATTCAAAATCCACATTAGTCTCTATCTGGGGAACTGCGGAAGCAGAAACTTTAACTCCATTTACCTCGCAAACCCTGTTTGAAACTGTGTATATGTAACTTGAATTATGCTATTACCTTCAATTTCATAATTTCTTCTTGATACTGGCGGAGCAAAGTGTCTTTGGGATCTTCATTAATTCTAGGTATGTTTTTAATCATTTTGGCACGACTAGCATAACGCAACGTCGTCAATGTCTCATCGTAGTTATATGAAGCTGGACCAATATTTGCCACCATTACAGTTCTTGAGTTGCCACCCAGAGAATCTGTGGAACAATTTCTTTTAAGTGGGCAGTATAGGCAACACGACTAAATTAATACAAATCCCTTAGCTGCACTAAGTTTAAAATGCAATAGTCTAGAACAACATGATGAAACGCCGAAATTAAATGATAGTAAAAATGTTACTTTGGAAATTGGATATATTTTAGAACTTTCCGTCTGAAAAAATCTCGGTCAAAAAGAAAAAAAATTCCACAGTTTTTCTCACTCTCTGGTGAAATTTGAAACACTGATAAGCTAATTTAATCCAGTTTGTAAAATAAACAACTGAGAAAATAGCAAAAAATTCATTGCTGATTTTAATTAAAATGACAAATAATCGTAGAGGGATATTTCCACAATAGGAACTTTGCTGTTTAGTTATGTGCTTGAGCATAAACAATAATCTTCAATGAATTTTAGAATGGAGAAAAAAAAATCGGATGTTCTATGACAAAACACTTTTTTTACACAGGTAAACAGCTTCTCATCCGGTAAAAGCGGATTAGTTTCCACACTAAAACTATTGTTAAGCATTTGAAATCAGAATGGCATCTGTAACAGTGGCAGATACCTCTCGCATTGTAGATGTTATATATAACCTTGAATGGTAATACCGGCCTTGAAATATCTTTTTAAGTATTTAAATCGCTCTTCAATAAAGAAGCGGTTCGCATAAATCTAATTTTTCCTACTTGAAGATTTGGAGATAAAAAGAGCAAAAGTGACTTTATCCATACTAAGCATTTTTTTTTAATAGACCTAGAAGGCCCTTCTTTAGCCTTAATGAGCTTGCATAATTGGATGAATTTAAGGGTAAATCTGAATATAAAATAAATCTATACAAAGACGGGACACTATGAGCGTGCATCAAATGGGGGCCTCCGTAGAGCTCGTAGTTTATAGTTGACTTCTGTTTAACAACAAGAGAATGTTTCTTTATCCGAAGCGATGATCCTATTACCTGGAACACACTAGATTCTTAACTAAAATCTTGGAGAAATGTTAGTGATTTTACAGAAAAAAGTTCAGGACAACTGCTGTTGTCCTGTTCTTTTTTTCAATAATTGATTTTAATTAGTACTGCGCTACATTCTGCCTCTGGCACTTCCGCAATATAGTTATTATGTTGCTAAGCCTTGTTTTGAATAAATATCCCTTATATCTTATGCCTATGTCTTAAATGAGCTTTTATTCCTTTAAATATATATACCAGAAAAGGAGTATCTCCCAGGCCTTTGATATTCGTGACAAAAAAAAAACAGACAATAATTTCGGCTCGATATTTTGAGGGAGTAACAGTTACAATAAGTACAACAAATATAGGCCCGAACTTCTCGTTCTATGTACAAGTGTATAAGTAAACAGTTCTCCGTTTTCACTTATTAAAACGTGTTGTCCACACAAGTTGATACACTTTGCCATAAAAGATACTTATTCTGACCCACCTTTAAATTACCTTTAACCAACCCACAAATGACCGGATCTGTGTATATTTATCGTTCTATTTGATAATATTCTTCTTTTTTCCACTGACAAAAATAAATCGAACCCAAAAAACTTCAAATAAATAAATGATTTTCTAGATCATGTTGCCTTTCCAATGAAAAACAAAAAGAAACAACAAATAACTGGTAAACAACTTATGTTAACAACACTAAAATACAGTACAAGTAGATGATGAACATTTCCCTGTTCACGTCTAGGACGATCTTTTCCCTATGAAACTAATAAGAAGAAAAGAAAGATAAAAGGGACACGAGTTTCGGATTTGAATTCCAATATTCCGCTTCTATCTGTATCGTAGTTAGAACCTATCGTCGTTAGACGTTGTTTATCCATTTCTGTCATTTCTTTCTTGCTTCTAGATTCAAAATAATTTTGATGGTATACATAAAAAACTGCATTTAAAATTCAAACGGCCAATATTTTTTTGCATAGCTGAATTATTGCCAATAATATAGCTCACTTCAGTGGCAGATTTACGTAGAGGAGAGTGTCATGTCCTGGACGTAGTTTCATTTTTGCAGTTTTACTTGCCCTTCTTAGACCTGTTCGGCCACCACTCCCTTCCCCCTGGCTCGGATGAAGCTTTACTTGGGAATTTATCCAGCAAAAAAAAAGTTTTTACCATCATTCCCTCATGTCTTACAAAATTCTGGACCTCCCAATAGTTCATGTAGGGACTGCTGTACGCTTACCTTGCAAAAGACGAGTGAGTTTAGAGTCTCTATATGGTATATGACTGCTTTTACCATCAACCAAAGCTGATATTACATTTCCAAGGGCTGACAAGGACAGATTTATTTTCGTTGCTTCTTTGAAGCGATCCCCCTAAAAATAAACACTTAAGGTAAGCCTTTCAAACACTTCTGAACATGACATTGGTTTTGCCCAAACATCACGCTTAAAGCACTCTTTACGTATTATCAACTGAATTTGCAAATAGTACGAAGTGTTTCGACTGAAACTAAGGAGCAACGTTAAAATTCAAAACGAACAGAAATTATTCCGTATATGTAAGGGGCTTTCCCTCCTCAATACCCACTCTTCACGCTACAGTTTTTTAATACTTCTGAAAAAAAATTATGATTCTAATAAAACAGACCTTGTGTTTTGGGAGTCGTTCCTAAAGATATGGGACAAAGGGTCAAACTTTAGCGTAAAGGGCGGGGTATTGACGAGGAGTCCCCTCTCATAATCGGATCAATTTCTGTTCGTTTTGAGATTTAACGTTGCTCCTTACTTTCGGTTGAAAAATATTGAAATCCTGACAAAAGCAAAAGAAGACTCCGGTTATATTTTTTAGATTCTTCGCATTGACTTTTATCCTAGTCATAGAGGTTGGAACTGTCACCCCCATTTCTCCTTTTTTTGTCATAAGAATAAAAGAAAAACAACAAAGTAATACAACAATCTGCAGCAAACGATAGAATTTGGATACATTGGTAAATTGGCTGACGATCACGGAGATATAAAGCATCATAGAGAGCACATTCTCCAAATTTTCGCGATCACATTACCAAGCATTGACACATTTTTTTTTGGTGCTCTTTTCCTAATATTTGTTCTTCAACCTTCGAATATTCAACTTCAACTTTCTTCAATCTTTCGAATTCACCTTTCGAATAGCAAAAGATTCGACAATAAAAAAAATTCTAACGCATTAGATTTCTTTTTTTTGTATTTCTTTTTTAAGTTTACTTTTCGTTTAATTTTGACCAATTGGTTTAGTCACTTTCTTAAACTTGAGAAATTCATGACAGTTAAAAAGATGTGACAAAATTGAAGGTACTACAATTCCCAATGTATCTTTAAAAGGCGTCCATGCTGATGAAAAGCCCATGAATAAACTAATTTGGTCAGAGGAGAGCTGGAATTTAAGATATTTGAACTATGTTAAAAAAAACGAGTGTCCATTGCCAATGGGTGGGTGCTTGAATGGGGGTGCACAGCTGGGAAACATTGGAAAAATTAGGAGATACCGTTTTTGTGCGCGCAAAATACGATGAAGAACGCCTATTAAACGTCATTAGAAGTAGAAGTTATGACATTATTAGGAGGTTGGCGGAATTCTTTACGGAGAGTATGGCTTATGCTGAAAATCACAGACTTTGTAGTCTGGGTGATATGTAAGTATAGTTCTGCTGATTGACTTAGTACCAATGCTAACTCATATTCACAAGGGTATATGTTTTTTAGATTGATATTTTAACAATATATTAGGGCCCTTACAACTTAACTAGGCCAGACTTCTCCATTATTAGGGAGACAAATGACACAAAACTAAAACCTATATGGGAAAGAATCCCATGAGTCATCCAGAGAAAGGACAAAAGAAAACAAAAGAAAAACACAAAATTTACCGCTCAAATTTCCTTTTTCTGCCATGTCCTAGTGTTTTTCAAAAGGTTTATCCAGGGTAGCATACTGGTTTAGAAAAAAAAAAAAAAAAAAAAAACAGTTCTGTTAAAAGGATGTGTTAATAGAATTTACAAAGGGAAATAAAAATGCCATACGCTGACAAAATCATAGATGAAACATCTGGAGCCACGTAACTGAACTTACGGAATAGAATATACCGGAGAAATCCCAACTTCGTGCAAATGGAAATTGACGTCTTAGATGAAAAAAAATCTCCTTTCTGTATTTTTTAACACACCTTCTTTTATTCATTTGAGAAAAGGAAATCAACATAGGATAAGTTGCTGGACCATAAAAGTGGTAAGTGGTCACTTATTATTCTCTTTTTTATAGTTTTAGTTGTCACTTAAGTAATTTAAATACTTTACACTTTTCAACATTTAGTCTATAGATATCCCTTCTAATAAAAGAAAGTTAGGGGTAAACTTGCAGCCTTCCTCAGATTGATCGGGAGGACTTCTTATGAAATATTGAGAGCCTCGGGCCTAAAATTCAGCTTTTGAGGCCTCATGCACCCCTTGCCCTTGGGCCTCTAGAAAAGATTCAATAGACTCATCCATAGAAGGGAATGTGGATCAATGTCAAGCTGTGCAACAGTGCAAAACAATCATTTGAATGAAGTTTTAAAATTAGCGTCTGTAAAACAGTTCATGTTACTTAGATTGCATGTATGTTTAAGACTTGAAGTCCACTGCCATGCGGCAATATCTCCAGGAATCGAAATATTTAGTACGAGGTTTTTCCGGTACGTATATACATAAGATGTTTCGGATTTCCATTCAATTGCATTTTGCCTAAAATTGAGCTGAATTTTGTTGTTTGAGAAGACAAAATAGCCAAAATTAGCTTTTTATTGTTGCACGACCTTTTTTGTCACTCAAAAAGTCAAGAGAGCTATAAGCTTCAGCTAGCTTTGCAATTATAATCATTGACAATTTCGCAACACTATTTGCAATTTTTTACGACTACTAGTGGCTTGAACCTCCATTTTAAGATTATCAGATACGCTCATTTTGCTTGTATATTTCTCACCAACAGTTCGTGTTTTAGGGCCCCTTTTTTACATTTTCAAATGCTTATAACTAGTCCAAACTTTAACTCGTTATTACTGATTTTGAGCCAGCATAAAGAATATATTGTTATACAACATTTCGAAACTTCCACTTTCAAAATCTTGTATACCAAGGACGATGATCGCTCTTCAATCACCATAAACGATTTGGCTGTGTCATGAAAACCAATCTAACAATATAATTTTAACTCTTTTTTAAATATTTATGTATGTGTTTCCAAAAAAGCCGTCGGGCCATAGAAAAAAAAACCGAACATAAACATAACAAAGCCAATAAGGAAGACACAAATAAATTAAAAAGAAAAAACGTACATATATATGGATCTTCATGAAATTATTTATAAAGAGACACATCTTCACCGATGTATCAGCCCTTTTTTAACATACTTAGCCAGATTCATTAATGTCATCTTAACTCTTGATCCCTTATAACACATTATTATGACACATATATATAACACATTATTATTTCAAAAAAGAAAAAAAAGATGAGCACAATCAGATCTAGCCTCCTAACTGCACATTATTAAAATACACTTAACTGGTGACACCAGAAACCAACTTTCCTGTACATGCATTAGAGTTATGTTCAATGGGGAGGAACAGAGCAATTGACAACACATTTGCAACTCTATTCCATTAGTAGACTCAAAACAGGAGCCACTTGGAATAAGTTTAAGTGCACAAATATTGAATCCCAGCCTCGACAGAAGTAGAGTCCAAAATAAAAAAAAAATATCAGCTGCAGGAATAGAGCTTTTGATGAAAAAAGAGAAAGAAAAAGAATTTAAGGAAAATAACCACAAATTACGCAAATCTTATACTATTTCTGGCAAATTATCACACTTTCCGGTACAAGCATAGACATCACAGAATCGAGGAAGGCATTTACAGTTCTTGGTCCACTTATCCAGACAATAGTCATACATAGCTGAAAGGACTTAGCAGACATGGTCTTCCAATTAATGAGGCATTTCAGATTGCAAGCTGATAGTAAGAACGCTTACCATGATCCCAAAACACACCTTCTGTAGGAGGTAACGCTTTCAGCTCCTTCTTACGAGGGTACAAGTGTAGGCTACTCGTAAATCACTGAAGGAAAACTGGTTAGGATCCTTTCCATAAGCGCTGATTATCCCCTTTCTTGCAATATCTTGGAAGGAGAACATACTGGCTTCCGTGAAAGTTTCATCTCTCAACTTCTGTATTACATACTGAACCCAACACAAAAGCTCATCAGGAGAATACACACTTTCCTATAGGGTTTCGGCACCTTAAATTCACTACAAATTTTCATATTATTTTTTTTTAATTTAAAGACTAAAAAAGAAGAAAGGATACCAAATACAGAATATAGTAAAAAGAGACACCAAAAAAGTATGATAAAGGTTTCTTAGGTATAACTCACAGTGGCCCCAGTTTTAGACTGCCTTTCACTTCCAGCAAGATCAACCAGGTTCAATTTTCCAACCCTAATTCTGTTTCTACCTTCAGGTCCTCTTTCGCTTGATTCGATCGTTATAATAAATATCGCATGGGATCGTGAACTATGCTCATTCATATTTGTTGCACTAAAAAAAAAAAAAAAAAAAAGGTTACAGAGTTAATCTAATACTCACCTTGGTCGGATAATTCTTCCGTAAACGTTGAAGGTTACCTCAACCTATCTTATAGAGAGAGAAAAAGAGGGAGAGAGGGAGAGAGGGAGAGAGAGAGAGAGAGAGAGAGAGAGAGAGAGAGAGAGAGAGAGAGAGAGAGAGAGAGGGAGAGGGAGAGAGAGAGAGAGAGAGAGAGAGAGAGAGAGAGAGAGAGAGAGAGAGAAAGAGAGATATTTATCGGTATATTAATCGGTATATTTAAAAACTATCGTAGCATAGCTAAATTCAGTTTTTTCACAAAAATCATACATTTAAACAAAAATCACACACTACAACTCAGCATTAAAAACTGATAAGAAGAAAGGCACAAATGAGTTGGCGCATCGATTGGTTCGTACTTTAGGGGGTGCAAGTTTATTTTGCAACCGAGTTCGGCTATTGGGAGGGGCTGGTTCGGGTAGTAGTGATCGGTGGCTCTTATTGGCTACGACGAATTTTCCAAATTGGTGAATAAGGTGTTCAATGCCGGACTTTAAGTGGAGATAAATTTAATCTAGCGAGGGCTTGATCATAGGGTATGCCACGATTTCAGAGTATAATCCTTGTTGCTCTTTTCTGGACGCACTCTATGTCGCGTAATAGGTACGCTGTGCGGATAGCAGATGGACCCCACACCGGGCGCGCGTACTCGAGCAACGGTCGAACATAACACATGTAGGCATGGAGAAGACTTTCAGTGTCACACCCAAAACGCCTCATTTTGGTAACTGTCTGAAGTCTTGCATTAGCCTTGTGGACGGTTAAATTAATATGGGCACTGAAACTACAGTCACTAGTGAAAGTTACTCCTAAGATGTTTATTTCGTTCACAATCGGGAGAGGAACTAGAGGCATATCTATATTCTGCTTCAGAGGGTTGAAATGAATTATCTTCGACTTGGCTACGTTAATGGTAAGATCATGACTTGAGCATTCGGTCTTTAGCTGATCAAATAACTGGTCAGAAAACTGCTTTGTTATGATAGTGTTTTCGACCAGGTAAGCGAGCACTATGGACAGATCATCTACAAACTTGTAACGGTCGTCGTGATGGTTAAGCAGGGAATTAATTACAGCCAGGAAAATTATTCCAGCTTAATTTTGTGCCTTGTGGGGCCTCGCAAGAAGTATCTGAACATAATGAATCCGAATCGTTTTCGTGGAGTGCAAAGAGGCCAGTTAAGAAGTCAAGTACAAGGCCAAGGGTGCGTCGTTTGTTACCCATTTCCTGGAGATTCATGCATGCAGTGAGGTGGCGGATTAGGTCAAAGGCCTTTCGGAAATCCATTGCGCAAATGTCGACGGAACAGCTACCTTTTTCAAGCCATTGGAGGACGCAGTCAAACATCCGTACTAGGTAGATTGTAGTACTACACTTGGGGAGTCCACCGTACTGGAATTTATCAATACGCCCATGAATTTGTTTCAGAAGAATCTTGAGTATAAAAGCCTCAGTTACTTTCGCCAAACAAGGTGTAAGTGAGATCGGGCGGAGATCGTCGCATGCACTAGGGGCGCGCTTTTTTGGAATAATTCTAATATAGGCCCTTTTCCACTGTGACGGGAAATAGCCAGAAGCAAAACACTCGTTAATGATGCTGGACAGTGGTAATGCTATGAAGGCTGCATATTCACGTAGCAGTTTGGCAGGTAATTCACCAGGGTATGAAGATGTATTCGGTTTGATCTTCCGTAATTCCGTGTAAACATCAAACTCACTGACTATTATGTTGTTCTCAGGCTCACATTTTTCAAGTATGGTGAACTTTTCATGAGCCGTAATAGTTGGATAGGTAGTACAGATCTTGGTGAAGAATTCACTCACTTCTTCTGCACAGGGAGAGATGAGACAGAAACAAGGAGAATAAAAATTGAAACAGAAATGATGAAGATTATAAATAGTTACAAACGGAAGATACGAATTAAGTGAATCCTACAAAGAGACAAGTGCCAAGAACAAATCTTAAAATCTACATATATCTTAAAAGGAAACCTTTATTCGAATGAGTAAAAGTTTTCTGGGTTGACTTATGGCAGAATTGATAGAAAATGCCAGTTTTTTTTTTTAACCTAAACTATGGGTAAACATATACAAAAAGAATAAAACTCATAATCCACTAGGGTACAAAAATAGAATGCCGAATTTTCTCGCTATAAACTGCCAGTCATTGTGTAACAAAATGGAAGAATTTGAAGTCATCGTCCGTCAAAATAGTATCCCAGTTATCACAGTTACAGAAACTTGGAATCTTGATAGGTTGTCAGGTCATATGGCAGGCTACGAAATTTTCCTGAGCACATGTGCTGATCGAGGTGAGCATAGACTAGGTGGAGGTGTTGCCTTGTACATACGGAAAGACATCCCTTGCAAATTATTACCAGAATTATTTGATTCAGCTCATGAAGTAATCTGGGCTATTTGCAAACCTAAATCTCTTCCCCGGCGCTTTTCTTGTATTATAGTCGCTTCAGTATATTACCCGGAAAGTGCAAGAAACCGGGGTGACTTGGTCTTCTACCTCCAAACGACTGTTGATCACCTGAGAAGTATATATAGTAGCCCTGCTTTTATTATAGGAGGAGACTTTAACCAAACCAAGAAGAGTTGGTTATCATCTTGTTTGTCTTTGAAACAAGTAGTACATCTACCCACCCACTTTTTGGGGGGCATATTGGACCTTATACTCACAAATTGTGATGATTTTTACTCCCCTCCCTTTTCTCTTGGTCCCGTTGGTATGTCAGACCACAACCCAATTCTTTGGAAAGCAAGAGAGTCTTTACCAAAGCCCAAACTATCCCGTGTCACTGTTCGTCCTTGTACGGAGTCGGCCATCTGTGAATACGGTCGATGGATTGGCACATATGACTTCCCCGAAGAGTACAATACCCGGCTCTTGGAAACTAAGGTATCCGATTTCAATGCTACGTTATACAGTCAATACCTAAAGATCTTTACAACAAAATCATTTGTTGTTAGTGAATACAACAAACCATGGATATCTCCAGCTATTAAATCACTAATAAAAGAGAGCCTCTACTCCCGTGGTGATATAATCAACGGCAAGAAATTGCGAAATCAAATAGTCTCTTTGGTAAAGAAAGCCAAAGCTCGGTATGGTCGTGAAACCATGCCCTCCCAATTACTTACTTCAGACCCCAAAAAGTGGCACAACGCTGTGAAAAAGTGGCCGGCCAAGCTTTCGACAGCAGTGTATAGATCAGCAATGATGGCGGGTCCTTAATCAGTGCAGAAGAAGTGAGTGAATTCTTCCCCAGGATCTGTACTACCTATCCAACTATTACGGCTCAGGAAAAGTCCACCATACTTGAAAAATGTGAGCCTGAGAACAACATAATAGTCAGTGAGTTTGATGTTTACACGGAATTACGGAAGATCAAACCGAATACATCTTCATACCCTTGTGAATTACCTTCCAAACTGCTAGGTGAATATGCAGCCTTTATAGCATTACCACTGTCCCGCATCATTAACGAGTGTTTTGCTTCTGGCTTTTTCCCGTTACAGTGGAAAAGGGCCTATATTAGAATTATTCCAAAGAAGCGCGCCCCTAGTGCATGCGACGATCTCCGCCCGATCTCACTTACACCTTGTTTGGCGAAAGTAACTGAGGCCTTTATACTCAAGTTTCTTCTGAAACAAATTCATGGGCGTATTGATAAATTCCAGTACGGTGGACTCCCCAAGTGTAGTACTACAATCTACCTAGTACGGATGTTTGACTGCGTCCTCCAATGGCTTGAAAAAGGTAGCTGTTTCGTCGACATTTGCGCATTGGATTTCCGAAAGGCCTTTGACCTAATCCGCCACCGGACTGCAGGCATGAATCTCCAGGAAATGGGGGCCAAACGATGCACCCTTGGCCTTGTACTTGACTTCTTAACTGGCCGAAAACAAAAAGTCTTTGCACTCCACGAAAACGATTCGGATTCATCATGGTCAGATACTTCTTGCGGGGCCCCACAAGGCACAAAATTAGCTGGAATAATTTTTCTGGCTGTAATTAATTCCCTGCTTAACCATCACGACGACCGTTACAAGTTTGTAGATGATCTGTCCATAGTGCTCGCTTACCTGGTCGAAAACACTATCATAACAAAGCAGTTTTCAGACCAGTTATTTGATCAGCTAAAGACCGAATGCTCAAGTCATGATCTTACCATTAACGTAGCCAAGTCGAAGATAATTCGTTTCAACCCTCTGAAGCGGAATATAGATATGCCTCTAGTCCCTTTCCCGATTGTGAACGAAATAAAAATCTTAGGGGTAACTTTCACTAGTGACTGTGGTTTCAGTGCCCATATTAATTTAACCGTCCACAAGGCTAATGCAAGCCTTCAGACACTTACCAAAATGAGGCGTTTTGGGTGTGATACTAAAAGCCTTCTCCATGCCTACACGTGTTATGTTCGACCGTTGCTCGAGTACGCGTGCCCGGTGTGGGGTCCATCTGCTATCCGCACAGCGTACCTATTACGTGACATAGAGTGCGTCCAGAAAAGAGCAACAAGGATTATACTCCGAGACCGTGGCATACCCTACGATCAAGCCCTCGCTAAATTAAATTTATCTCCACTTAAAGTCCAGCTGGAACACCTTATTCACCAATTTGGAAAATTCATCCTGGCCAATAAGAGTCACCAATCTTTACTACCTGAACCAGCCCCTCCCGATAGCCAAACTCGATTACGAAATAAACTTGTACCCCCTAAAGTACGAACCAATCGATACGCAAACTCATTTGTGCCTTTTTTCACATCAGTTTTTAATGCTGAGTTGTAGTGTGTGATTTTTGTTTAAATGTATGATTTTTGTGAAAAAACTGAATTTAGCTCTATGCTACGATAGTTTTTAAATATACCGTTCTCTCTCTCTCTCAAACAAACAAATACAAAATAACAAGCCAACCATAAAAATTTTAGCCAGGTCATACCTTTCTACTCCACAAAAAAAAATCAACCTGTCAACCTTACAAGATGATCATGTATAATTCAACTAAGAACTTGATATT
Source organism: Artemia franciscana (assembly GCF_032884065.1). NCBI lineage: Eukaryota > Metazoa > Arthropoda > Branchiopoda > Anostraca > Artemiidae > Artemia > Artemia franciscana. Next base: position 23,027,489 of record NC_088879.1, on the reverse strand, counting down.
TCGACGCCAGAAAGGGGTAAAAATATGTAGCTTCACATTTAGCCTTGGCCAATTTATAATCACACAGCAGGATATGGGTGAACCCATCTTCCTTCCCTCCCCAACAAACAAAAACACTCTGAAAAGGGAGCAAAGGGAACTCAATGTGAAAGGCCCTTATTTTCCAGGAAACACCGCATTTTTAGAAAAGATACGCTTTTTCACATTTTCATTCATTCTTTTTTTATATTACTAACAATACTAACTGTATAATACTAACAGTTTTTTTTTATAACAATTTTACGAGACATGGAGCACAGTGGTTCAAACAATTGAGCTTCTGAGGATTTTTCCTACATGAAATGACTTGAAAGTACAGGGATAGCCCTGATTTTTCAAATTTTCCTGAAGGTAAGAGGATAATTCCCTTACAACATTTGTAAAACTACGATTCAAAATTAGCTAGAGTTAAACGCCAAATTACATCTTTTGTGAACATCGTGCAAAACCAATGCCAAACATCCAATCCAAGGGGTACTAAGAGCTGAGACTGTGCCTCGGAGGAAACTTATTCATATACCTTCTTACGGTATTATCAATGCAAATGATGATGAAAGGCTGTAGCAAAGGTCTTGGTAACTGAAAATAGTACTGGGGGTTGATTTCTACCAAGCAGATTTCTGCTTCGGTTACTTTTTTGCTGTGGATAAAGTTTTACTAGTTTCAAATTTCATGAATTACACATGAACTGATCTAGGGTAGGGGGTTCCAAATTAGAAAGTCGAAAAAAAAATTATGCAAAAGAATATAGAAAATTAAACTTTCTTTAAGATATATTTGGAGCTCATTCAATAGAAGTTCGCCTATAATTCACTTGAGTTAGATCAAGGCCCATGTAGATTGGCTTTGTATACAAGACTGCGACAGCTTATAAATTATGATAATTACCCAACAGATCTGTTTTTGTTTCCAATGGTCATGATATTTTCCATGTCAATTTCAGCCTTGCAGATATAGGATGAAAGATCTTGAACATATACTCCCATCTCTGAATGCTCTCGCAGTTCAAGCTTTCGGAACTGATCTTTCGATAATAAATCCCTAAAAAATAAAAGGCAAATTTACCTCATATTTCAAAACAATTGAAGGTGAGTATCGACGTTGGTTAGTATAATAAATGAATAGTTATATTGTAAGTAGATTTAAGAAGAAAACGGTAAGAGGCTCCAAGATTCTGGTGAAGACGTAGACCTCAAGATCCTTTCCCCGTGGATGGGGACCAGAGTTAAATTTTACTGGGTTGAATTTTCCCAAAGTTAAGTTCCGTAGGGACGAACTTTTTCTTCACATTTTGACTCGAACAGATTTCATTAACTGAGTTTTGCATAGTTTGATTTTGTATGGGTTAAATTCTAAGAGTAGAGTTATACCAACTTGAATTTATTTTGACTGTATTTTGCTTGTGCTGAGTTTGGCTGTGTTGAATTTAGTGCGAGTTACATTTTGCGTGTGCTGAGTTTCGCTGGCTTGTTTTTTAGACTACGTTTCGCATGGATTGAGTTTGAAACAAATTCTCTACATACATTCTCCCAAAAATATTCGAAACACACTTTTCTACCTTGGATAATAGATTCCCTAAGAAATCTTTCTTCCATAAAATTCTACATACATTCTCTCAAAGATACTCGAAACACACTTTTCTACCTTGGATAATAGATTCCCTAAGAAATCTTTCTTCCATAAAATCCTACATACATTCTCTCAAAAATACTCGAAACACACTTTTCTACCTTGGATAATAGATTCCCTAAGAAATCTTTCTTCCATAAAATTCTACATACATTCTCTCAAAAATACTCGAAACACACTTTTCTACCTTGGATAATAGATTCCCTAAGAAATCTTTCTTCCGTAAAATTCTACATACATTCTCTCAAAAATATTCGAAACACACTTTTCTACCTTGGATAATAGATTCCCTAAGAAATCTTTCTTCAATAAAATCCTCCATACATTCTCTCAAAAATACTCGAAACACACTTTTCTACCTTGGATAATAGATTTTCTAAGAAATCTTTCTTCCATAAAATTCTACATACATTCTCTCAAAAATACTCGAAACACACTTTTCTACCTTGGATAATAGATTCCCTAAGAAATCTTTCTTCCATAAAATCCTACGTACATTCTTTCAAAAATACTCGAAACACACTTTTCTACCTTGGATAATAGATTCCCTAAGAAATCTTTCTTCCATAAAATTCTACATACATTCTCTCAAAAATACTCGAAACACACTTTTCTACCTTGGATAATAGATTCCCTAAGAAATCTTTCTTCCATAAAATCCTACATACATTCTCTCAAAAATACTCGAAACACACTTTTCTACCTTTAATAGATTCCCTAAGATATCTTTCTTCCATAAAATCCTACATACATTCTCTCAAAAATACTCGAAACACACTTTTCCACCTTGGATAATAGATTCCCTAAGAAATCTTTCTTCCATAAAATTCTACATACATTCTCTCAAAAATACTCGAAACACACTTTTCTACCTTGAATAATAGATTCCCTAAGAAATCTTTCTTCCATAAAATTCTTTTGAAGCCCGTGTCTGAAACTTGACAAAGCGTATGCGTCTTGATGTAGCATCAGAAGGAGAAACTTTTCCAATTGGAGCAAAATTTACAATTCCAAAATAAATACGAATTTGTATTTAATGGAATAACGATAAGCCAAGCTCTTCAGATAGCCCAGAATGTCAAAACTTCCCTTCTTTTTTTTCCTTTTTTTTACCCCAGGGAACTGTGTATTACCCAGGAGTGTAACCATTCGAAAAATTCATTTTAAGACATCATGATGAATAACTGGTTCAGAAAAAATTAATAAGGTAAAAAAGCTATAGAAGATCCCATGAAGCTGGCCAATTTCTTTAGCTTGCTTTACAGATTGCTGTCGGAGCCTAGAGTCTCCACACCGTCTCCAAGCCCAGTCCTTTTAAGAGAAAATTTTAAGTATAGTTTCGTTTGTAGTTAATTGAGTGTGTAAGGCGGAAGGAAAGAAGGGAAGAGGGTAAACCAATTGATCAGGTAGTCTACTTAGGAGAAGAAGCAGAAAATATATATTTTTTTTCTAAACTCCCAATTTCATCGTTACAACGGTGTTTCTTCTAAAACCAAGGGAAGAATTTTTTATAGCCAAGTTTATTTATATCAGCTGAACATTCTTCAGTGATTTAGCCGGAAACATGATTTCGAGGTGGGCGGATATCTAAAACGTGGCTTAACCGAGAACACCAGGAGTTCAAATAGGTTCTTTAAAAAATCAAATTCATTCTATATTTCAGTTTTTTTACTATCAAGCGATTATTCAAAAGGATTTCTATAATATGAAAGAAATAACGTTACTCCAAAATAACAATTTTAATTATTATTACACAGAAGGAATTAGGAACGGCAATACGGCCATAGTGAAGGCCGAGAACCCCAATATAAAAATAAAGAAAAGCGCTAAAGTAAAAACAAAACATTCGTAAAAAAAAGTCTTTCTGTCTAGATATATTGAAAAACGAATAAAATAGCCTTTTTATATTAGTTGAAAAAAAAAATTTTGCTTTTAAACAAAAACTGAAAATGAAGACACAAACTTAAAACGAGAAGACACGATCAGAGCTAAAAATTCTTCTTTATTGCAACATGTTTTGCCGAGCAGCATCATTTCTTCGCAGGCTGTAATCCAGAAGTTCACCTCCAAATGGATTTAGCTTTGATAACATACCTTTGCAGCAAGTCTTCAGCAGGTTTGACAACAAATTTTCGAAGTCACATAAGGTAGACATACCTTGCAACCGCCCACTTTAAATTTCGAAAGTTTGCATCTCAGAAATACTTTTTGTTGGATCATCAAAATTCTTTGGTACAAACTGAGGTGAAAATTGGATGTGTAAACTGCCTAATGTGTTTAGTTTTACATAGAACAAGGCACAATATAACCCCCCATATTAGTAATTAAAGTCTTCAAAAGCCCTTAAATAACAACTTCAGTGGACATCACACACCATTTGGGAATTAATTAGGTTAATTGCCGCTCTTCACTTTTGGACTTACATATTACCGTATGGGCTTGTAGTCTAAGCCCAGAAATCCTTTAACAAAAACTTTGGCAAAATTGAAAAATATTAGTTTATTACTGAAAAATTAGTGGCTCCAAAACCCTTAAATGCCCCGCGAGAGACAGATCCTTATTACAATTTGGTTTAGGACACCTTTTCATCAAGTGAAACCGTTTTCTGAATCCTTTAAAATGATCAAAAGAGTCAATAAAGGTGCTATGTGCATGTATACATTCACAGAACTGGGGAGCGGAGTTAAATTAAGGGTATATCCAGCTCCAGGACTCTAATTTGGATCCTCTAATTATACAACCAAATCCGTAAAACATTGCAAATTTGTGTTTCAGATTACAAACTTAGAGGAGGGAGGGTGTCATGGATCTACATTAGCCACCTCAATAATGTTGACAAAAATTTTATACAGACCTGGTGTATCCGAAACAACACCAGGTGAGGAATATATGCTTGCCTTTTTTTGGTTTAGAATAGTGACAACTTAAACCATTCCCAGTGATACCTCTAGAATCCCGGGGGGAACCTGTCTATGTTCATGAAGTTGGAGTGGGCGTGGCTTGGCTCATATGCTCCTACAATTATGTGTGCTCTTGATTTCAACAAGATGCAACATTCCGACAGTTCTGCCAAAATTTATCTACGAAGTATTTAAACTGGGATTTAAAATAGTCTATTTGCACAATTGGACGAGTTGAGCTAGAGAAGCAGAGGTGCCCCAGTTTCAGCCGGCATGGGACTATAGTAAGAAAGTAATTATATTTAGAAATTCAGCTTTTTAGACTTGGTTCAGATGAAACCTTTAAACCTAATGGATCCTCTTTAACTAGACTTTAGTGACACTCCTCTAATATAAATTGAACTATTTTTGTTGTTACCATTATTTGCTATGCATCTATTGCTATATGGAACTCATTATTTGGAAATGAAGGGTGCATGAGAGCAGTTTATTTTGAAGAAGCTAAAAACAGATTTTCAGTTGAAGCCTTCCCCTCCTCAACCAAATAGCGCGCTTATTTAACTGTAAAAATGTTTAATGTGAACCATTTTCACCAATCCGTCCGTAAGCTTATTCAGTGTTCTGGCAGGGTCTTCAACAGGCACGTACACTGACAGATTTGAGGAGAGATGTGATTAAAACGTTATTCCCTCGATGGACGGTAGATTAATATTCAGAATACGAGCAATGCATCTTCTTTTTAAAAAAATCTTCATTGTATGTTTATGAACTTGATTCTTGACTCCTAAACGGCTCAAGTAATTTTAGCGTTTTATTACCCTCAAATTTTATTAATCAACGAAATAACGGAATGAAAATTACTTACCTAATTTCTTCCTGATAAATTTCTAGATAGGAAGCTCTAACCAAATACTGCAGATGAGTGGTCTTCGATACGTAGTCAAAAATATGACTAAAGGCGTTCGGTATAACACCCCGAAGCCCAGGTTTGTCCCGAATGCCTACCAAAACAGAAAGTATCTTAATAAAGAGTTGTTTCTGACCCCACTGCTGACCTTTTTCTTTTATAGCTAAAAAACGCAAGTCAATTAAATCCTTTTGCACTGAACTCAAAAATACGACTAGGTTTTTTTTATGACCCATGATTTTTGCGTAGTACTTGATAAGACTTTTTTTTTCGGGTATTCTATAATAAAAAAAAAAATTATCAGAGTCCTTCAAATTAAACTTTACATAGAAGTTTTTTTTGGCAATCACTGTTTCTATCTGATAGTCTTTCGAAGCTTTTCTTGCGAAATGTTGTGAATCAAGATATAAAAAAAAAATTACAAATTAATAGTCATAAATGTTGATGCAAGGAAAAGTTTGATGCGAACTTGTATAAACAATGTTTTTTTTGTTTTGTTTTTTTATAAAAAAGAGAAAATCATAAAACCTAAATAAGAAAAAAAAATCAGACTAGAAAAAACGAAAATATTCCAAAATCACGAATCAGAAGAAAAATTCTCGATTTTTCCCTTATTTCGAAACGCTTTGCACTCCTTGCTCAAAATCTACCGGCCTTCTTTTGGTTACCACCAATTCTTTGAAACCACAGATTATTTATTTTTAAACCGAACATATTAAATTCAAAATATAATAATACAATGATAATCATATTACCGATTCTAATTGAAAAGAAAAAGGTAACAAAATAAAAATTCAGAAAGTTTAAGACATCCTAATTAGGAATCATGAAAGGGTGACTTTTAATGGACAACACCCCTGTCTAATTCATCGTTTTTTTAATTGTTTATTCTGTAGTCTATAAATTGTTTGTATTTTGACAATGTCATCCCAATTTGTTCATAATTATTTTCCATTTATTATTGGGCGCTTTAATGACATAATAGTTCCGCATTTCTGTTATAATGCTCACATTAATTTTCTTATCACGTATATTCATCGTTTATGGAACGTATATTGCGATAAACACTTATAACAACATTTCATGACCAGTTTTCATTTTCAGTCAAAAATCTTTTTTGGAGAGGAGCATCCTTTGGTCATCTTACGGGGAAATTCCTCCTATCTCCCTATGTGAGTGAGTATGTTATTGCAACATATCGTTCTCAAAAAGATATATATCCCTTAATGATAAAGATTATTCTGGATCCCGCTTGAAGGTCTTTACTTACATGGATCCTTATCTTTCAAAATGTGGCTTATCCGTCACCGAACAAAAACATGCTGTCAAAAAAGCAATGCAGATGTGGTAAATCATAGGAAATAACTATTAATAAATTCTTAATTGGTTCCAATTTGACCCATATGGAAGAACTATCCAAAATAGATAACATACTTATTCTTTTTTAATACAATGCGTTGTTGTTAGTGTCTCCACGACTCAAACCCTACACAGCTCAACTTAAACCCACAAAACTCATCTACCAAACTGTAAGTAAAATCTTTTTTCCTTGCTAGCCTTGCTAGACTAACACTTGATAAGTAAGGTCTCTAACGAAGGGGGGAAGGGTAACTAGCTCCTTCTGAAAAATTAAAATACAAAACAAGAGCCAATTTTGATAATGTCTTGGAAACCAAACAGTATTTTTTGGAAAATTACCTTTAATTCCAGCCTTAGCCCCCACCCCCGGTTCAAACAATTTCTTTAGGCCTCCTTGTTTGTTTGCATAAAGATTATCTGGACCTTTCAAACTTTACAGTTAATAATGCAATGAATGTCCTTTATGTACAAGTCTACGATAACAATTTTACGGAACAAATTATAGCATCAAAGAAATGATTACAAGAAAAAATATTTAATTTATATAACTATTTTCGAAAATTAGGTCGTTTTAGAAATGGACACATATGGTACTAACGTAGTAATGGCTTTACTAGATTGAAACTGTTTACTTTCTTCATTAATTCTGTGTCTTTACTTCAATATAGCCACTAAAAATGCAAATAAAGAGAAAATACTGCAAAAAAAAGACATGGTAAATAAGCAAAATAATCAGATTCCTTTTTACGGTAACTTTGTCAAAGCGTTAGTGATCAAATTCTGCTTTCTCTTTTTAGCGGTCGATTCAACCTTGCAAACATCTGCCTTCAAGTATGTGTCCTTTTCATACTGAGCTTGTAAAGCATCCAACGTAGCATTTGCTACCTGAGCCCTAACTACATAAAGCCGTATGTTTGACCCTGGACAAATTAGTCTTCTCCCATCCTTGTTAAATATCAGGAAATAAGTCTAGTAACTGTCAACTTGTTCATCGTGTAGTTCCTTAGGCTCATCTTCCAGCTTGATCAAACGCCACTCATCTTGAAACCCCTTGATATCAACACTAATTGGCAATAGACAATGCAACATCTATTCTCTTTTCAATAGTCGGTGGAACTATTCCGAAACAAGGAATTTCATGTGAAATAACACACATTCCATCTATGTAAAGGCAATTCTCGTTCTCAGATATTTGGCGGTAGTGATAAAATGTTGGCAGACGTCTAACAAGAACTCAGCAATGGACTTTTGGTTTACGCCATCTAGAGTTCCTCAGGTCCTTTCGCTGAAATTTTTGTATTCAAGAGCCAAGAATATGTCTTTGTTATAATGATCTAGCGCTACTAGGTCAATAGATTCCCCTTGAACATGCTCCAGTTTCAACATGTGGGAGAAAACATAGGCAACAACATGCCATACTTTTAAAGATAAAGAATGAACTGGAAGCTGATCCTTCTAAAAATAAGTACAGGAATCCGAATATGGGGCAGCACTAAAGACTACAAAGTACAGTTTGGCAATGACTACCTACAATTTGACAGTTTTCTTATTTTGAATGTTGTTGGCTAATGAGATACTTTTCCTTGGGCAAAATCAAGATAATATGTCCGCAAAACTTACCACTGTTCAGCCACTCTCTCCATTGCTTCTACAAGGATTAACTATTGGGTTGAAACGTGCTAAAGAAAAAGCTTTGCCTCGTGTTTTGAACACTTGCAAAGCCTACATATCTTAAGGGTCATACGTGAAAAAAGTAGTACGGTCCAATGACCAGATTTACAATATAATCACCGAGAACCATTAGGACATTTATAACATACTCTGCTCGTGACATGCAGGTTTCAGATGCCAATGTCCAAAAGACATTTTCCCGTGTCTTGGCTTTTTAGTTCGATTACATAAAAAAAACTAGTTTTTTTAACTGAAAGTAAGGAGCGACATTAAAACTTAAAACGAACAGAAATTACTCCGTATATGAAATGGGTTGTCCCTTCCGCAATCCCTCGCTCTTTACGCTAAAGCTTTTAATTGTTTTAAAAAGCAGAATTGTGGAAAAGAGTCAAATTTCAGCGTAAAGAGCGAGGGATTGCGGAAGGGACAACCCATTTCATATACGGAGTAATTTCTGTTCGTTTTAAGTTTTAATGTCGCTCCTTCCTTTCAGTTAAAAAAAACTAGTTTTTTTTATGTAATTTCTGAACGTTTTTGAATCAATGCATGTTTGATTTTGGCTCTCCACACATAAATTTTTAAAATGAAATTTGCATATTAATTCCTTTTTTGGCTAAATGGCTCTCTCTTAGTTTTGATCAGACGATTTTGAGAAATAAGGGGTGAGGAAGGAGGCCTAGTTGCCCTGTAATTTTTCTGTTACATAAAAGGGAAACTATAGATTTAAGTTTTTAACGAATGTTTTTATTAGTAAAAAATACACGTAACTTAAGAATTAACTTACGTAACAAACTTTTATATTCTTAAATTTTTATTATGTATATGAGGGTGTTTGTACCCTCGTTAATACCTCGCTCTTTACACTAAATCGTAAGTTTTGTCCCAATTCTTTAAGAATGACCCCTGAATCAGAAAGGCCGTAGAATAAATAGTTGAAATTACTACAAATACTATAGCATAAAGAGCTATAGGTATTTTATTTATTTTATTTATTATATATTTTATTTTATTATAGGTATTTATCTCCTCCTTAATACCTCGCTTTTATGCTAAAGTATTTTTAGAACCCCTCATATGCGTAATAATCTCTATTCGTTTTCTCCTTACTTCCAATTGAAAAAACTTTTCCATGTTTATTTTTTCATTGTTTTTTTATAGTAATCTTAGAAAATCCTGCGCCCTTTTCATTTAATTTCTGTTCCCCCATGACATATTTCTCCAAGGAAAGATCCTCCAACATAGCCCCCTCCCCTCAACCCCATCCCCAAAACCAAAAAAAAATCCCCTGAATGCGTCTGTACACTTCCCAATAACCATTATTGTATCTAAACACTGGTCGAAGTTTGTAACTTGCAGCCCCTCCCCCAGGGACTATGGGGGAGTAAGTCATTCCCAAAGACATAGTTATTATGGTTTTTGACTAAGCGGAACAAAATGGCTATCTCAAAATTTTGATCCGTTGACTTTGGAAAAAAATGAGTGTGGGAGGGGGCCTAGGTGCCCTCCAATTTTTTGGTCACTTAAAAAGGGCACTAGAACTTTTCATTTCCGTTAGAAGGAGCCCTCTTGCGACATTCTAGGACCACTTGGTCGATACGATGACCCCTGGGAAAAAAAAACAAAAACAAACAAATAAACACGCACCCGTGATTTGTCTTCTGGCAAAAAATACGAAATTCCACATTTTTGTAGATAGGAGCTTGAAATTTTTGCTATAGGGTTCTCTAATACGCCGAATTCGATGGTGTGATTTTCGTTAAGATTCTATGACTTTTAGGGTGTGTTTTCCCCTATTTTCCAAAATAAGGCAAATTTTCTCAGGCTCGTAACTTTTGATGACAAAGACTAAATTTGATGAAACTTATATATTTAAAATCAGCATGAAAATCCGATTCTTTTGATGTATATTTTAGCCATAATTAACTTGAACATTTTCTCGCTTTTGGTACGGTCCATAAATAATTTCTTAGACCACACTGCTTTTCCATTTACGAGAAATTAAAAGAGAAAAACGGATTTATAAGGCTAAGAAAAAAAATTAATTAGAAACAAAATCGAATATTTCGGCTACACTTCCAGGACCTTTTGTCAACAAAAAGAAAAAAAAAGCTCAAAGGAAGAAAAATGAGTTTTTTTATTGTAACCATCATAAAAACGACAAATTAAACACACGGGAGGAAGAAATAGAAAAGAAACGACTAAAAACTAAGAAATAATACGACTCATATTCAAAACAATTTCCAGAATTGCTGTTACTCACTAGACAAAACAAAAAAAATGTTAGTAGTGCACAAAAGTTAATTCTCCTCTTTATAGTCAGTGGATAAATGGGATATATTAAAAATGAACACTAAATTTATTAGAAAACAAAATTACTAAACCCCACGTCACCACCCCTGATTAAATTTACCAGATGAATACCATTTATACTATATACCAACAGTTCAAAGAAACTTGTGCATTATAAATTAAATGGATTTTTTTTTATTTGCTAGTTTATCTGCAGTCCGTTGATTCTTGCCAGCTTTGACCTCTCATACCCGACTTTCGCTTGGAGGGTTGTCATTACTTCGGGAACTATTTTGTAACTCACTACTGTTGGAAAATTTGGCCTGTCCTTTAATTAAATTATTATAAATGAGATTCATTCTAAATTCCCCTTCGTCCCTACTTCTAAATTCCCCTTTTGGTACGCTCAATCAATGTTCAAAGTAATCATCTGCCTCAGCAAAATACCAGCATCATTCATTACCATAAGTAGATCATCTTTTAACTTTTCACTTGTTGCTTCGCCGATAAAAAAAAAAGGTGTGAAGTAGTCAGCTTATAACATTGGCTTGCTGACGAGGGTTCTATATTTAAAGATGTTAAGTTCTATATGCCTGACAACATTCATTGTTTCATCACACTCTAATAGACAATAACCAGGATTCTTTATGGCTTTAAAAATTCATTCGGTATGAGTATTACGCCACGTTAACTGGATATTTGAACTTCAAAGGGCTCAATGTGAACTTTTCTAAAATATGACAAGGAAACCTCACTTCACACAAATCACTTATGCCATCACAAATGTTGCCAGCAAAATCTGATATAACCCCCCCCCCCCAGCACCAAAGCATTTCAGCCTTACAGACAGATTCATTCACACGCATCAAGCAGATTTCCTGGAGAAACAAAAACTGTCAAGTCCTGAATTCTTTGCTAAATATACTAAATCCGAGCAACAATTTGCCATGTCCTATACGATTTTGGCTTTCCTATATTTTGATTATTACGAAGTCTAGTTCTCCTACACAGGCATCACCTAAGGTTAACTTTTTTTGTAAATATGAGTTCATATACTGCATCAGAACGAAAATCCTCTCAATCTCGGAGAAGATTATATAGATCATGAAAACTAGCTTAGTCTCCCCTTATAAATCAATAGACCTTTTTCCAAGAGGATATCTTACAGTCATACAAGTTTTCTAATATAAAATGTAACGCAGTAACATTCGATTATTCTCCAAATAATTGGTAAAGGATACTGAAAATATGGACATTTAAAAATTAAGAAAAAACAAGGCTTTAGAAATAGATATGGATATGCTAATACTTCATGCATAAGAAAAAAAAGAATGTATATTCTATTTTCCATAACAATGTGAACTTTGGAGCATAATAAAAAAATACTTTTTAGGAAAAGCTTGATCTCTTCCTGTCTTTGAAACAATTTTTGATAAGTTACCCCAACTACCTTCAGTTACTCTTGTATGACTACAAAATAAAAACTTTGAAAAAAGTTTTTTATATTGTAGTTCCAATATAGGCCATAGTTACGAGTTTTATAGCTGGCATCTTTCTTTGGGAGAATTGACCTCCTAAGTTGAGTCGGCTATACCTTTACTAGAGAGGATACTCAGAAGAATGGCTTTGTAGATTAAGTTGTTTTTGCGTACCGGAACGGTTTTTCTAGGATATTCAAATAGCCTACAGTCTTAATTGACAGAGGTTATTTCTAATTGTAAGTGGAGTGTAAGCCTCGGTATTACTACACTACTGCTCCAATCTCTTACAACCAGCACCATCAAAATGTATAACCCTTCGTGGAACCATACCAAAAGCTAACATATCATGTATTCTTAAACAAAATCAGATGTCCAGGACTGTTTACTACACAACAATCATCATTTGTAAGTCTCCTTTCAGGAGTAACTCTATTTATTTTGTAATACATTTGCATCGTTTCGCTGAGATATTTCATCAGGTTTAATTGTATTTAGGGTACTCCTGTAACTTTTCAAAAGAAAAATGTGCCTAAATCCTGCTTCCTGGAGGCCGTTTGCAGTTTCTACTAAATCTGCTATAAAAGGTACAATAATGACAGCCACGTTATATGAATAGCTTACTTTTCGCGGAATTATTACATTATTTATCTTGCAATACAGTTCGAGGCTATTTGGGCTCATTGTTAAGCTGGGTCCACTTGATCCCGTAATCCGGGTCATTTACACACTATTTATTGGAAACTAAATGTGACCTGTTATCAGAATAACATTTTTTTAGATTGCTGGGAAAGAATTTCGAAGAACTTAAAAACACGCGGTTTAACCAACAGTCAAAACAAACCCAAACAGGAACAACGTATTTTAGAGAGAAGAACTTAAGGCGACTTGCGCAGGGACAAGAGCCATTGTCTGTAACAAAAACCCTCAAAACACGAGCATTCTGTTAAAATTTTAGACACTAAGTCAATGCATGCTTTAGTTGTGGGTCAAGCAACCTCCTTGAGCTCGAGTAACGGCAAGTTATGGTACATTCATCTCAAGTTTCGAATTAAAAAGTAGGAGAAATTAAGGACAATTACCTTCCATAGTAAAGGTTTTCCCAGTTCCAGTCTGTCCATAAGCCAATATGGTTCCATTGTACCCTTGAAGAACAGAATCAACCAAAGGTCGAAATGTCTCGTCGTAGATATCCCTTTGGGTTGATCTAAAAGACATTGAATATGACAGAATGAAATAGAAAAGGGACGTAGTAGGGATCGATTGAAGACACTGGTAAGACGAAATATTAAAACACTTCATTTTTAGTTTGATAGGAATTAAAAACTAATCGCCCTACTTACAGTGCAGCACCGTATGTTAAAAAAAAAACAACAACATTGAAACAAATGTTTTGAGATTTGGATTTAACTGAAAGGTTTGAATTTACTGGGATCCTACTTGAAATATTCTGAGAGTAGGATTTTTATATGCTCTGTAAATATGTTTATTATTGCTTACTTACTTAAAAAAAAAAAAAAAAAAACAAGCAGACTTTCCGCCTCACCATAATAGGAATGGTGTTTTTTTTTCGTTTTGTCAAATATAACCAGTTTCCTCTCTTCATTTTCCTATTTATCTCTGATAAGATAATACTTCGTGAAAAATGTCAATAGTCTTTTCACGTTTTATGTCAAACAAAACCAAACAAAGAAAACTTGACAAGACCAACTAACTCTAAGCAGATCAATATCTGTATACCCAAGAGAATAACAAAAAACGAAAACCCGTCAAAAAATAATGTAAATCTTTAAAAATAAATAAAAAACATAAAACCCACAAAAAAGGGAGATAATAGATAAAAAGGGGCGCAAACAGAGGTAGACAATAAACACATTTTGAAGAAGAAAAGTCAAAACACTAATGTAAAATTAAGACTAAAACGAGTAAAAGCTAAATATACTATAAACCGGGAAAAAATTCGGTACAAAGACGAAGGGAATGAAAACAGTAAAATGGTGCAACGAAAATAAGTGGAATCAACTAAGGACAGTTACAAAGGGTAGCAACATTTTGTGACATCTTTCTGCGTGGGTGGCGATAAGGCAATATTCAAAGAAACACGAAGGAAACTGATCCAGGAGGCAAGTATTTCGTAGAATAATTATGAGCGGAATATTTGGTTTGACAATTAACCAACATTGACTTTGAAAAATATAAACAAAGAGCAGCTTTCTTCTTCTTTAAACTGATTAGTTGATGACACACTTTTGAATTGAATCAATTTCAACGGAGAGCTTATTATTAAAACTGAGACATCACAGAGGACTGGCATATTGCATCGGTGTTATCTGAAAAGACACACAAATACGTATAGCATTGGAAAAGAAAATTAAGATTGGTTGGAGTCTAAGGAGAGGAGAGACGAATTGTGTAGCTTTGGCTTATTAGTAACATTATTATAAACCATTCTTAGAAATCTTGAAGACCATTGTTAGAAATCATTTTTTGACATCTCAACAAAGATCAACCCTCAGAAGTTTTATACCAGTTATAGTCGTTTAAATTGGAGCAGAATAGATAAAATTTACAAAAATTAATAACAAGAATACCAGACTAGATATAATTAACTTTCATATTGAAAATGTCAGATTCCACGGCCCCACTTTCAAGTAGTAACGAAATTTTCTTTTTACATTGTCTGAAATTTCACTTTTGATACTATTGCAATAATTTCCATGATTAATTGAATCATTCACAAATTTCCAACGATTACATAATAATTTACGAAAAACATCATATTATCCGTAACTACAGAGGACCAAAAAGCGTACCCCGTGGATAACACGTTAAACACAAAGGATCAGAATATACTTAGCCATTCCCTGTCACCAAGAAATAAAAGAAAATAAATAATAGTGCCTTTGGTAAACACAGCCTTTGATAACAAAGACAAAAAAGGTGATAAAAAGGGTTACGTGTTTACCATAACCCCTTTACCCAGCCCTGCCACTCAACACCCAATGAACTCAGAGTCCGTTCAATTCAAGCCCCATTTAACTACATACTCCTTCAAACCAACCCCATTAGACTAAACCCTATACAACTAGTTTCGGTAAAACTACATTTAAGTACTTGATTGCTGAAATTTACGGCTGATTTTCAATTAGTTTTGACTAGCGCCAATGAGAAACTCAAAATTCATTTCTTGCTTTGCTCATGGTTTCTATCTTATATTGCAATGCCCTAAAGTTAAAGTCAAAACTAATGTTTTAATAATTGGTGTAACTTTCAGTTACAGCAAGCTTTTTAAGGTTTTTGTAGACAAATCTTTTTGTATAAGTATTTGAATGAGAAGAAATAAATAGAACTTACAATTAAAAGTATCAAGCTGACAACTGAAATTAAAATGCACTAAAAATCTAGCACACATTAAGTGCAAAATATTGCTTTTGTCCTAAAAAAACATTTTACATGTGGATATAGTAAAAACATTTTACATGCTCACAATATATTTTCTCTTCCTTTGGCTACGGGAATTTTTGACATGTTTTTATGCCTATATATTTCATTACGCAATCTTCCTATTTAGGGGCAACCGCAGCGAGTAGACACAGTGTTTACAGTAGCTACGCTATAGTACGTTCGATTACGCCATAAGCGTGTACAAATTCAGCTACTAGTCCCTCGAGACGGTATTACACGCACCTAGGTCTTGTGCGATACTGTGGCGCACCCATAACAGTATAGTACATCATTAATGGGGCCATAGGGAGCACTGAAGTAAGGTCATTAGCATAACCGGTTACTATCACTACTACAGGGCCGATGACACTATAATTAAAATGCTTAGATGGACATAAAATTAGAAAACAAACTATATAAGAGGGATAACCAAAACTAAATTTGAAAACCAGTTAATCTTTCTGTAAATAAGCTTGGTCTAACAGATAGAAATTATTAGTATTCATCCAATACTTGAATAGTTATAATGAGCAGAAGAACTGAAGATAAGACTTTTCTGTGAGTACTTTACGAATCCATAATCAAATTGATTTATAACATATTTACCTTTTGTAGTTTTACCTTTTAAGAAATATCCAATTTTTCATTGTAGTAAATATAAATCTGCTATCCTTTTACTTTGTAATTCAACACAAATCGTTTGTAACCTCTCTTTTTTGCATTTGGCGCTGAACTGTATGCTCTTATCTTATGATCCCATCGGAACGGATGAATTGACACTTAACATGGAGACAGATAAATATACTGTATTATGAGAACGATATAATTTAACGACATTATTTTAAAAATGAAATACTATTAAAGTTGATTTATGTGCTTTTATTGTCTTGATTGGAAGTTTTTTAAGAGAATTCTAATTCACGTTAAAATCAAGCCGTCCTTTGCATAAATTTTAAGAGCTTCTATGTCGATACCCCTTACTAATATTATAATAGGGTCCATGCGGGCATCCATGAGTGTACTCAACATTGTCCCACCTCCAACCCTCCCCCTTTAAATGGTTGTTAGGGTTCCCACCTTTCTTTAATTCATGATTCTTTTTGCTAATGCTTTATCCTTCAAAGCATTTTTTTTTCGTTTGTTGAGTTTTATTTTCATTTCTTGATTCGGGTGGAATCTTCAAAACATAATCATTTACGCAATCAAATATCTAAAGCCAATGCTATGTAACATATCACATATTCAATAGCCAACGTAACCTGTCTAGGTCACGTTACAAAATTAATAAATCTGTAATAGGCAGGTACATCTAAAATAGCGAAAATCAATAGTATTGGGATGATTGTGTGCTCTCATGTGGAAAGGGCTGGAAACATGCACACAATTTAATCGTTATAGTAAGTGGAACAGGGGATTCTCCTTGCGTGGAATAGGTTATAATGTAGAAATTATTCCTCAAATAATAATACTGGAAAGGCTTTCATAGTCCACCTGTCTAGCACTCCATTCCATTAAGGGTGAATCTCTTCCGAATCCTAATGCGGACAAAAAATCTTTAGATTATAAAGGTTCTCTGAAAGAAAGTCATGAAAGAAAGTGAAATCTATAAAAACGCCTTGAAAGAAAATGGAATTCCGAAGAAAAACACCCACTTTAAAAGAAAAAATGTAATCCCGAAGAAAAAATTATCTTAAAATATTATGTAACAACCTGTGAGTGCACCGTCATTACGTAACACCCCACGTGTGTAATGCCATTATGTCATTCCCAATAATTCTACCAAGTCACGTAAGACTACGTCACCCCAAATAAATCTACCGAGTCACGCAAGATTGCGTCGAATCCCACGTGTGCACCGTTATTACACCCACTTGTGTGGTCCTCTCAGTCACAACCGGGGATTCTATGACTCAAACAACTCCTATTACTTAACAAGCACCTGCGTCTCTTGCATAACATTCCCTATTACGTGACAACCAAAGTTAACAAACCCTATTAAGTAATTAAAACCTGCGTCTCGAAGAAAATATTCCTTATTACGTAACCATAAAAAGTAAACAAGCCCTATTAAATAACAATCAAAGAAATTCCAATTTGGCGAGACCCTGAATAAACTATTAGTTAATTAAATCATGCATCGTTTAGACCCCCCCCCCTATTATGTAAAAGACACCTGCATTTTTTAGAAACATTCCCTACTACGTAACAGGCAAAAGTAAGCATTCCCCATCATTTAGGTGTACTGTACCGTTACAGCTGCGCTATAGTTTTGCGCAAGACCCAGATGCTCACAATAACGTTTCGAGAGATTAGTAGGAGCCATTTGTACACACACCCCCAAGGGTGTCATCGGACGTACTATAGCGTCATTGCTGTTTTCCTTCGCACTATTATACATAAAGGTGTTTTTGTTTTTTTTAGTATTCCATCTTTCAGTTTAAGGTATCTGGCGGTAAATTCGCAAAAGTTTCAATTAATCCGCTAGTTGAAAGATGAACATACCATCCGATTTACCCTTCAACACTCTATCCAAAAATAACAGTCACTATAGCGTAATTATGCCCCAGCACCCTCAATTATCAGACGAAGCCCTGGGCTTTATACAAAACGTGCAAATAAGTGCAAAAACAAACAATGTAAACCAACAAAATCATCAAAATTTTGCATATAGGCTAGGGCAATATTCAGGTACAAAACTGAATCTGTTATTATATTCACAAACAGCGTCAATAAATGAATCGAATGTTTATCTTAACTAATAAATTAACAGAGAGCTCAACAGCCCAAATGGCTCAACTGAGAACGTTTGCAAATCGAAAGGCACTCAGGAATGGATCTACCACCAAAATCAAGCCCGAGACTGTGTTTTTATTATTATTATTATTTTTTGTGGTATTATTGAAGACCAAGCTTTTCACTGTGAGCTCAAAGGTTCATTTGGGATTGATCTGAATGGGGGTTGGCTGAAACTGGGGTTGAGCTAAAGAGGGGATAAGTTGTTTTTAGTTTGAGTTAAATGAGAGTTGAATTGCAGGTAGGTTGAGTTGAATGAGAGTGGAGAAGAACAAGGTTGATTTTCATAGGGGTCGACTTAAACGGGCGTTGAATAACATGGGGTTTGAGTTGCAGGTAGGATGAGTTGAATGGGGCTGAGTTACATGGCAATTAAAAGCATACTTTAGTCTTTTGTATATTGTTACAGTTTTTACCATTTTTTTATGTACCTGTAAATTTACTTAAACTAGTTTTTCTTCTTATTTTTCCCCATTTTTTCTGTTGATAAAGGCATCCAGAAGTGAAGCCAAAATATACAGACGTTTAATATTATGTAAGCAAAAATATTTCGTTTTTATAAAGTTCACTACCTTACTAAAAGTTTTTCCGGTGTCCAACAATTTCATTTTGTTTTAATTACAAATGAAAAGGCAGTAAGGTAAAACAAAATAAACATTTATGTAATTTTATGGCTCAAAAGTTGAATCTTATTTAATCAACTACTTGTAAAACTACAAAGATCCCTTTTTACTGACTGAATTTCTGCTAGTATTTCTAACAACAAAGGTTTTTTCCACACAACAAATGAAATCTCACCAGAAGAAATAGAAATACATGAATGTAAGCTTTAAAAATATCCGAAAGGCAAAATTATTTAGCAGTAAATAAAGTGTATTCTAGTGTCTATCTGACATTTTTACATTATTACAAAAAATAAAAAAGAATAACAAAAAATAACACACAAAATTAAGAAGTTTTTGCTAAGAGAAAAAAAAACATGTATTCATTCCCAACTACGTTTTATATAGATATTGTTTTTATTTCGGTTTCAACACATTTGCTTGGGATTGTGCGAATCTATTTACTCGATGGTGAGAAGTCGTGGATTAACATAGTGCGTTCATTTTTTTTTTCTAAAAAGGAGAAACAAAAAAAAAATCGTAACATTTTCAAACTGACAACGAAAAGCTACCTTTCACCATAGACAGAATCAAAAGCAAATTGCTTCGGGATGTCACCAGCTGCTGCCTTTGGATTATTCAGCCCAACAGTGCCATCTTTCTCAGAAATGTTGACAATGCTAAAAAATGTTAAAGAATGATTTGAGCTCAAAATTATAGGACATAGGCCTAATATCACCTTTTGGGACCAGAATACGGTTGATATATTTAGCAAAACGGCTATTAACGTACTATTGAAGCTACTGAATAACTGAACACAACTACTGAAATTCGGTATGTTGAAAACTAAATTATATTTGGTAATCTTTTATTTAGTGGTATGAATTTTTTTTTCAGTTATGACACGTGTTACCTACCTGCTATGAAGTAAGTATACTTCTGAAGATGCAGTAGCAAGAAAGACCAACTAAAATAACAGCTATCGCTCTTAACTTTCATTTTCAAGAAAAGATTTGGGTGCCAAAATATGATATCATTAAAGAGATCTATCAAAAAAATATATTTTATTAAGACAAATGCCATACTTTTACTTGTGAAACACTAATTACTTGAGCACCAACCACAACCAAATTACAAACTATAAAGATCCAAGTCCAGCGATCAGATCAGCAGAAAATCGCGTCTACATGGCGAATAAAGTGCAAACTTAGCCAAATTAAGAACCACAAAAATACACCCAGTTTATGGGTTAAATTAATTATGAATAGCGTATACAGTCTGTTTTACCTGACGATTCAGATTCATAGCCTTGATTGTGAGATTATTAAAAAAAGGGACTGTCCCACAACCTAAATTATGTCTGAAAATTCAACTCTAAGCAACCTGATTTTCCTAATTAATGGTATACCAGGAGACATTTTAGGAGCAAAAAATGGAGTATAAAGTCAATTCCATGTAAATATGATAATAGTTATAATAAGAAAGCATTTACTTAATTATGAGCTGATCTAAGCGCATTTTCTCCCAGGTGAGCAGGAGTTAGTACAGTCGCCCATGGCCTTCATCATACTTCTTAATTATTAAATAGTCATTTAGGACCACTAACTAAATAGTCCCTGAATTATTTTGTTTCAAAATAGGGTGCCACCTAAACATGACTGTGCCACAACACTCCACAATTTTTTCAAAAAAGTGAAAACCAAAAGTCGAAAATTTTAGAGGCATCGTTACAATTATCACCAGTAACATTTTAGATACTTAGGGATTGCCCTATTGGATTTGCTTGAAATTTTATTGAAATTTAGAAGATATAGCTATCTTCTGGGAAGTTATGACGTTGTACATTCCAGGATGAGAATCTGAGAGAAACTTTCCTGCAACGGCTGAATACTAAACTGAAGAGTTTAAAATTTGACAATGTAGAAAATGGATGGAACAAATTTAGGTAAATAGTTTGTGAAGTCGCTGATAGGGTGGTAGGGAAGAAAGTTAGAAGCGCAGTTAGAAATATTAGTGAAAATGCTTTATGCTTAATAGATCAAAGAAGGAGCTTGTACAAGAATTACTTGAGTAATAGATCAGAAGATATGGAAGATGCAACAAGACATCGCAACAGTAAAATATTGTGCTGGTATTTTAATAAATTGAGAGGGAATAGTCAATGTGGACTTGCACCTGTTAAAAATAGAGAGCTACATCTAGTGATACGGAAAGAGTTAAAGGGAGCTGGCAGAACATTTTGATAATATTTGAAATAATGATAGAGTTACAAGAAAATATATAGAAAAGAACAAAAAAGTCTGTGACATTTTGGATACGAAGGAAGATTTATTTTGTAAGGAAGAATTAGTGACAGCACAAAAGGACAAAAAATAATAAGGCCCTAGGTGTTGCTAGTGTGGTAAATGAGTTTTTCAATATGGTGGTTATCAAGTTCGAGACAAAATACTGAAGATTACGAAAATATTTTTTGAATAAAGGAAGTACGAAACAATTTTAGAACAACTAGCCTATAATTAAACCTCTCTATAAAAAAGGTGATAAGAGTATGTTAATTATAGAAGCATTAGCTTGGTTTCTGTATGCTTTTTTGACTTAATAGCTGCTGTATATAAAGTTTGAAGGAAAGAACAATGTGGTTTAGAGGAGAGGATGCATTGACCAAATATTCACCGTTATATTAATGACTGACAAGTCGTCAAACCCCTTTATTTCACATTTTTATAGATCTCAAGCAAGCGTTTGATTCAGCTGCTAGAATAGCTTTAGCAAAGGTCTTATTCTTCTGCAGTATACACTAAAGTGATTAGCACTATGTTTAAATACAATATTAATGTAGTCAAGCTAGGAAATGAAGTTAGCAGCTGGTTTTGCATCAAATACTTGCATACGAAAATGCAGTTTTTCATATAAAAAGTGACTTTATTTTAGATATCATTTAATGTTAATTACAGAAGCACATAGACGTACCAATTTTCTTTAAAACGAGCCTTAAAGAGCTCTCTACGATGATCTGGTGCCTAGCTAGCTGTAGAGGAGAAAACGAAAAAAAGATACTTTCAAAGCAGAATATGGTGGTTTCAGTCACATTCCACATTTTTCAAACCAATGGATTGTCCTTGTTGTTTAATCCGAGGGACTGTAAGTTTTATTTAAAGGGGATTTTGGCCAAGACAGTCCCAATGGTATACTTTGTGTTTCAATCTTATTATTTTTAGGGGTTTTTAACTTTTTCTTGGTTAATATGGGACATGGTTTCTGTTACTAGGATCCAGGTACTACTGCAACCACAATCAAGAGTTAAGCAAGGTTGCATCCTGTCCCCGTTTATATGGATTGTGTGGATGGATGTTTTATGGATAGTTATGTTGGCCTCAGGGGGCTTGGTGCTGCAGTGAGTTGATAGTAGTAATAGCAAGAACAAATTAAAACATTTGGCGTTCAATATTAAGTTTTAACATTGGTCTTATTGATACACAATATTTTATTATGAAAATGGAATACTGCATTATAATTATTATAAACAATTTATTCCAAGATATAATATCCAGGGGTGTGACTAAGTCAGGAGGCCGAACTGGGTAATCCAATTGCAAAAATTGATCTAAAAATTTGCCAAGTTTTCCTAGAGACAACAAATCTTATTCCATACATCACTTTTGTTACTTCTATCAGGAATTACAGCCTTAATTCTATCTGCTTGTTCTTGTGTTTCCCTTCCCACTGGGGATATCATTGGTTCCTACCTCCTAAAGACTCAGACCCATGTCCAACTAGTTACAAGTTAGCTGGACACATATCACAAATTACATGGAAAAAAACACAGCTTAGAAAATTTTTACTTATGTGAGAGGGACAAGCCATTTCCAGATCTTACAGTTAAGTCTGCTTTAACCAAAAATATGCCAATTCAGCCTGTTTCGGTGATTCCCCCCCACCATAAATTACTGCAGGAGAAACTTTGTTGTAACATTGGCCAAAACGATGGACTTACCTTGGATATCCTTCATCTCTTTCCTTTTGTGATAATGGTCGGCATCTCAGAACAACCTGGACAGTTTCTCCACCTGAAGTTGGACTTTGTGGGGACTGTACCATTGCTACTGTTATTTTTTCCTTGAAACGTTAGAAGACATACTAAGGCTAACTAAGCCATTTAAGATTATCAAAAAAGCAGCCTTGTGTTTCCTGAAAAAAAAGATTATTGTTGTCAAAAAACCAAAGCAAGAAGCAATGCATCTTAATAGTAAACAAAACTCTAAATACGCGATTTTTATATGAAAAGATATATCAAAAGATTTGGATTATTATGCTGATTCCAAATATATAAGATTCATTAAGTTTAGTGTTACCAATCAAAAGCTAAAAGCCTGAGAAAATTTGTCTGATTTCTTAAAAAAGGGGGAAATATCCCCTAAAAGTCAAGGAATCTTAATGAAAAATCACACTGTTAGATTCAGTGTATTGAAGAGTACCCTACTATATGGTTTTAAGTTTCCGTCTGCATCACTGCAGAATTTTGTATTTTCCTTGCAAGAAGAAAGATCATGGATGCATGTTTATTTGTTTTTTTTTTTCCAGGGTGATTGCATCAAAATTTCTAGTGCCCTTTTAATTGGCCAAAAAGATTGGAGGGCAGCTACCCCTTCCCATCACATTTTTCCCAATAGTCTTAGATTATTGTTAATCTAGGACTTTTGTCCTAGATTAGAAACCAATAGTCCTAGAATATTGAGGGCTCATTCAAATGAAAATTCCAATGCCCTTTTTATTGGCCAAAACGATTGTAGGGTAACTAGCCCCCCCCCCACTACAATTTTACCTCAAAGTAGTCATATCAAATTTTAAGATAGCAACAAATTCAGCATAGTCGATAACTCCAGTAACTATACCTTTGGGGATAACATGACCCCACACAACCCCTAAGGAAAGGTCTGTAAGTCATGAAATTTGACCATTGTTTACATATGGAATTTGTTATTGGAAAGTATATGGATATTTTCCACAGAAAGAGTTTTATGTGGGGAGAGAAGTTTCCAGGGGTTAATTTTACGCCAGGGGAATTTGCCAGAATTCCTACACAACATTTTTATTATTTGTCTTACTTTCTCTTTGTTAACTCAATTTTACATGTGGAGATGTTAAGGGGAACTGTCCAGGGAAAATCATGACCAGTTGGATAGATTGTCTAGAGTATCTTTTTGCAGAGAGAGATGGGGGTTCACAAAAGAAATTCTCCTTGGGGTAGTATTCCATGGAATAAATTCTCCAGTGGGAATTTGTCTGGGAGCAGCTTTCTACTAGGGGGTGGAAAGGGAGAATATTTGTGGGAAGACTCTTCCATGGGGAGGATTTCCAGCATGATTTTAAAAACAATCAGAAATTAACGTGTTTTTCAAATGAAAGTGCACTAAGAAGAAATATTTACCTGGAATAGTCTAAAAGAGATTTTCCAGAGGGGGGATTTTTGGCGAAAATGGAATTGTCTGGGGACGATTTCCCTAGCTGGAGGGGAGTTTTGAGCAGTAAGAACTTTCCAACAGATTTTCTGTTGGGGGAAGGAATTTTCCATGGAGCAGGAGACAGATTTCTCTACATTATTTAAAAACAATCCGAGGTTAAATAAAGAAGCAAGATTTTTCAACTGAAATAAGGAGCAACATCAAAACTTAAAACAAACAGAAATTATTATGTATATGAGGGGGGTTGCCCCCTCCTCAAGACCTTACTCTTTATTCTAAAGTATGTAGTTTGTGTCTCCTTTCTTTAAGATTGACTCCCAAAACATAAGAACTGTTTAATCAGAATAAAATACTTTCCTAAAAGTCCAAAAAAAATTTAATGTAAATAGCCAGGTATTGAAGAGGCAACTGCCCCAGATACATAATAATTCCTGATCATTTTAAGTTTCGATGCTGCTCCTTACTTTTTGTTGAAAAGAATTTATTTATTTATTTACTGAATAAATCTGAATACTAGAAGTTTCTATCATATTTTCCCTAATTATGCTATTGTTTTGTGTTACTAGACGTTTTCATGAAATTAAATCAAAAAAAAAACAAGTATTTTTAAATGAAAGTAAGGAGCGACATTAAAACTTAAAACGAACAGAAATTACTCCGTATACGAAAAGGGCTTTTTTTCCTCAACGCCCCGCTTTTTACGCTAAAGTTTGACTCTTTCTCTTAACTCTACATTTTAAAACAGTAAAAAACTTTAGCGTGAAGAGCGAGGTGTTGAGGAAAAAAAGCCCCTTTCATATACCGAGTAATTTCCGTTCGTTTTAAGTTTTAATGTCGCTCCTTACTTTCATTTAAAAAAACTAGTTTTTATGGCACTTGGTATTAACCAAGTGACATATAGCAATCGCCAATTTTGTCGGTCTGTCGGTCCCGGTTTTGCTACTTTAGGCACTTCTAGGTAAGCTAGGACGATGAAATTTGGCAGGCGTATCAGGGACGGGACCAGCTTAAATTAGAAATAGTCGTTTTCCCAATTTGACCATCTGGGGGGAGTGGGGGGGGCGGTTAATTCGGAAAAAAATAGAAAAAATGAAGTATTTTTAACTTATGAATGGGTGGTGGGATCTTAATGAAATTTATGTTTGGAATGATATTGTGTCTCAGAGCACTTATTTTAAATCCCGACAGGATCTGATGACATTGGGGGGAGTTGGAGGGGGGAAACCTAAAATCTTGGAAAACACTTAGAGTGGAGGGATTGGGATGAAACTTGATGGGAAAAATATGCAAAAGTCCCTGATACATGATTGACATAATCGGAACGGAACCGCTCTCTTGGGGTAGTTGGGGGGGGGGGGGGGGTAATTCTGAAAAATTAGAAAAAATGAGGTATTTTTAACTTATGAACGGGTGATTGGATCTCAATGAAATTTGATGTTTAGAAGGATATCGTGTCTTAGAAATCTTATTTTAAATCCTGACCGAATCTGGTGACATTGGGGGGGGGAGTTGGGAGGGGGAAACCTAAAACTTGGAAAACACTTAGAGTGGAGGGATCAGGATGAAACTTGGTGGGAAAAATAAACACAAGGGCTAGATACATGATTGACATAAACGGAACGGATCCGCTCTCTCTGGGATAGTTGGGGGCGGGGGGGGGGGGTATTTCTGAAAAATTAGAAAAAATGAGGTATTTTTAACTTACGAACAGGTGATCGGATCTCAATGAAATTTGATATTTAGAAGGATATCGTGGCTCAGAGCTCTTATTTTAAACCCGACCAGATCTGGTGACATTGGGGGTTGGGGGGTTGGGAGGGGGAAACCTAAAACTTGAAAAACACTTAAGAGTGGAGGGATCAGGATGAAACTTGGTGGAAAAAATAATCACGAGTCCTAGATACATGATTGGCATAACCGGAACGGATCCGCTCTCTTTGGGGTAGTTGGGGGAGGGGTTAATTCTGAAAAATTAGAAAAAATGAGGTATTTTTAACTTACGAACGGGTTATCGGATCTCAATGAAATTTGATATTTAGAAGGATATCGTGTCTCAAAGCTCTTATTTTAAATCCTGACTGGATCTGGTGACGTTGGGGGAAGTTTGGAGTGGGGGAACCTAAAATCATGGAAAACGCTTAGATTGGAGGGATCGGGATGAAACTTGGTGGGAAAAATAAGCAGAAGTCTTACATACGTGATTAACATAATTGGAACGGATCAGATCTATTGGGGGGGGGGGGTTAATTCTGAAAAATAAGAAAAAATGACGTATTTTTAACTGACAAAGGAGTGATCGGATCTTCATGAAACTTCATATTTAGAAGGACCTCGTAACTCAGATCTCTTATTTTAAATTTCAACCGGATCAAGCGTAACTGGGGGGGGGGGGACCGGAAATCTTAGAAAATACTTAAAGCAGTGAGATCCGGATGAAACTGGATGGGAAGATTAAAAACCTGTCTAAGATACGTGACTGACATAACCGGACCGGATCTGCTCTCTTTGGTGGAATTGGAGGGGGGGGGTAATTTTGAAAATTGAGGTATTTGTAACTTACGAAAGGGTGACCAGATCTTAATGAAATTTGATATTTAGAAGGATCTTGTGCTTTAAAGTTCTTATTTTAAATTCCGACCAGATCCTGTGACGTTGGGGGGAGTTGGAGGGGGAAACCGGAATTCTTGGAAAACGTGAAAATTGGGATATTTTTATCTTACGAATAGATGATCGGATCTTAATGAAATTTGATTTTTAGAAAGAATTCATGTCTCAGAGCTCTTATTTCAAATCCCGACCAGATCGTTTGACATTGGGGGGAGTTGGAGGGGGAAATCTTGGAAAAACACTTGGAGTGTAGGAATCGGGATGAAGCTTGGTGGATAGAATAAACAAATGTCCTTGATACGTGATTGGCAGAATCATACTGGATTCGCTCTCTTTGGGGGACTTGGGGGGAGGAGTTCAGTGATTTGGCGAGTTTGGTGCTTCTGGGCGTGCTAGGACGATTAAAATTGATAGGCGTGTCAGGGAGCTGCACAATTTGACTTGATAAAGTCGTTTTCCCAGATTCGACCATCTGGGGGGCTAAAGGGAGAGGAAAAATTAGAAAAAATTAGGTATTTATAACTTACGAGTGGGTGATCGGATCTTAATGAATTTCGATATTTAGAAGGACATCGGGACTCAGAGCTCTTATTTTAAATCCTGACCGGCATTAAGCCTCTTATTTTCTCTTTTAAATCAATCTATTGATTCATAGAATTTTGTTAGAGCTCATACCATATGATCTCTTGGCTCTTAGCTCTTTTCGCCTCGTCACAAGTGCCTTATTAGCTCTTAGCTCTTGTTGTTTTGTTTAATTTCTGGACGTTTTTGAATTAATACATTTTTTGTATCTTAGCTCTCTGCGCACAAATAATTAAAACGAAATTTGCATATTAGTTTTTTGGGGCTAAATGGCTTTTTCATAGTTTTAATCGGAAGATTTTGAGAAAACAAGAGCGAGAGAGGAGGCCTAGTTGCCCTCCAATTTTTTGATTACTTAAAAGGGCAACTATAACTTTTAATTTTTTACTAACGTTTTCATAAGTAAAAAATATACGTAACTTACGAATTAACTTACGTAGTGAACTTCTATATTTGTATGTTTTTATTGCGTATATGAGGGGGCTCAACCCTCGTCGATACCTCGCTCTTTACACTAAAGCTTAAATTTTGTCCCAACTCCTTAAGAATGAGGTAAACCCCTCATATGCATAATAATTTCGGTTCGTTTTAAGTTTTAATGCTGCTCCTCACTTTCAGTAGAAAAAACTTTTCATATTTATTTTTTCATTGTTTTTTTTAAATAATGCTGGAAAATCCTGCGCCCCCTTGAAAGTCTCTTCCCCCATGAGAAGTTCCTCCATGGAAAGATCCTCCCACGTAACCTCCACTCCCTCAACTCTCCCCCCAAACCAAGAAAATCCCCCTGAAAACATCCATACACTTCCCAGTAACCATTACTATATGTAAACACAGGTCAAAGTTTGTAACTTGCAGCCTCTCCCATGGGGACTGCGGGGGAGTAAGTCGTCCCTAAAGACATAGTTATTAGGTTTTTCGACTACGGTGAATAAAATGGCTATCTCAGAATTTTGATCTGGTGACTTTGGGGGAAAATGAGCGTGGGAGGGGGCCTAGGTGCCCTCCAATTTTTTGGTCACTTAAAAAGGGCACTAGAACTTTTAATTTCCGTTAGAATGAGTCCTTTCGCGACACTCTGGGACCATTGAGTCAATACGATCACCCCTGGGGGAAAAAACAAACAAAAAAAAAAAAAATAAAAATAAACACGCATCTGTGATTTGTCTTCTGGCAAAAAATGTGAAATTCCACACTTTTGTAAATAGGGGCTTGAAACTTCTACAATGAGGTTCTCTGATACGCTGAATCTGATGGTTTGATTTTCGTTAAGATTGTATCACTTTTAGGGGGTATTTCCCCCTATTTTCTAAAATGAGGCAAATTTTCTCAGGCTCGTAACTTTTGACGGGTAAGACTAACCTTGATGAAACGTATATATTTAAAATCAGCATTAAAATGCGATTCTTTTGATGTAACTATTACTACTACTACTACTATTAATAATAGTAATAATACCTCACTGCAGCACCAAGCCGCCTAAGGCTAACACAGCTACGCACGCTCCTCCTCCAACCTAATCTATTTAAAGCCTCCCTCTTTACATCCTCCCAGGAAGTTCCCATTTCCTTTAAATCTTTATTTATGACATCCTCCCAACCCAGACAAGGACGACCTGCTTTCCGTGTAGCCCCAGACGGTTGGCCAAAAAGGACAATCTTTGGTAATCTGTCATCCTTCATCCATAGAACGTGGCCTAGCCATCTCAACCTTTCTTTCATTATAGCCCTAGAAAGTGGGATTGAACCACATTTTTCGTACAACCTACTGTTTGAAATACAGTCAGTCAGCCAGGTACCCAGAACAATCTGTAGGCAATTTCTCTGGAAAACACCTAGTAAATTTTCATCTGCTTTTTGGAGTGCCCTTGCTTCAGAGCCATATTTGACCACTGTCATTCTAATCTTGGTTTAGCTTCCAATATTCTAATCTTGGTTTGCAGACTTATCTTTCTATTCTTCCAAACTTTTTTTAACTGTGAAAAAACACCCTGAGCCTTAGCTATTCTACTTTTAACATCTTCACTGCTCCCACCATCTTTACTAGTAATACTAACAAGGTAAATGAAGTTCCCAAACTGATCAATCTTTTCGTTACCTAATGTCACCTGTTCATCTTCACTTATCCCTAGCCTTAGTGACTTAGTCTTCTTAACATTAATTTTCAAGCCTATTTTAGCACCCTGAACTCGCAAAACCTCCATTAATTCATTCATTTTGCTCACAGTTTCATCTAATATGCATAAATCATCAGCATAATCAAAGTACAGGAGCGTTTTTCCTCCCCATTTGATTCCGTGGTCCCCAATTGCCTTTCCTGTGCTCCTTAAGATGAAGTCCATCAAAATGATCCATATAAAGGGGGATAGAACACAACCCTGCTTAACTCCTGATTTAATACAAAACCAGTTGCTAACCTCATTTCCTACCTTAACTGCAGCAGTATTATTCTCATACATAGCACAAATCACTTTAATGTATTTTTCTGGTACCATATAACAATAAGACCTTTGTTAACGCTCTTTTATCAACAGAATCGAAAGCTTGCTCATAATAGATAAAACTGAGGACCAAAGGTGTTTGACAACAAAGGGACTTCTCAATTCTTAACTTGAGAGTGAAAACTTGTCAACACATCCTCTACCTTTTCTAAAACCGCATTGTTCTTCCCTTAAAACTTTGTCCACAGCATCTCTCAGTCTAAAAAGTATCATATTACTCAGTAATTTGTTACCTACAGAGACCAGACTAATGCCTCAATAATTACAACACTCACTCTTGTCACCTTTCTTATACAGTGGTTTAATTCAGGTTTTCCTAAAATCATTTGGTATTTTCCCTTTTTTTAAAATCATGTTCATAATCTTCAGGAGCTTATTCCTAACCTCAGAGCCACCATATTTAAGAAACTCATTAATCATACTATCAGCACCTGGAGCCTTGTTATTTTTTAATCCTTTTAGTACTGTCGCTAATTCTTCTTCACTAAACAAATCTTCCTTCACATCCAAGGTATCACAAACTTCTTCATTTTCATCTATATCTTTTCCTGCAACTGTGTCTTGGTTTAGCACATTCTCAAAATGTTCCACCCATCTTTCTTTAACTTTTTTCTTATCACTAATTGTGGCCCCATTTCTATCTTTAACTGGGACTAGTCCGGATTGGCTACTCCCTTTCAATTTATTAACATGCCAGTATAATATTTTACTATTATGCCATCTAGTTGCATCTTCCACATCCTCAGCAATTTTATCCATAGCCTCCACTTCACATCTCCTTAGTTCATATTTTAATGCTTTCTCCACTTTCTTTACATTCCTTTTGTTTTCATACGACCTATCACTCAGATAGTTCTTATACAAACCCCTTCTACTTTCTATTAAACCTAAAGCTTTTTCACTAATATTCCTAGTTGCATTCTTAGCACTCTTTCCTAAGACACCATCAGCAACTTCACAAATTGTTTTTCTGAAATTATTCCATCCATCTTCCACATTGTCAAATTTTAAACACTCAAGTTTAGTATTCAACTGTTCCTGGAAGTTTTTTCTCAAATTTTCATCCTGGAGTCTACCAACATCATAACTTTCCAGGAGGTAGTTACCCTTCCAAACTTTCAGCTTTAAATTAACTTTAGACACTACTAGATGGTGATCTTTACTTTTAACATCAATAACAGCACTCCTATACACCCTAGTATCTTGTATTGATCCTGCTAGTCTGTTGTTTTGGCATCAAATTTCCATTTTTTGGCATCAAACTACTGGCATCCACTATTTGACATACAATAGGTGGATAAACTATCCATCCATTTGGCACTATTTTTTTAGAGGAGTTTTGGTTACTATTGTTACCACAAACTGTTTGATGTAATTAAACAAATGATAAAGCTAAAAGTAAGGAGCAACTTTAAAACTTAAAAAAATTGAAACCATTCTGTATATAAGGGGAACTACTCCCTCCTCTCTACCTTGCTTATTAAGCTAAAAAAAACTTTTAGTGCATTAAAAAAAACTTTCTGTTCCCAATTCAATGGCCTTGTGTTTCAGTAAATGTTCTTAAAGAATTTGGGCAAAAAGTCAAACTTCAGAGTAAATAGCTAGGAGTTCAAGAGACAGCCTTCTTTGCATAAGAATCATTTTTGTTCAAATAGGTTTCAAATCCATTCTTTACTTTCAGTTGAAAAAAACTGTTTTATTTTTTTTATTTAATTTCTGATAGTTTCCTAAATCATGCCCAGGCCTAACCAAGATATAATATAGGGCAAAGGCCTCTTAAATCCATTATTTATTTACTTTTAAAATGTATTTATTAATAATTTTAAATTGACTAGTACCACCTTATGTTTTTCAGTTTTTCTCCTTAAAAATTAGAATATTGGATTGTAATTTAAACTTTGGACAAAATTTAAATACACTTGAAAAGTCTTTAATAAGTAGTATTTTTGTTCAATAGGTCCCTATTAATGCTTCTAGTGTAGAATTTTAGTTGCACAAAGAGGGGTATTATTGTTCAAATGGGTGGATTATGTACAACTTTTGATCTTCTACATGGTTGAAGCCATCATAACGACCACAATAATATTCTCCAATCAATAATTACATTTCAAACACATGTTTAAATGAACTGAAATATTTTGTATAAAAACAAAAACAAATAAATTTCATTATAAAAAGTGAGGCAACTGAGTTTAAACCAAAACTTGCACTAAGTCACATTATTTCCTCTGCAGCTGAGAAGCCTAAAATATAATTTACTGATATGTTTAAAAACATTAGCTTCTCAAAATTTTAGATTGATTGCAAATTGGTCCTCTTTGGGGCAAAGTTGTAATTTGGTGCCATAAAATAGCAGGAAACAATGCTGTCCCATGGCACAGTCTTTATGGTCACTCAAAAATGAACTTTAAATTTACATTCAAATAAGTTATCTCTCAGTTTTCAAGAACCTTCAGTTTTATATAGTAACCCCTGGGAGAAAAAAAACATACATCCATAATCTTTCTTCTTCTAAAAAAAAAGGCAAAATTCTACAGTCTGTAGATTGGAGCTAGAAACCTCTACAGTAGGTTCTCTGATTTGACAAATCTATTAAAGGGATTTTCTCTGAGAATGCTTGCTTTTTTGGGATGTAATCCCCCTTTTTAGAAGTTTATTGAAATGTTCTCAGATGTGTAGCTCTTGGTAGGTAACAATAAACTTAATGAATTTTATATATTTTGAACCAGTATAAAAAGAAAAATATGTTGGTGTGTTAAGTGTAATCAAAATTTGGTTTAGTTTTGACCCAGGTTACTCCTTACTTGCAGTTCATTATCAAAAACTACATGATAAGATTTCCTTGTGATAAAATTTTTATTTGAACCTCATCGTTTTATTCAGTTGAAATGGAAAATCTAAAGAAAATGGTCAATTTGACAGCTGGACTGCAAGTTTAAATTTAGCTTTTCTTTTGCTATTCAATAAATGTTTATATGTTTGAAGATATAAGGCATTTTAGTTTAAGGGGGAGAATCATCCTATTATGAAAGAGGAATATTCTAACTGGCTATCAGCAAATCAAAACATGGTATCTATGCAGGAAGGATGAATTTTAAGCATCTCTACTCCTTATATAACTAGGCCAGGATTTACCAACAGCCCCAGGTCAAGGGGAACAACAAATTATCACCAAATAATTTTTTTCTCAACAGAAACTGGACTGATGTATTTTATTTTCAAAGTGTCAGGTGTAGTCTGCTGCCTATTCATAGAGAAGTGATTTTAAATAGCACAGGAATTCCATGACCACTTAAAAACTGTAAGATGTCTCCCAAGAATAGCAGTTGAGAGCTCTGTATCATTTCTCTTCATTACTTTTGGCTCAACAGTTGTGATCTGTCCAGTGCTTCTACTATTTTTAAATTTTTGGAGATCTCCCTAAAATCTTGCAAAAACACTTAGCCCATAAATCTAGCCCTGTCTGTAGCCTATTTTAATGCTTATGAAATTACATATAGACAAGTCTACATCTATTATAAGCTTGGGGATAGATAAATCTTTCTGTAATTTTGTTTTGAGTCTAATTTTTTCAGTTAAGGTTTTGGACATAATGGATTCAGATTAAATGGATAATAATTAAACCTGTTATGGACAAATCTGTTTAACAGAAATCTTCATCATTTAAAACTTACTGAGTTTTGCTTCATTTTGCTTGCAAAGCTAGCAAATGAATTTGCTTGCATTTGCTTTGCTTGCAAAGTAAGCTGTTCTTCTATTTGAGACTTTTTTTTCCTAAATGTGTTTAAACTAAACTTATCCCTAAGAAAATGTAGCTTATCCTAAAATTTATTCCAGTAAAGCTTTAGCCTACTTTCATCACAAGGTTTCAAAATGCATATTGCTACATATAGCAGGATTCTCATAATTGCATATTTTTTCTTTGTCATTATTACAGAAATGTATCTATTTCTTAGCTTTCTAAAATCCTTCTTCAACAAAACTAAAAATGTGTCAAGTGGGCAGGGTTTTGAAGCTGAGGGAAATGTTGAAGTTGAATATGAATGAATAATGACACAAAAACAACATGCAATCATCAGAATCTAGCTATACACAGTAATTCAATAAATTAAACTAAAAAAAAACTCACAAAAACTTAAAATATCCTCCCTTTGAACTTTAACGCCACATTAGTTTTCCCTTGACTAGCTGCAATTTCTGGGGAAAATAGGGTTACAATAATGAAACAGCATGACCCTGACAAACAACCCCAACATTGACCCTGACAAATGGGTCAATGTTCCTATTACCGGAACAATTGTTTAGGGTCATGAAACTATTGTTAATAGATGCCTTTTGACTTTTTGAACATCTTTTCTCTCTTGTAAAACTACTGCAAACTCACCATAACAGTGAGTTTGCAGTAGTTTTGCAAGAGAGAAAAGATATTCACAAAGTCAAAATGCATCTATTAACAATAGTTTCACAACCCTAGACAATTGTTCAGGTAATAGGAACATTGACTGACAAATAACACTGACCCTGACAAATGACCCTGATATTGCACTGCCTACCTTTTGTAATATCTAACTAATCATTCTGATTTGCCAGCTCAAATTTCAACAAAGGCCAATGTCACAACAGCTACTATTACAATTGTTCAGAATAAGCTGGCTAATTTAAACTTAAAGTGAGTGAACCATCTTGGATATTAGCATTAATGAGAGCATTAGTTTCTTAATTATCTTTTGACTTCTTACTATACAGAAATTACCAGTGATGACTGGAATTAGTATTTAAAATATATTTTTGGTAAAATTATAGTTGATTGACTTTTGGCTATCTTGGAAAGCTGATAGGTTAGGAAAATAAAACTTTCAGGGATGGGTCTAAAGGTTAAAGTATGTCCCAGGAAGGTATTTTGAAGTACCCACCTCCACTCCTTCTCCCTCTAGAGGGCCCTGAAATTTGCCTATGTAACAGGTCTATACCTATTGAAATGTTGACAAAACAATATTTTACCTTAATTTTCAGTTACTAGTTGCTTTTTTGCGGCCTTTAGTTCTGAAAAATACAATTCCTGTCATTTGAATAGAATTTTGAGCTATATCAATGTTTTTTTTCAAAATTTAGGAAATGCATTTGCATATCATTAAATATTACAAAATGGAATTGAGTAAAGTTATGAAGCTGAAAACAAATTTGTTATACTTCAATTAAGTAGAAGATCTATTTTACAAGGTTTCACTTATATAATGCACATATTTTTAAAGGTCATCAAAGGTCAGGGCCCTCTAGACGGAGAAGGAGTGGAGGTAGTTGCTTCAAAATACCTTCCCAGGATATACTTTAGTCTGTAGATTCAAAATTGAAAGTTTCATCTTCCTAACCTAAACCCTTTCTGAGATAGCAAGAAGTCAATTAACTATAATTTTACCAAGGTCAGGGCCCTCTAGAGGGAGAAGGAGTGGAGGTGGGTACTTCAAAATACCTTCCTGCGTCATACCCTAGCCTTTACACTCATCCATGAAAGGGTAAAATTCTAGTTAATTGACTTGTTGCTATCTCAGAAAGGGTTTAGGTCAGGAAAATGAAACTTTCAGGGACGAATCTACAGACTAAAGTAGGTCACGGGAAGGTATTTTGAAGCAACTACCTTCACTCCTTCTCCCTCTTGAGGGCCCTGACCTTTGATGACCTTTAAAAATATGTGTGTTATAAAAGTGAAACCTTGCAAAATAGATCTTCTGCTTAATTGAAGTACAACAAAGTTGTTTTCAGCTCCTTAACTTTGCTCAATCCCATTTTATAAGGTTTTGAAGATATGCAAATATATTTCCTAAATTTTGAAAAAAAAAACATTGATATGGCTCAAAATTCTACTAAAATAACAGGAATTGCATTTTTAGAGCTAAAGGTAAATGTTAATTAAGATAAAATGTTGTTTTGTCAAAATTTCAGTATGTATAGACCTGTCATGTAGGCAAATTTCAGGGCCCTCTAGAGGGAGAAGGAGTAGAGGTGGGTACTGTAACATACCTTCCTTGGACATACTTTAGCCTGTAGAACCATCCCTGAAAGTTTCATTTCCCTAACCTAAACCCATTCCAAGGTAGCAAGAAGTCAATTAACTA
Organism: Artemia franciscana; assembly: GCF_032884065.1. NCBI lineage: Eukaryota > Metazoa > Arthropoda > Branchiopoda > Anostraca > Artemiidae > Artemia > Artemia franciscana. Next base: position 22,991,117 of record NC_088879.1, on the reverse strand, counting down.
GAATTTTACCCTGAAAGTTTCATTTTTCCTAACCTAACCCCTTTCCAAGATAGCCAAAAGTCAGTCAACTAGAATTTTACCTATAATTTCATTCATATTGTAAAACCCCAACTTTTCCCTTGGCTTCAAAACCTGGCCCACTTTATGCATTTTTTGTTTGCCTCATGGAGGAGGTTCAGCCAGAAATGGATGTATTTCTAGCATTATCATTTCTAAATGCTCATGTCATAGGCTGTATTCATTTTCATCACACCTAAATTATGTTGTAAATTTATCAGATAGGGTATAAAGTAGAAAGTGTAAGGGAAGGTTTGTGTAGCTATGTACCTAAATAAAATGCACTAGGGTTTTTATAATAAAATAAGCACTACATAAGGGTGAACATTTAAGCCTATGGGTATGCTGGTTAGGAATAAGATGTCTCAGCAGCATCTCAAGAACAACTGGGGGTATACAATTGAAATTTCCAGTGGTACTACTATTAATCTTTAGGAAAAAGGGATTTAAGCTATATTATCACCAAGAAAAAGCAAAACTTTTGTTTCTTTGTGAACCTACTGTAGCCAAATTGGTTTTATTAGCAGACTAATCTAGGCCTATTACTCTGACAAGTAAGCTCTACGTTGTTGTTTGGGGTTTGACCATTAGCAACAGGCCATATGCATTCGTATAACCTGATTTTCTGTGCCTTATGAATCACTAGCTTCTTTCACTTTTTTCAGTTCCTTGATTAACTTCTATTGAATCATGAGCTTCCTTCCTTATCTTCTGCAAATTGCACATTGATCACCAGAACCACCGAAAAGTACGACTTGAAAAAAAGTATTACCTTCCGCAAATTTTGTGTGCCTATTGCACTTTGTGCAAAACACGCACGAGGTCAAAGTTACTACCATTGTAATTGCCTAGATTTGCGTGCTACACAGCTGTTTCTGGAGCTGCTTGGAAAAGAAAACCTTTTGTATGTTTCTTTCTGAGAGGGCCAAGTAAATATGTAGCTAATAGGACCCTACAATTCAGGAAGCACGATTTTTATTTCAGATAAAAAATAAACTTACTAATTCACTTCTAACTACATAAAAAAAGCTTTCGGCTATTAAAACAAAGGTAAACATAAACATGAAAACATACTTGAGAGCCAGAAATCAAGACGGTTGCCTGACTGAAAGGATATCTTAGGTTGATGGAACAGGAATTCTGTGTTTCATATGAATAGTCCAACAAGTGTGTAGTTACGATTTATCTGTTTAAGAATAAAGAAGCGATTTTTCGCATTTGGATAATTTCCTGGAATAAAGAGAAATTAATCAGCAACAAATTGGTGTAAAAAATGGAATAATGAACCACGTTTAATTCGTGACAAGGTAAATTTTGTATTCAAGACTGATGAACTTTGCCACGTTAAAAATTAAAAAAAAGTGAAAAATCAGTTATTTTATTTACGGTTTTATTTTAACACTTAAAATGAATTTCTTTTGAATTGAATTAATTAGAAGATTAATTACTTAAAAGATAGTAAATGAATTTGGACATTTAGATAGAGATACCTTGTCGGTTGCTTGATTAGTGTTGCCGTGTGACTATTTTTTATATTGATCAGAAGAAATTCCAATAGATAGTAAACTCTAGCAGCATACGCAACTCAGTTTTGAAAGAAAACTCCATGTGTTCTAAAGCAGCTTTTCGGTGCTGCAGTGGTAAAGAGAAATTTGTGTGGACCAGTTAGACTTAGTGGCTTTATGCTTTGACCTAAAATGAAGTGGGTAAGCGTCAGTCTTGCCAGAGTGGTTGAGGTTTCAAGTCTTGGCTCTACAGGATACCATCCAGCTCCGGTTACCGCCAAATTTTGCGGTAATTTTATATTACTCACGCATTGGTTCTATACTAAATTTTGCAGTAATTTCATGTCACGCACGCATTGGCTCTATACAAAATTTTGTAGCAATTTTATATTATTCTCGTATTGGTTCTATACCAAATTTGGTAGTAATTTTATTTTACTCTTGCCTTGGCTCTATAAAAAAACTACAGCACTTTTATATTGCTCTCGAGCTGATTGGCAACTGAATACCAAAGCGACAGGAGCGTGCAAGTGAAAACAACACTTACCACAAACGCCATAAGCCACTGGAAACCCAATGTTGTTGACGAATCTACCGAATCAGTGCTCAAGAGGCTTCAAAAAGTAATTATCAGCTTACTGTTGAGCCTGAAACTAGTATGTTTTCCAATTCTTCTATCCCTTCCAATCTTAGTGACTACGAAGCCAGGCGGGAGATCTGCCTTGGTAAAACCGGAAATGAAAGCTAGCATTTGCCTACCACTAGAGGCCAAGATAGGAAGTTCAGAGGAAGAACGAAAAAGGAGTCAACTCGATCCCAGGATAATTCAAGCTATACTTTCATTAGCATGGTTCATTGCGTCACTATGGACCAACATGCATATGTAGCCCTGCCGCAAAATACCTTCAGGTTGAGCATGGAAGCGATGAAAGCCCGTTTTGCTACTTTTACCACGCACTTTAGTCCCGCCGTTCACGCAGGCCAGGCTGCAATTTCGAATGCAACTGTAACGGCAGGGATGTCAGGTATTTCAATTGCAAAATTCAATAATAATGGGTACATTGATACATACCTTAACACTTTTGGGTGTGCAGCTGTGTTAAACCAGTGGGAAAAATCAATTTGGGCATTGAGGCTTCGTGGTTTGGTGACAGGAAAGATATAGGAAGTAATTTTGTATTGCTCAAGCATTGGCTCTATACTAAAACTACTTTGCAGTGATTCTATATTGCTCACGCATTGTTTTTACACCAAATTTTGCAGTAATTTTATATTACTCACGCACAGGTTCTATACCAAAATTTTCCATAATTTTAAATTACTCAAGCATTGGTTCTATACCAAAAATTTGCACTAATTTTATATTCCTCACGCAATGGTTCCACGACAAATTTTGCAGCATTTTTGTATTAATCACGCATTGGTTCTATATCAAATTTTGCAATAATTTTATATTACTCAGGTATTGGTTCTGTACCAAGTTTCGTAGTAATTTTATATTACTCTCGCATTGGTTCTATACAAAAAAATTAACAGTTGTTTTGCATTACTCTCGGATTGGTTGACAACTGGATGCTGAAGCGATTGGAGTGTGCAAGTGACAACAACGCTTACCAAACAACCAATAAAGCCACTCAAAATCCAAAGTTGGCGATGGAACCACCGAATCAGTGCTCAAGAGGCTTCAAAAAGCCATAATCTACTTAATGTTGAGACGGATACTAATAGGTCTTCCAGTTTTTCTGTCCCTTCCAATCTTAGTGGCTAAAACGCCAGGTGGGAGACATCTATCTTGGTAGAACCTGAGTTGAAAGCTGGCATAAGTCTACCACTAGAAGCCAAGATAGGAAGTTATGAGGAAGAAGGAGAAACGGAGTCAGCCTGATCCCAGGGTGATTCAGGCAATACTTTCGTTGATATAGATCAAAGCATCACTATGAACCAAGAGGCAATTGTATCCCTGCTATGACTGACTGTTAAATTGAGCATGGAAGTGATGAATGACTGTTTTGCTACTTTTGGAACGCACTTTAGCCAGCCGTTCACGCATGCCAGGTTGCGATTCAGAATTAAACCGTAACAGCAGGGATCTCACCTATTTCAATAGCAAATTTCAACAATGATTGGGACACTGATATATACCTCAACACCTTCGGGTTTACAGCGAGTTTACAAAAAACACAGATTTTGAGATCCTCACACAGAAAATAGATGATATCCTTCAATTGATGGTGGCTGAGAAATTTATAGGTTCTATAAGAATTGATCAACTACGCATACGTCTTAAGGAACTCGACCAGCCACCTTTGGAGGAAGTATGCAGATTAACAGACACGTTCTTTCTCGCCAGAAGAGACGAAAATCTAGTTTTGAAGAATTTGCATAGGAAGAAAACAGATATCGAGAAACTCAAAATCACGAAGAGAAGCCTAAGAAAGAGAAGAAAGATGCACAAAATTCAGTTTTTGGTACCTCCCAGTCATAGAAGAATTATCGAAGCTGTTATGACTGCAGGAAGAAAGGACACAGGGCTAAGGTCTGCCAACAGCCAAAGAAACGACTTCTTCTAGCTCAAAGTCCTAGCCCATTGAAAGCTGCAAGGGTACGTTTCTATTTCGAAGGTGTAATTGAAGGACATTCAGTAACTTTCTTGGTCGAAAGAGGTGCCACCGTGTGTATCATGCATAAGAAGTATATGCCGGACGATAGCTTCCCTTCAAAGAAGATAGAAGTTTGCTACGTCCATGGGGACTGCAAATAGTATCCTGTTAAAAACATTCATATCCAGGTAAGAAGGAAAGGGGATGGTTTCAGTGACTGCGTACCCATTGCTGTCACAAGCGAATTATCTGTTGACATGGTTCTGGGGACATCATTTCCTTGTTTCAATGAACTTTGCAGTCAGCCCTTTGGAAAGAAAAAGTCCAATATTATAGATCTTGTCAGCACAAGTAGAAATTACTGCCAAAAAGCTTAAACAGGATGAATTTGTACCAAGGATGATTGACTCGCCTCCAATGCTAAGCATTTCTGATTCACCTACTTAAAAGAATGGGGGAGTTGATCTTCCAAAAATTGATATTGGGACAATAGAGGTGGATCCTGAAAAACACCGAGAGGCCAGACGGACGGAAAAAAGTCAAAAGGAGAAGTACATAGAGCTTGATCAAACAGTTCATGGTAAGAAACTGTAAGTAAGGAGCGACCCGGCTCAATAGTCACCGAAACTCTAAAAACAGAACTTTCATACCAATCGCATTTTTATGCTGATTTTAAATATACAAGTTTCATTAAGTTTAGTCTTACCCATCAAAATGTATGAGCCTGAGAGAATTTGTCTTATTTTTGAAAATAGGGGTAAGGTCCCCTAAAAGTCAAATAATCCTAACGAAAATCACTATAAATATATAAGTTTCATCAAGATTAGTCTTACCCATCAAAAGGTACGAGCCTGAGAAAATTTGTCTTATTTTAGATAATAGGAGGAAACACCCCCTAAGAGTCATACAATCTTAACGAAAATCACACCATCAGATTCAGCGTATCAAAGAACCCTACTGTAGCAAAAAATGAAGGGTACCTAAGCCCCTTCTCGTGCTTATTTTTTTTCGCAAAGTCACCGGATAAAAATTTTGTGACAGCTGTTTTGTTTAGCACAGTCGAAAAACCTAATAACTAAGTCTTTTGGGACGACTTTATCCTTCACAGTCCTCGGGGGAGGGTCTGCAAGTTACAAACTTTAACACATCGTTACATACAGTAATGGTTGTTGGGAAGTGCACAGACTTTTTCAGGGGGACTTTTTCGCGTTGGGAGGGGGGTCACGTGGGAGGATCTTTTAATAGAGGAATTTATCATTAGTGAAGAAAATTTCTATGAAATTCAAAAAAGAAACAGAAATAATTTTTTTACTGGAAATAAGGAGCAGCATCAAATTATTTAATATTTTTAGTAATTCCAACTATTTATTTGAAGGCCTTTGTGATTCAGGGGTCATTTTTAAGGAATCGGGACAAATTCAAGCTTTTGTGGAAAGAGCGAGATATTGACGAGGGGGCAATTAAATTAGTTCCGCAAATATTGCGAATTTGTGCCGCGTTGGATAATTTTTCCATGGAGAAATTTCCCGTGGGGGAATGGATTTTTCCTCGGAGTGGAAAACGGATTTCACAAAATTATTTAAAAAATGATCAGTAATTACACAAATAAATACATTTTTTAACTTAAGGTAAAAAGCAACATTAAAACTTTATACGAACATAAAATATTACGTATTTAAGGGGGTGGCTTTTCCTCAATAGCTCACTCTTACGCTAAAGTTTTTTACGCTAAAGTTTTTTTATTTTAAAGGAGATTATTACTCGAATTAAATAGCCTCTGTGTTTTTGGAATCATTCTTAAAAAGAACAAAATCAAACTTTGATTATTATAAAGCTATTATTAATTGAAAAAATGTAAATGCAAATTCTGTTTTAATTCTTCATGTATGGTGAGCAAAAATTGAAAGCTGCATTAATTCAGACACATTCAGAAATTAAATAAAAAACAAGTTTATTTAATTGCAAGTAACGAGTGACACTACAAATTAAAACGAGCAGAAATTATTTTGTATACAAAAGAGGCTGTCCCCTTCTTAACGCCCTGCTCTTAACGCCAAAGTTTGACTCTTTCTCATATCTCTACTTTTCAAAACAATAAAACATTTAGTGTAAAGAGCAGGGCGTTAAGGAGGGGATAGTCCCTTTCATATACGGAATAATCTCTGTTCGTTTTAAGTTTTAATGGCGCTCCTTACTTACAGTTAAAATTTGTTTTTATTTAAACAAGCCTCTTTCGTTGGTTACAGCTCAGGAGATAAGTCCAGATCAGCTGACTGGAGATGAGTTCAAACATCTACAGAAGGCTGGCAAAAGCTTGGTAAACTGTTTCAAGCGACCTCCGCAAAGTGAAAGCTGTGAGATCCTTAATGGTGTGCTGTATAGGAAAAAGGCTTCGTCAATGCCTGACGAGATACCACAACTGGTGGTGGCACAGTCTTGCTGATCCTTAATAAAGAAGTTGGCCCATGACTCGCTGTTAAGTGAACATACTGGTAACCAGGGGAATTGTGATCAGATTCTGCATCGTTTGTTTTGGCCAAAAGTAAGACGAATTGTCCAAAATACATCAACTTGTAAGCCGTATCAGCTCACTGCTAGGCTGAAAGCGAATGAGAAAGTACCTCTGATTTTCTTATGCAGAGTGGAAAAGTCCTTCTACCACGTGGCTATGGGCATTGTTGGGCCGTTAACACCATCACAGAATGGGCATCGGTTTCTGCTTGTAATTCTGGATTATTCCACCAAATATCCGTAAGCGTCGCCTTTGCAGACTGATGCAAGAAAAATTGTGGAGGTCCTCAAACAGTTCTTTTGCCGATTTGGAGTCATGTTGAGGTTTTGGCCACAGATCAAACTTTCTGTCCAGAAGTTTAAAGGAAGTTTAGAAAATGCTTGGTATAAAGACAATAACGACTTCTCCGTATCATCACCAGACCAATGGACTGGTGGAAAGACTCAATTGAACCTTAATCCACTTGATTAAGAAATGTGTTATGGATAATCCAAAAGAATGGGGCTGGTACATCTCCGTTTTCATAACATCTCATATACTTGGTTTGAAGCCCATACCTTAACGTATCTTTGTTAGAGTTCATATTTTTCTGACGATTTTGGTCTTTATTCGACTATTTTAGGATGAATAGAAGAGGAAATACTAGCAAAGAGCTCTAAACTGACAAGACTAGCCCTTATAAACATTCACCGAAATGTTCAGGTAGACATCGACCGTGTAATAAATGCATATGGTGGGAGTAGAAATTGAGAAATTGACTTTTTCTTGTAAATTTGTGAATTCTGTAATTTAAGCAAAATATATCGAACATTAAAAATTGGAAAGATACGCCACTTTGTTATAAAAAAGTAAAATCTTGATTAGTAAATTTTTGGGATTTCGTCAAAGTTGATACTGTTTATTTAAACACTCTTTTCAGTAAGAAACAGCGATTGATTTATTACTTAAATTCTTTATTACTTATATTTAAAATCCTCGCTTTAAATATCTTCTTTGCATTTCTATCTCTTTGTTCTGTTTTTCTTGTTACACTCCTAAAAGAACTAGTATATACTGTTTAATATATCTTTTACGAATATACAAGTTTTATCTTCATCCTCACTTCCTACTCTTCGTTACTATCCTAGCTACTAAGCAATACCAGAAAATTAGGTCACATCCTTATTGATTTGACCTATACCAATGTCACAAAGAGTACATGACCCCAAAATATGGTTCATTACCATCTCTTTTTTTAGTCACTCGCTATAGTGGTCAAAAGTACAAAGAAAAAAATTAGGCAGAAAATGTTAAACATCATTTTTTTACAGATGATGCACAGGTTTTCATTTTTTTATTGCAGGTTGGTTTTTATAACTTACTATTTTTGTGTCAATATTTTATACCATTGTAATGTCAACAGACTTATTAGAACTTTAACCATCCCTGTTGTTAGATTAAATTTACGACCATTTCCACTACCTAACTACGACACAAAATTCTCAAGGTTCCCTTGAAATTGCCGACATTTCTTTGTTCGCATGTTTATTGAAGACACCTATTATGCACCCGCCCCCTTAAGAAAATCTCGGATCTACCCCTGTCTGGCAATCTTCTTTTTCATCTGAAATATGGCTGCAGTAAATACTAAAATGTTTGTTAACGCTATCAGAAAGCAGAAAATGTTAAACATATATATACATTTTGGTTGTTTTGGGTTTATCCCTTTCCTAGGCACATATTAGTACCTGGACAATTGTCAATTAGCATCTCCGAGAACTTCTCCACCTAGCTGATAAAATGCTTTGAACCTCACCGGCTGGTATTTCATTTAAGGTGCATTCAGAATCCTGTCACAAATTCAAATAATATTCTGGTACTGATCGTTCTTGTGATCCAAAATCAAAGTTAGAAATGTCTTCAGCGTCTGCAAAATTGATGACTGCAAGGAAGATTTGGTGGAAATGTGCTGAAAGAATCTTTCATACCTTCTGTTTTTGCTCTAGAACACTCTTTTGGGGCAATATCTCTTGTAATAAAATCTCAATTTAGTTTTTGAAACAAATTGTCGCCTGCTAGCACTAAAGTCTTGGAGTAGAAGTTTGTCACACCGCACCAGAAGCGTAACAAAAAAAGACCGAACTAGTTAAGGGTTGACGGTATCAAGTACAACGAAATGAGTATGCTAGAGAAAAGGAAAGAAAAGAAAAAGAATTCTACTACTGAGGAGGCTTGTTCAAGGGCATTAAATATAATTATGCGTGTGAATAAAAAATGCTATGGCCAAGACAGCATTTTCCCGCGTTTATTCCGGGCAAGCTTTCAGTATCTTAAATTTTCTTTGTCTAGAACACTTAGGGCTTCCACTGTACCCGATTTTTTGGGGATTTCCCCAAAAATTTATGTCTCTCACCGAAAAGTTTGGTTCCCTAATTCCCAAAATTTCCCCAAAAATCACCTTAACATGTTGCTACCCCTAGTGATTTGTCACAAGTGACTTTCCAATCCCAGCAAATATTAATTCACTTGCCACAATTTCACAACTATCTTGTTCGGTAGTTTTCGTCTCTAGTGCTACTACGCACTAAAACTAGATAGATGATTAAGATTTAGACCTTCGTTGATAAAAGTGCCGTCTTCATGAGATTAAACGATGAACTCATCTCATTAAATCCGGCATACGGAATGCTATCAGATTTTCTTGTCATTTGGCTAGTTTTGGTTAAGGACATAGTGTATTATTTTTCAATACATATTGACTGAACTCATGATAAATTAAAAGAAATAACTTTTTTCCCAGAAATCCTTGCCGTTTCAAATTTTGCTTCATTTGGTGTGTAAGAATTAAGTTCATTCTTTTTTATCTGAGAATTTTATTTTTCATGCCACTTTTTATCCTCAAATGTCTTTCCCTCCCCTCCTCTCATAATTACTATTCTTGTGTCTCCCCCCTGTATATTTTCGGTAGGTGTCCATGCTTGATTGAGTGGCTAAACTGCACTTTAGGATATTTTTACGGTATTGCAGAAGGCAATTTTAGGGAAGTGAAATTTAGCTTAAATTGAGAATAGTAAATTTGTTTAAATATCTAGGCCTACCTTCACGCTTCTAATACTCGAACAATAAGTAACCCTCTATGAAAGCTAATTCTAACATGAAGACAATTGAAAAAAAAATGCGGTATGAATGTATTTCTTCTTCAGAGTTCTCCATAAATACAATCTTCTTACCGTTGCACCGCTTCCTAACCTTCCTAATGAGGCAATATTTAGCTATAGACTATTTCTGAAACCGAGGAATAGCAGATTAAAATGGAATTGATCCAAAATATATGATTAAAAAAATGTATATTAAAGCCTAAGGTAAAACCTTTAATATTAGGCTCTTATGGTTTTTCTGCAGAAGTTTTATAGCACTAGATGGGCTGGTATAAAAACGGGACTGCAATAATTACTATATTCGTAACATGGGGGGGCTTCAGGAAGGGTGAGGGCAGGTGATTAATCAGGGAAGATGTATGTATGAGCACGTCTTAAGTCTGCAAGTGCGTATGAATACAATGGAAGTGTGCATACATTTTTCAAGTAGGTGGAGGAACATTGAATCTTCCGATGGAGGGATTTTCCGTGGAGAGAATTTTATACAGGGAGGAAGGTTTCCGGGGGGTTTAACTTTCAGAAAAATTTTACACTGGTGAATTTTCCAATTTTATTTTTGTTTATCTTAACTTCCTCTTTGTTTTTTCTCTTTGCCAACTCAATTTTACACGTAGAGATGTTAAGGGTTGTTGTCTAGGGTAAATTTTCACCGGAATTAAATTGTCTGGTCAATCTTTCTGCGGAAAGCGGGGATTTTTCAATGAAGGCGGAGCCAGATTCTCTGGAATTATTTAAAAGAAGATCGGAAATTAAATAAAAACGCAAGGGTTTTCTACTAAAATTTGAAACTCATAGCTGAAATGCTTATTGCTAATATTACGGCAAAAACTTCATAATTGTTCTCAAAGTAGAAAAAAATGGCTGAAATGTAATCTGACACTTTTTTGCTTCAGTTTTTACATTACATTAATCTTTGTTACTTTAATGTCATCTGCAACGATTTCTCCGAATTAGTTAATATTATCTAGCAAGAGGACATGAACATACACCAGGAATTAAATATAAAACACTTTTTTAAATTAAAAATAAGGAGCAACATTAAATCTCAAAGCGAACAAAATTATTGTATATATGAGGGAGGTTATTCTTTCTTCAACACCTGTTTCTTCGCGATAAAGTTTTGATAGTTTAAAAAAGCTTCTTATTATTCTAATTAAACAATCCTTTTGTTTCAAAAGTCGTTCTTTTAGAACCAGGACAAAACTGAAACTTCAGCATACAGAGCAAGGTGTTGCAAAAAGGGCAACCTCCCTCATATATGAAAAAATTTCTGTTTGTTTTAACATTTAATGTTGATCCTTACTTTCAGTTTGGAAAAATTGTTTCCTTTTTCAGTTCCGAAAATTGTAGGGAGTTGTATGGACTAACAACAGGTCCTTTCACCTCTTTGACTTCTTCTTCAGAAAACTAGCCAGTGGAAGCACTTTTCTCCTCCAGTCAGCAAACAATGAATACATGCATTTATATACACTAACACACTGTTATTGATTGTGAGAAGTGCGGGTACCTGAGCTACCTGTCCCCAGCAGTTTAAGGCCACTAGGCCGGCCAATACCGATACGGCTCTTCCTACTCACTCCTGCTCTCTTCTGCACAGTCAAAAACTATACATAAATCTCATCCTTTTAAAATTGACTTCTTCAAGCTTTAAGCGTCACTAAACAATGTTTATCTTATTTAAGATATTAATTGATGCATTAAATATCTTACGATCAATATCCCAAGACAAGCTAGAATCCAGGATAGCTGTATATTGAATCTTAGCCATGGAGCAGAAACGCTTTAGAGCAATCCCTTTTGTTTAATCCTGGTGTATGTTCAAGTCCGCTTGCCAAAGAATTATTACTGTGTATGTGATTATTAAGTTATATGTTTTATTTTTGTCATCTTTCTGAAAATAAGCGACATAAAAGCCCTCTGTTTTGGGTAAAACAATAAAGTAACAAACTCAATTAATATAAAAGCTAAAGCAACATAGTGCTGAAGTATATTTCAGTTCTTATTTCTTTTTTTTTTACTTTGATAACAGTTTTAAAGTTTTTGCCACAAGATCAGCAATAAAAGGAGGTGCACTGCTGGAGCCTGAAAGCGAAGGTAAAGTCAATTCGTGTTCCGAAATTTTCACAACGAAACTATTTTTCATGTTTTCCCCCAAATAGTCCCCGAATTTTCAAGATTTATCCCCAAATTTTAAGATTTGAGAGTGGAAGCCCATATAACACTGCTTAAACCAATTAAACTGGACAACAGCAGATTTTGAATTTCCAAGTCTTTTCCAGGTATTAAAAAGTATTATCAGCCAGCTGACTCAATTGGTAATTCCAAATGTTATTTAGAATGTAGTGTCCAGTCAAAGGATAGCCTATGATGCAGTAAATAGCATATTCAAGTAGAATGTAGCCTTGGTCAATAGTTAACTTAGGACTGGATAAATTATATCTTAACACTCTTAGTTTTTCGGACACACTCAGGATGAAACGTTCTCTGTTTTCCAATGATAAATCTGTTTGCACAGGCATTCCTGTGGGGGCTTGGTATCCACAGAGGCATAGTTATTGGACCTTTTGACTTTCCTACAGAATGTTTTTTTGTCAGTGCTAGGTTGGGGCATCAGACTCATATTTACCAACAGGTCCATGCCTAGGGGTGCACAATGCCAGAGGGTACAATAGGTTAGCACTGAGGGGTTTCTTTTTCAATTAAAACTAGACTAATGTGATTTATTATCCAAGTGCCATGTGTACTCTGCTGCTGCACTGCCTGTTCACTGAAAAGTGATTTTAAATCAACACAGGAATTTCATGACCACTTATAAACTATGAGAAGTTACAGAGATAAACCAAATATAAGTTTGAGTTGCAGAGATACACAGTGAAAGTTATAAAAAGTGAAAGTGTGCTATAAAAGTGAAATTTTGCAAAGTAGATCTTCTGCTTGTATTGTTCAAATTCCCCAACTCATTGTTGTCTACTACCCAACCTTCAGAGCCCCCCAACTGAAGGACCAGTTACTAGACTCCAACAAATAAAAAAGAATTGTCCACAGTTACATTCAAACCTAAGACTAGAATCAAAATGAACACCAAGGTCAAAGACATTTTCAACAGGTAGAATTAAATGGCCAGCAAGATAATATTGAACTTTGAGTTACTTTGCAAAAGTAATGGACAACACTGCACTTATTTTTGTTGACAAACATAGAGTTGAAATTACACCAATTGCACATTGCATCCAAGTTCTTTAAGCAATGAAGCTTCATCTGAATTTGTCAAGGAGCAGTAAAGCTTTATATCATGTGAAAACATTTTAACCATGGAAAGGCAGACAATAAGAGGCAAGTTATTGTTGAAAAGGCAAAACCAAGACATCTACCTTATGGAATGCCACTTAAAACCATCTCAGCAGAGGACATAGCTTTGCCCACAATCACTTACTGTGTCCTGCTTGTTAGGTAATCACCAATCCAATTCAATGCTTGGGCACCAAGGTGATATACCTCACACTTTGAAGTAAAATAAGACACCTTATAAAAATTAACACCTTAAAAACACCGTAAAAACACCGTATAAAAATTTATATAAATGTAATCAAACATAAGACCTTCATCTGCCATTCTATAGAAGTCAGTTACTGCTTCCAAAAGCTCTGTATGCACTTTTTGCAGAAACTGTGTTGAGATGGATGCCAAAGAAGATTTGATTCAAAATAATTTTGTATTCTCTTCACGATTATTTTTCCATAATTCTGGAAAAAACTGATGTGTTTTAATATTGGCCTATAGTTTTTGAATTGTGTTTTTGTGCTGCTTTGATACAGGGGTTTGATTATTGGTTTTTTCCATGCCAAAGGGCAAGTACCAGATGCCAGACTGTACAGATTATACAAATATGTTAATGATTCAGTGAGTACTATTGCAAGTTCATGGATCATATGGTTTGAAAATCCATGAATGTCTGGTGATTTAGTTGTGTCAAGGGGCTTCAAGACCTCCAAAACTTGTTGATCATTAAAATCAGAATCATTGAATCTTTTGTGAAATTGGTTGGAAAAGTCTGGTCAGTAGAAGTTTCAGAGTGGGGTTATGTAAAAACAAATTTAAAAAGTTATTAAAATGTTGAGCTTTTTTATTATCATTGTCCATATTTGTCTGTGTTTCTGGGTAAGTGAATGAAGTTAAAGATAGAGACTGTGAAGTTTGGTTTCTTCTTATATATTTCTAAAACCTGTTTGGGCAACTTTTTAGCTGATGTAATGATAGAAGATTCAAGCAACTCACAATTTGACCAAAGAAGCCAAGTTGCTCTATTTCTTTTTCTTTTATATCTTATCCATGACTCTGTGCTTCTTATTTTAATGTGCTCACACCACCTATCATTTTATCCTCTAACAGCTTGTAAAATGTCTCAAGGAAGACTTTGCCTATTTTTACAGAGCTGCCTATTAACAATAGTATTAATAAAAATACTATATATATTTTGAAAAAAAAACACATATACAAATGGATTAAACTAGTACAATGCTTATATTAACTTCACTGTGTTTGAATTCCATAATTCTCTTTTTCCAAGACTATTGTCAACAGGTGTGCCACTCATTTTTTAATTAAAACAAGTGATGAGAAAACATTACCTTATACATAACTTTTTTTTCTAAAGATATACATAAAGTACAAACAGCAGCTTTGGCTTCTTTAGGTACAATGTCTACCAGCTCATCTTTGTCATTTTTGTCTTCAGAAGGAGCATCCTCATATATGGCTAGGCATTCTACAACTTTTTTATCAGTTAGTGTGCCAGCTACTGCTACCTCCTTGTTGACAAGTGAGAATTCTTCAAATGTTAGTATCTTGTTTGATGATCACTGCATCATTACCTCATTCCACTCAACCTCAATTTTAACATTTGGTTCCAGTTCTAATTGTGCTTCTTAAATTTTGTTCTTCTTCTCTGTTTCACTTTTGGCCTATGTTCTGGAAGTTTGAAACAACACAATGTAAAACTGTTGGCTGTTGTTTTGTTCACTATGCAGTCCCAACATTTTTGGGAAAATCACATGGCCTCTAAGAAGTTGACAGTGCTCACCCTTCTGTCTTCAATGTCAGAAATATATTTTCTGAACACTTCAGTTCTGTAGAGTACCTTAAACTTTTTTTTTATTATTCTTGGCTCTTGTGGCTGTGATTTAGATGTTGTGTTGCCCAGCAACAATTTATATTAAAACATTAAGGAGTGGGAATGTGTGCTGTGCAATTGTCCACAAATAACAGAATTTTGCTCTTCTTTTTGCCTGTAGTTTTACCAAATTTTGTCAACCAAGAGGAAAATGCCTCATTATTCATCCACATCTTTTTGTTTTAATTGTATTTAGCAATACAGAGACTTTACCCCTTTAAAGCATTTTTACTCAAAACTGTGCACACTGTCAATGTAAAGAATATGTACTCTCCAATAAAGTATCATATAATGGGCAATTCTGTGATTCACTGACTTGTTGCAACCTGAATGCAAGGGTTTCAATTTACAGAGATTCGTTGAAAAAACTTTACAACATAGAGGTAAACTTCAACTTGCAGGGGTGAAGTGAGAATTAAATTAAATTGTATCATTTACATTCCTTTCCATAGGGTAAGGAATGTAAGATCTTCTGTCTTTGCCTATTTGTCATACCTTTTGCCTGTTTTGAACAAAATATCTTTTCAAAATTTCGATCACTGTTAAGGATGGTCATCAAAAAGGGTAAAAGAGAGGGGAGGTGATGCTCCCTGACCACTATTCAACATGCCATGAAAGTTTCAACTGAACGCCCTCAGCTATTCCTTAGATATTGCTTTTAAGCTCTTTTGACAAGCATCCTGCATGTAGTGTGTTTCTATTTTGTTCAACATCCCCTTCAACCTTTCTGAAAGTTTCACCTTAATACTCTTAGCTTTTTTGAAGACTCAGGATCAATTATACACCATTTTCCAAATAACCAACCTTATATACAAACAATGGGAAAACTTGCATAACTTTCAGCCCATGTCCCAGGGGCATCTGGGGATTATATCATCCCGGGATTGGAGAAAATAAGAGAAAAATGTTTTTTCTCTCATTTTCTGCAATTAAGTTCGAGTCTTTTTTTTACTCTATGTTTTGGGCATAATATATTAATCCTCAATACATAATAATTGAATACGTGATAGATTTAAGGGTACTTATGTATTATACCGCCAACACTCAAGTTTATGCTGTGTAAAACTGAAGAACAAACCGGTTTGATCTGTCTGTATTAAAAAACGATTAGCTTGTGTTCAGTGGAAAACAAGTGACAGATGACAGAATATATTGGAATTATGTAATTTGGGCTGTATATTGGCATATTAGGGGGGTGGGGGCTAGGTTAGTTTAGGTCAGGTCACCCTCATCCCCTAAATATGCAAATTCATAGCTCAAACATGTTGGTAAAGTATTATTTTTTCATCATGTTTTGATATTTATCATTAGGATTAACCTAACTTCACTTCTTGAGTGTTGGTGGTGTAATACATAAATATTGATTAAAGGAATTGATCTTTCTGCCAAAAATATTCAACATTTAAAATTTTTGGGGAATTTTGCTTCATTTGGTATGGAAAATTTAAGTACTATTCTTTTTTTCCTTGAGAATTTTATTTTGCATATAACTTTTCATCTCCAAACATATTCCCCCCTCCTCCTTTCACCCTTGACACTCTAATGCCCTCCCCTTGCAATATTTTGGTGGGCATCTATGCTTGATTGAGTAGTCCAACTGCAGTCTAAGATCTTTTTATGGTCTTTAAAAGCTATTAAGTAAGTGAATGAAATTTTACGGAATGCATATTCTGGTCAAATTAGGATTGACATTTTTTAAATACCTAGGCCTACCTCCAAAACTTCTAATGCTTGAGCAATTTTTAACCCTATATGAAGGCTAATCCTAAGGTAAAAATAATAGAATAAAACAAAATTGTGGTGGAAGCGAATTTGCCATTCAAAAGTTCCTAAATATAATCATCTTACTGTAAAATTGCAGCCTCTGCCCTGCTGAATGAAAAAAAATTAAGTTATAGATTATATTCAAATTCAAGGAATAGGTAATTAAAACAAAAGCAACCCCAAAAAATGATTCATAAATTTGTATATTATATCTGACAGTAAAAATTCGATCATTATTTCCAGATTGTTTTCTTGTAAAGTTTTATTTTATTTTCAGACTCTTTTTTTAATGAACAGTTTGTCTTTATTTCTTACTCTGCTACCTGATATCTGTGTTTGATGATTGATCAAACAGTTTGTGGTAATGGTATTGAACTGTGAGTAATTAAACTGAACAGGAACCAAAACTCTAAAAAAGAACATCTAGAAACAAAAACGAGCTGTTTTTGTTTTGATGTTTTTTTGTTTTGTTTTTTACCAGGTGATGTATCTCTTCTGAAAAATCTCTTCTCACAAGATTTATTTAACTCTTCTCTGCAAGAAGAGATGTATCTCTTCTCAAACTGCTGTTTTTTCAAACCTGTGCAAACTAAAAGATCATTGAGCTTCAATGTGGCTATGTGAAAATTTACTTTTTAGTTGTTGTTATTCTTCGTCCTTATGGACAAGCCTTTTCTTACTCCATTTCTCCTCAACTGAAAGCGAATATTTGTCCAATTCCTGGACAAATAGCCGAATTTTCTCAGAACTCTTTATTCTTCAGTTGAAAGAATCTTAAAAGGGCTTGTATCTATCAAGGTGGACATGTAGCTAAAGCAGGCAATGGGAAAGTTAGAACATGGAAGATTAGTAGCCGAAACCAGCCACACTGCAATCTAGCAGCAATTCTCTGTTTATTTTGGGGATTAGATTAGGACAAAACTAATAGCACAGATTCATAATGCATGTGACTGCTAGGCTGCCAGTTAACATTGTAGTATAGTGATGAATGTGCATCAAGCATGCAGTTGAATATGTATTAATTTTAGGGTACCAATAGCATTAGATTGTACAACTCCATCCATAAAGTAACAGCAGTAGGCTATTTACAGTATACTTCAGTCCTTGAATACTACACTCTATTAGCAGTATTAGAGTAAATATGGTTCAGTACTTTTGATTAAATGGTACATATAAAATCATAGAGTATGATATTTATGGCTAGTATGTGGGTTGACACTGAATTAAATTATATTGTTAATTGTGATTTAGAAAACTATTGATATTTCCTACTCCAAGCTATACTAAGTTACATTTTTTACTTTTCTGCAAATTTTACATATAAAAACACTTTTTGCTCCAAGGAAAGCTGTCAAAACGCAAGTTGTGCTGCTGAAGTGTTGGCAGCTTTTGGAATTCTGCTACCAGCAGCTTTGGAACTTTTTGCACACCTGGGTGCAAATAGGCATCACAGCAAAGCCATGTTACCCCATGTCTAATATCCTTTTCCATCCACTTCTGTTAATTATGGTGTAATTCACATATATGTTTCCCTCCTCGTGTTTATGAGGGTAGCCTTGTCATCCTCACCTTTAAAGTTTAAGTCCATTAAAGTCATGTCTTCTTATAAGTCCTCATCATCCTCACTTGGAATATTCAACTCATTTGGTTTTGCATTCTGACCTAATATAATGATATATGTTTTAACTCCAAAGTGGCTTTTTTGGCCATATTTGATTCAAAAATTCACACAGCATAAATTATAAGCTCTCTTACAGGACCCAGAGATCGAATCACGCTGCAGGAATGCACTGCAGGGCCAACGCGGGGACCTTAGTAGTCAAGAAGCGTCGTTAATTCTTAAATAATAAGCTCTCTTTCTGAATGACTGCTGTCTTTTCCTGACTGGTGCTTATAGAAATTAATTAATGAAAAAAAGCAGCTTTTCAAGTGAAAGTAGGAATCAACATTATAACTTCAACCAAACAGGACATATTCCATATATTAGAGGAGGTGCCTTCCTTAACCTTTGCTTTTTGTACTAAATTTAGACTTTTTGTCAAAATTCTGTAAAAAAGACTGCTCATGCATAAGGTCCTTTGAATTTGAATGAGAAATGTAATTTTTTTTTAGATTTTGTCATAAGAGCAAAGATTTAAGAAGGGGCAGCCTCCCTCCGCCTTATGTAATAATTTATGCTCCTTCAAGTTTTTATATTAAGAAACTAATTTCAGCCACAACTAAAGACAATGCTCTAGTCAAGCAAGATTTATATTTGTGGTAGTTTATCTATCCCTCACTTGATATTCAAGGAATTTTATTCTCAGAAAATGCAATTATTAACTGTAGTCCTTTTCTCAGGAAATAGAAAAGACTGTCAGAGGTATAAAAGCAGAAATTGTCGCTTAGTCAAATCTGAACTCGAGTGAAATAATTGAACCTGATACACAGGGAATTAAAATCAAGTTGTTTCACATACAGTGTCTAAGAGTAAGCATTGACAGGATATTATAGGTTGCTTTTGCTATTACAAAAAAGTGAAAAATTCTCCTCCATTAGAGCAAAAAATTCTAGATGACAACAACTGCTCCTGTATTATTGGCTAAAGGAGACAGAATATTTAGCAAGCTTTCAAGTTTGGAAGTACTGTTCTCAATTCTATAGCAAATCGGGAATGCCTTGATGTATGAAACCAAGAAAGGAAAGTATATAATAACTGAAAAATAAAATCAAATAGATGAGAAACCGAGTTAGCAAAATATGAAGACGAAAAACAACCTGATATTTCGACAAGGACCTCTGCCAAGTCATCCTCAGTGCTAAAAAAAAAAAAAAAAAAAAAAAAAAAAAAAAATCTAACCTTTTGAAGTGTTCTTGACAAATGGAGAAAAGATAGTCGAAACTGAACTTGACAGAAGGAGATGTATCTTTTCTGCTTTTGTCAGGTTCACTTTGAAAGATTAGATTTTTTTTTTTTTTTTTTTTTTTTTTTTTTTTTTTTTTTTTTTTTTTTTTTTTTTTTATAGCAAAAAGCTCCTCCAGTGGATAGAAGATCAGACTCTTTTGTGCACGTAGTTATCATCAAGAGTAAGCTTAGTTCATAATACCGGTTTGAATAGAATGTAATCTTGGCTGAATTCATTCTCTCAAGTAAACAAAATAATGGTACCTCTTGATTTCCCTATATCATACTTCCCAGACATAAAAGATGCTACTATTACAATTGTATCCCAACTCTTCACATTTATGTAGTAATTTGGCTAATAAATTTTGCAATTATGAGTTATTAAAGAAAAATGTGATGATTCTACTATTATTGTAAATTTATTACAAGAGTTATGTGTATACTATTTTATTTTCCAGTAGTTTCCTATATTTACTTTGGTATTATTGAGAGTAATATAGTTGAAATCAAAACATGAGTGAAGGAACACCAACAGTCACTGCATCATCAGCCTCTCAAGCTGTTGAAGAAAACACATCTGAAGAGAAGGTAATTTTGTCTACTTGTTTATTGTACATTCTAACTAACGTAATCAATGTGTCTATATTTTAGATGAAAAAAAACAACATTTTTGAAAAAAATGAAAAATACATTGAGACAAATTGATACGCAACTGTAAAAACCAGTTTTTATTCATTTGCATGGACAAATCTAACTTAAAATTGAAATACCAAGCATGGAACTAGTACATTTAATATTTTGCACTCAAAATATCACAAATTCTTAGTAGTAACAACAGAACCTAGGCAACAGGTTTAGCTTCTATTTTAAGCTTGGAGAACCAAGAATATTTATGCGACTTATTTAGCTGAAGTTATAAGACTTATTACTATTTATTACTGAACAGAAAAGAATAAAAAATGTTTTCTCTCTTCTGTTTATTGATCTTAGAAAAAACGTTAAGCCATAAATTTACATTTACTAAGGGAAATTAAATTTAGGAGCTAGCCTCCCCAAATTTTGTTTAAAGGACTTCCCCTCCCCCCACCTATAGAATATGCGAAATAACAATCTTGATTTGTGTTCAAACTATCCTATTTTTAGAATTGCAACCTGAACAGTTAGGAAAGAGTAACTATTTTTCTAAAGAAGATTTTTAAGGTTTTCAAAACCTAAGCAAAATGTTGGTAATGTCTAACTTATTTCACTAAGCATCTCCCAACTCCTCCCCCCCCTGATAAACATTAACTAAACTTTAGGAATACTGGTGTGGGATAGCAACCTGACAACTAGGAAAATATCACAGGAAAAAAAAATGAAAATAGGTTTTTCGCGCTATGATATCTCTATATACATTACAAATAGTTTTATTCTGTCTGTTAAATAGTAAAAAAAATGAAATGATATGAATAAATAAATATAACAATAAGCAATCCTTCTTTGAAGGTACACTTTGA
Organism: Artemia franciscana; assembly: GCF_032884065.1. Classification (NCBI taxonomy): domain Eukaryota; kingdom Metazoa; phylum Arthropoda; class Branchiopoda; order Anostraca; family Artemiidae; genus Artemia; species Artemia franciscana. Next base: position 22,969,992 of record NC_088879.1, on the reverse strand, counting down.
GTAGTTGCAGGATCTTTGCCTACGCTTCTCCATCCCCTAAGTGGCAAGGGGTTGGAACTCGGGGCGTAATTTGTACCAAAAGTAGTTTACAGAACATTTCATAATTCACAAAAAAAATTTATACAAATAGTGAATTAGCTGAAAAATAGCCAAATATAAGGCACAAAACCATAATTGAAAAAAAAGCAGGATTTCGGAACTTAACTCTTGCCATTCTGATTCTAAGTCTAAGGCGCTAGTAACTGAACTACGGCAGATGATGAACGAATTCAATATATTTGTTCTTGCAGTTCCATAATTTTGTAACTTACCAAAGACTGAGTTATGTGATCACTAAAAGCATAGTTATAGGACCTTATTCAGCAAATACATTTGTAACTTAGAGCTATTAAAGGTTTCCATTATAAAAAGTAAGAGCATTAAATTACGTTTGGTGAAGCTGAACTTTTGCAAGCAGGAGGAAGGGAGGGGGCGTCGAGGAATAGTCATTTGGAATTTCGAGATTGAATTATTTTCTATTCTATGAATCTCTTCCTCTTAAGAACATTTGATATTTTAAAAATCATTTTGCGAGCTTCAACGTCGGCTGACCGTGTTAAAGAGTTCATATTGAATTCGCCCAACCGACTAATTAGACTTACTAAGGGGGCTTGGAGGGGGAGTATAAAGAAAGGGCTCTTCTATATCTCCAGTTAAGGGTTTTAAACCACAATTATTACAATGGTTCCGTTTTATGTTTACACGCTTTTCCACTTAAGAAATGGCCCCAGAAGTGCCGTTTTTGGTGCTGTATGGTACTTAAGGATGGTAGAACTGATAGAAAGCACGTATATATGAGCAATAGCTTTCAAATGAGCAATTAAACATCTCTCTAAGAAGTTCTGGCAGCCTGCTAGCCCCAGCCTTGCCACTTGGTAAATGGCTCAAATGGTGCCATTTTAGTGGCATTTGCAGATGGTGGAATTTACAGGGAAAGCGTAGATAGGAGAAAAAGATGTTATGTGAGCTATTAAACATCTGTCTACGATGTTTTCGTAGCCCGCTAGCCCTACCCTTTAGAAACGGTACAGAAAGTACCGTTTTTTGCCATATGGCACTTAGTAGATGGTGTAATTTATAAATAGCACGTAGATGTGAGAAATAGCTTTTAAATGAGCCATGAAGTATCTTTGTAGCCCATGCAAAAAAGTGATTTTCCTTGTCGTTCAATGTTCGGGACTGTAATTTCTCTGTAAAAGGTTGTCGACTATGCTAATTCCAATGGTACGATTTTCATTATGATCTGACACCATTTTCGACGGGTTTCAGGCTTTTTTCGATATCACCATAAATTGCTTTTCGCAGTAAACTTTTACTTTTCAGGCGAACAGAAATAATAGTTACCATTTCTGAATAGCGTCAGGTCGAATTTTTTTTTTTTTACTAGGCAGTTTTTTCTAAACGTGTTTTTCAACTTTGATTACTGTGGCCTGTTTTTCGCTCTTTACTAGGTTGCGGCTGCCTCTGCAACCGTGATGTTTTAGAGCTTGAATCTAGATCTTGAAAAAGTAAAAAAAAAAAATTAATAGAAAAATACTCTTTTTGATGAAAGTCAAGAGCAAAGTTGAAACTCAAACGAGCAAAAATTATAACCCCTTAATCCATGCCGTTGTAAGATTGACTAGGACTTACAGAAACCAAAAAGGCAAATAGGTATTTATAAACTAGGTCAATTGCATGCACAGCAAGATCCAATCGATGCAATGCTTTTGTGAATAAGTTTAAAATAATAGTAACTGCGGCTGCATCTTGTTGTTTGCTCTTTACTAGGCTGCAACTACCACTGCAACCATGATGTTTTGGAGCTATCTAGAAAAAGTAAAATAAAAATTAACCAAAAATACTCTTTTTGTGATGAAAGTAAAGAGCAAAGGCGAAACTCAAACGAGCAAAAACTATAACCCCGTAATCCATGCCCTTGCTAGATTGACTAGGACTTATTGAAACCAAAAAGGCAAATTGGCATTTAGAAACTAGGTCAATTGCATGCACAGCAAGATCCAATTGATGCAATTCTTTTGTGATTAAGTTTCAAACAATAGTAGCCAGGGCTGTATCTAGGGAGGGGAAGGGGGATACCGGGTTTAACCCCCCCCCCCTCCAAAAAAAAAAAATCTTCAACTTACAAATCAGTATAAAAAATTACAGGTATACTCAAGGCTGTTAAAAAAGTTCATGGAAGAATATTTTGGTACACCTCCCACGAAGAAAAATTTGATAGGTCATCCCCCTCCTCCCTACGTATGAAAATTCTGGACATGCTCCAGCAACCTCCTAGCAACTATTAGAAAATCCCTCTTTAGACTTTTTTTCATTCCGCTGGTGATCCCTCTTTAGACTTCCAGTATTCCGCTGGTGAATTTACCGGTTGCATATGCTCCATAGGCTCAGGAAGGAAAATTGATGATAACTATTGGCAACTAAGGCGCTGTTTTTTTTTTTTTTTTTTTTTTTTTTTTTTTTTTTTTTTTTTTTTTTTTTATTGATATAACAACCCTCGATCATTTACTTTTTTTCGCTTTCAGTAAAGAGCAAGTCTATTTAGGACGGCATGGATTGACGGGTTATAATAATTGTTCATTAAAGTTTCAACTTTGCTCTTTACTTTCATAACAGAAACATTGTTTTTTCTATCAATTTTTGGTTATTTTTTATTTTAGTTTTCTTTGATAGCTCTAAAACATTAGAATGGAAGAACGAGAGAATACATGGCAGGCCAACAGAAATGGTGCATAATTTTCTCTATACCGTCAGTTTTCGTAAATTTAGTAGGATGTTGTTGCAGGAAATGAAAAAGAGAAAGAAGAGATCATAATATACTTTCCAAATTTTCTATATAATTCAGTCGGGAATTGCTAATGCCTGCACAGACAAAAAGTGAAGTGCAAAGGATTTATGCTCGGATTCTCGCATTCTTGAGGCGAATGCTTTCTCCTTAGCAAGGTCCTCCCGAAAGATTTCAAGATTACAAATCACTGTTTGATTGTATAAAGTATAAAGCGTTCATTCCTGGGTTGCTGCAGTTTTTTTGTTTTGTTTTTTTTTACACGCACAAGAAAGTTTTTTTTCTTTCTAAAGGGGCTTTTAGTTTTGGGTACTATGTAGAGAAAAAGGTAAGGATTGCGGTTTTAACCTTGAAATATCATGCTGGCGATTCTGACCCTCGACTATGCCCTCAGGCAAGAAATGCAATGGATGGCTGGGGGAAGCCATCCTATGCGTCGTACCCCTAATTGTTGCCTTTCCGAATTTATCCAGGTAGATATTTACAGCTGCGTCGACTTTGGCCAAGTTTACAGGCTCATGCCACAAACCCTGGCCTAGACCAAATGATCAAAAGCACCATGACTCTAACCCCCACCCCATAGGGGCACAGAATTACAAGTGCTGGGCCGAGGTTCGCTCTTTTACTAGGCTGCAGATACCACTGTAACCATGATTACTTATTTGCGTTAATATGTAAGTTGGTGAGAAGGCTTTCCTAAAACATCCTACCAACTGTTCTTTTTCAGGTTACAGTGAGTGATTGGTAAGATGAAATTTTGAGGAAATTGATATGGTAGGCAAGATGAAAATGACGGTAAGTGCAAGGGTCGTTTGCCGAGAATAGGGATGGTGACAGTTCATTTTTCTGAAAAAATATGCAAAAAGAAACTCTGCTGCCAAAAAAGATTTCAAGCTCTTCTTTAACATGCAGGTGTAAAGAACACAAGTATCTACTATGCCAAACCCGCGTCGACTCAGACTCAATGCTTCAACTTCAAATCAAAACGAGTTATAAGCTGGAACTATAGCAGAGAATAAGTTTGAGATGTTCTGCTAGAGGGATGTAGTTTCAAGGACAGAAAAAACATGGGTTTTGAAAATCATAGCGAGCTTTTTGCTGCTCCTTCGTGCGATGTTGTTACAGCTTTCAAACTACGTTCCACGGTGCTTTCCTGGAATACTTCTCTTGAAATGCCAGAAAAAGGCATGCTCGTTGACAGGTTATTTACCCTTATTTTAGGAAAATTTCAGTTGAAGATATCGAGAAGTCCGACTTTTTGCTGGAATATAATGAGACCACAAACAACGTTAGGGTCAAAGAGCTCCAGTAAGAGTCCGGTTCTGGTCAAAGGAGCAAACACTAGTTATTTCTCGGCTGCTTAGAACATATTATCTGGGGTCTGCTATCAGCGAGGGTCTGAGCAAGAAGCTCCTCAAGTGGTTGAGATTCTTGGCACTTGCGCGCGATGGTCTTGTTGTTAATAGGAAAGTCTGGTCAATGGTTGACTCGGAAGGGAAAAAGCGGTATTCATGAAGTATTTTAGAAATTGGTACTTGCAATATCCACTCAATGCATACTGCGTCCCAAAAAGGACTACAGGAGCTCCAGGAGGAATTTTCTGATATGATCATTGCTGTCTACCATTTTTCAGTGAATGGGCAGCTTGTTGAAACGATCTTAGGCGTCAGCTAAAAGTTAAAGTTTGACGACATAAGCTCGTAAAGCATGTCTTCACGAGGTGGCACACCACTGGAGAAGCTACTTGATCAAGCAATTCCCTGCTCTGGTTGAATATTTCTTGGAATTCTTTCCAAAGAAAAGACTTTAAAGTACCTTATTTCAAATCCTAAGCATCTGAAAACTCATTTGGCTCAGAAAGCCAACAAGGAAAGCTTAAGTCGAGTTTTTTGTGAAATATGCAAATACCTTCATTGAATTTACTGGACTGTTTGAACAACAAGAGCCATTGATTCGTTTGTGGAATTTCGTGTTGGGACGCTTGTGTATAGTTCTTCTCGGTCAAATCGTATTTGTTGATGATGTCGGTCATAGCCTCGTCATCGGATTTGAAGGCATAGGCAGTACTGCAGAAGTATATCTGGAGCAAGCTTTATGTAGCGAGCGAATCCTGCGTGTTAGGAAGCATATCAAAGCTGCTCTACTATATTTGTTGGTGAAATGCCATGTGAACAATGAGTTTTTCTGAAGTCTTTGCTGCTTTGGCCTTCCCAAGCCAGATTCCCAGCCGTTGGGTTTGAAATGATATGCTTTACATCTCAAGTGAACCTCTGTTTGAGACGAACATTGAGAAAGTCCTTGGAGAATGGTTATTATTACAGTCAGAACCTGTATCAGCACCCACAAACAGTTCATGAATTGATAACTATTGGCACCAGATCTTAGAACTTAAGACATTAACATATGATGTGAAATATCATGCTTTGGCTCGAGTAGTTAGAGCAGGCAGAAGTCGAGCGAGGATTTTCTCGGTCAGCTCAGTTGATGAGTAGCAGGGAAGCCCGTACAGAAGAGCAGACCCTAAGTGCTAAAGCTTTTGTTGCTGAGGTTCTTCACAATTATGAGAACATACGAGGCCAGATCAGCTAGAGTTAGGTTATTGGACGAAAACAGGATGAGTCAGATAAAGAAAAGCTTCGGAAAAAAGAAAAGGCTAAACTTATTTTAAAAATATTTATGGAAATAATTCAGAGGAAGTAGAAAATAGCGCAGCTGGAGTCAGAAATTCATGAAAAAAAAGAGATGGTTGAATAGAAGAAAGAAGTCGGTGCTACTCTTCTGAGAGAGACAGGAGAACATCTGAAAAAATTAGTAAAAGAAAAGGACTATTTGAATATTGGTCTGGCTCAAAGCATGCTGGAAGCAGGATTAAAAGCTCGTTTTAAGTAAATGGAAAGGCCAGATGATGCCGAACCCATGGACGTACTTGTTTGAAAATGAATTCAGAACTTAGCGCTCAAAAATCCTAAGAAGTGATAACGGTTAGTTATCTACCTGTTTAAAAGTTATTTTTCTACCTGTAATTATCTACTTTTTAAGTTTAATTCTACCTGTAATTCGTTACACCTACTCCTGGATGCTAATCGTACGTATTATTCCTGTTCGCAAACAGTCACAAGCTTTACTTTACACAGGTTTTTTGTTCCTGGTGCCATAATTGAAGTTGTGCTTTCAATAAAGCTGCCTTTTTGTATGAGCAATTAAATCTATTGAAGAAAATAAGTGTTCTAGTCTTCTTTTCCGTAAGCTCACGGGATTTTAGAGAACAATGATGATCATAAGGTAGTATCTGGTAGCTGTGTCGTTCATCTTACTGTGCTCTGAGTGCCCCTTCGTTGTCACTTTTTTCTAGTTGTGAAATAACTAAAGTCACTTTTTTGGGAACATCGTTAAAAAAAAGAGGAGTCAGTACATTTCAGATCAGACTCTCTCTATCCCTCCCCCCCCCTCTCTCTCTCCCTTTCTCTTTTTGTTTCTTGCACAACTATCATAGAATTTGACACACTAAAATACTTTAGTTCTTAGAATGTACTTAGACCTTAGAATGATTTTTTTTTTCATAGGTTGACCCGAAAGAAGTCCTCCAGAGAGAAGAAGAAAAATTGAAAGCTAAGTTGCCACAACTTCCTAACAGACCTGTTGGTCATTCCGCATTCCTTCAAAAGAGATTAGCTAAAGGAGTAAGTCAGCATATAGCTTTAAATATCATTAGCTAAATAACCATTTCTTTCTAGAAATATTGCTAATAATACTGCCATTTGATTCAAAGCAGAAATCAAGCAATCTTTTGAACATGATCTGTGCAACTGCAATGGTTTGATATTGAGAGTTAGTAAGTAAAAAGTATTGAACAAGATTTAAAGAAAAAAACTGAGTGATTCCACACCTGCACATAGTTAGGGGCAAATCCTTTTCTTGAGGTTGGTCCGAATGACTTCTCAGTGCAGAGTAATGGAAATATTATTACTGAAAATTACTTCTGTGTTTCCATTTTTGCTCTCTTTCATCAAGGAAGAGTCCTTTTATGCTCGCCCTCTCAATATTGAAATTTTTTGCAAACGTGAGCAAATTAAGTTTTCTTCACTGTAAGCTGTGTATAAGTCCACTGAAGGAAAAATTGATTAAATTCCATGTCAGCTTTGACTATTTTTGCCATCAACAATATAACTGAACATATCCAAAATTTAAAAGTGGAGTGGGTCAAGACTAGTCTCTCTATCTCGATATGTCTAAATTGATGTCCGCCAGATTTGAGGTATCCAGAGGTGTTCGCTGCAGTGCCGGCTATACTGATTTCATTGTTCGGGGAAAATTAGCATTATTTGATGATCACTTTCTATGCGGAACGAGCTCTATATAAAAGTAAGGGGACCATCATTGGATTCAGTTAAATAAGATACTACCAGTTTGTGTAGAAACACAGACTTTCTTGGAGGTTAGAAGCAGTATATCAGATATTTAACCACAATGCTGCAGCACCATTATACTAAAAAAATTGTAATGTTGGTATAGAAGCAAAAGTTTTGAATCACATTGAAGAAGTAAATTTTCTCTGTTCTTTTCAAACTAAAGTATGACTCATAGAGTTTTTTTTACTGAGGTTCAAAATATTCATAAGTCTTCAGTATCCACTGGTATACCCTATATAGAACACTCACGATTTACTGGAGTATACAACTGGGCTCCGTTTTGAATTCCGCACTTAACTTATCTGGGGCTACCTTTTGGTGCGATATGAAGAATGCGCGAATTCTTGTTATTCTAGCTATCAAGGAAAAACTAGGAAAGACTAGTTTGATAAGAATTGCCCAGGAAGGCGCCTCATATATTTTTTAATAAACCGGTTTGCAAGTTTGTTGGGTTTTTTATCAACACTGAATACCTTGGAATCTATAGATAGTTCTTCAGATATTGTATTTTTTTTTCTTTTCTTTCCCCTATGGGTCAGGAACACTTATATCACTAAGAAATACATATTTTTGTTGTATACATTACTATGAAAGTGGATTAACTAGCGATTAGGTTCAAAAAGTGTAAAGAAAAAGTTGTTCATTTTTTCTGAATTGCATCCGTGGTCTAGTTGTATTGATTCATCAGATTTTCATTTTCTTATCTCTTATGCTGAAGTTTTGTTGAATTATACTTTTTTTTCTCTCTCGTTTTGTACTTTTCCTGCCGTAATTTGGTTTGGGTGTTTTCGTTTTTTACGGAGAAAAGCTTGAATGCCATCATGTCTCATAGATAAGATTCTTTTTGGGGCCAGGGGCCTCAGATATTTATTAGATAAATGTTCTTTGTATAATTCACTAACTCCCTATCTGCTTATTTCTTGCTTTTTCAATTTATGATTTTTTACCTCTGTGAGATTTGCTAAGGTTCAGAAATTCACAGCTACATAAAATTAGCATTCTTGTATAATAGCACTTGTATTTATTTGTGAAGAGGGTAGAAACAAATTATTGTTTTTATTGTTGTAGTTTTTTAAACACTGCTAAGTTGATAACAGTGATATGACTCTAGATATCTCTACTTTTTGAACCAATGCACAATAAATTCTAGAGTCATTCTGTAAATTTTGATACATTTTTATTGTTATTATCGCTAATGGTATGATACATTGTCTGCTGATATTATTTGCCTGCATAATACCTTGTAAATAAACCGTAGAATGAAGCAAATAGTATTTTTAATGTATTACTATAATTATCTTACTGAAATGATTAAAATTACGGAATCTGAAAATAGCTTGTCCCATGGATTCTGGATGGAACTGCCAAAATAAAAATAGATTATACGTTTTTTCGTTTCAATGACTCATCATTTGGTTTTGTGCAAGATTACCAAGTGTTGAACAAGCGGAAAAGGAAGTTGTTCCCTTTTCCAGAAGGGAATGAGAGAGAGATAAAAAGAAAGGTTTATTTAAACGTAGCTCAACGTTGAGCTCGTAGCTCAAATGGCTAATTTGATGTCGAAATACAAGACATGTTATTATGCACTATTATATATTGACGTATAAAAAAGGGACGAAAGAATTCTGGTAGCGGTTCGTCCGAGCACGCACAGGCACAAGTTAAAGTTTCTGTCTCGTACGGCTGACTTTCAGGGCTTCTGGGAGTAAAATATCACGGTGAGTAGGGTTCGACAGCAGCATTTTGCTAAACCTCAGGATAAGGTCACCTAAACTAAGTTCCAAACTTTGGAGTTCAAGGGTTGCTAGGGCACCGTGGTAGGGAATCCTGGTTGTCCGTTTTTGGACTGACTCCAGTTCCTGCATTAAATAGGTGGTTCTTAATACTGACGGGGCCCAGACGGGACATCCGTGTTCAAGTATAGTGCGTACGTAGCACAGGTATGTCCGTAGAGAACTGTGGGCTTTGCACCCGAAGCGACGCATTTTTGGAAGGGTTTGCAGAGATGCATTTGCTTTACGGGTCACACTGTTAATATAGGTAGTAAAGGTGCAATCACGCGAGAAAGTGACACCTAGTATTTTCACCTCACTTACAATATGGAAAGGAACTTCAGGGGGGACGAAGTACCATGCCAAAGCCAGCAAAAAGCACAGAGCTTTTGTAAAAAGGAAAAGGTGTTTAGAAACATTTAACGTATGTGAAAACCTGTCGTGGTGCAAATCTTCCTGCCCAAGACTAACGTAGCAACTTGAATCTAATTGAGAAACTATTATCCAACTGAATTTTCAACCGGTTTGGTGGTCGTATTTGCAGATACATATATCCTCCGAAGATTTGCAGACTTGTGAGGATAGTTGGCCGTGCATGCCGGTGATAATTAGGTGCGGGATGTAGCCCCCCCCCCCCCCAATTATAAATTAACGAAATTAATTCCACATTTTTTGTTATGCCCTTTGCGTTTTTCAAATTTTTGGTTTAAATCCTTGAACAAAAAAATTCTTGGAGGTAACATAAAAAACGTTTTATCTGTCCCTAATTATGGGTTTTTGACATTTACCCGTTTGTTTTGGGCGCGATGATATGCGTGGGTTGGGACATTGGTTCCGGCTCAGTGTCAAAACTTGCGTTGTGTGAGAAATAATATATCTGTCAAGAACATGGGAGACACTAAAGCGTTTGAGACAAAGCTGATGAAACGAAATATTTTATGCAGTGTAGTGGATTTAAGTTTTACGTTTTTTAAGATGAGGTTGTAATCGTCAAGTAGACAAGGATTTTTTGTCCTTGTTGATTTTCCCTTTGTGGTAACAAATTTCGTCCTATAAACAAGCGTAGGTTTTTTATGTGCTTTTCGGTAAGAGCAGCATGCAAGGCCGTATCCAGGCGGGTGGGTTTAGGGGGCTTGACCCCCCCCCCCCCCCGCGAAATGTTTGTCGGACTCGTAAAAAATGAATATAAACGGATTTTTGATGCGTTTTTAAAGTTTTTTTTTATCTGTACCCCTCCCCAAAAAAAATCTTGGATACGGCCCTGGCAGTATGTACAAACATAAAGATCCAATTGTCTAATTTGAAAGATATACTATTTTGATTTGCTGCTTTCTAAGATTTCGCTTGGTATTCAATGTGTTTGACTTTATTTTTTTAGCAAAAATATTTTGATTCCGGGGATTACAACATGGCTCGTCAAAGAGGCCCCACCACAACTGCCCCCAAATTTCAGCCAGCTCTTCAACAACCGACTGGTGACACAATACCTACTCCAGAATCGATACCATCAAGAAAAACTTCCATTCTTACAAGCAAAAGATCCGTACCACCTATCACAAACAATGAATAAGATGGCGCTAAAGCGTGACTTAAATGTGTTTTGTGTATATTGTGGTGACTTGAATTTTTGAAATGTTAGAGCCATGGCAACTGCATAAAGGTATAGTTGAGATGGAACATTTGTCCTAGTTGCTCTTATTTATTGAATTAGTCATAGAATTAGAAAAAATAGAAGACCATTTTGCAATGTGCATCATAGAGGGCAGTACTTTTAATGGTATTCCTTTGGGGCTATTTTTCCTTCACAAATTAAATATTTAAATCTTGAAAAAATATTGCATGGAGGTCTTATAAAAAATGAACGGTAAGAGTATTACGAATCCTTGCAAAATGTATTCTAAGCATCATACTGTTGCTTTCTAAGTTATTTTTTCCTTCTTTATTTGCGTTTCCTTTATTTTAATTGGTTTCTTTTTTGCTTCAAATCCTGTCACCAGTAACCCTAAAATCAATAATGCATCAATATTTGGGAGGTAAAAATCCTCTTGTGATGGTAGCTTGCCAAAAAAGCTTTGATGTCAAAAAGTACGAAATCGAATTTTAGACCCCTGTAATGAGATAAGTGGGCAATGGGCATTGACTTTCCTCATAAACTGAACATACTTTTGGTATCAGCTGAGCATACTTCAATACTGTTTTCAAGATCGGCAGATACATACTATCTATTTTGGCCTTTTCTAGAATTTACTATTTTTTGTGTATGTTGCATTACTAGAATCTCGATCAAACTCCACGCGACTGACTATTGAATATCTTCGAATTGAACATGTGCAACTTCCCTTTTTTACCGAAAAGAATCCAAAATATCAAAATATAAGACAACACAGTACAGCTCTCTTTTTTATCATAGCTTTGCATCCAGAAGTATGTTCTTTGGGGGTTTATCTGGACTACAGTCCAGAGACCCCTACCTTGGCGTAGAAATCAAGATGATTAATAAGAACAGAAATATCGTCATGAATTATAATGAAAAATTAATGATTTAGTTTGCTCTGGAGTAGTATATCTTTTAGCCTGTACTGCAAGTATGCAAGTACTTATAAATACATACTTAACATGCTGATTTAAACACCGAGTAAATTTTAGAGCGTATCAAAACTAATGCCAAGCTTTTATAGTTCTGGAAAGAACTGGGAGTAGTCACTTTAATCAGATCTTAGTTTCTTTGTTTTTTTATCCTGCTGTACTCTAGAGATTGCACTGTTGAGCTTCGTGCCCAATATTATAAGCATATTGTCAACTATTTAAAAAGAGTGATATAAATGATTATTCTAAAATTTCCTCTAAGCTATACGAAAAGTGCTGCTCTGGCTTCCCGAGTAGGACAATAACGTGTCAAGAATAAACTGAATAGCCCAGAATGCTCGTTTGCTTTGCCCTTTGAGTGAAGCACGGGGGCAGGTGTATCTGTCTCTGCAATCTTTTACTTTGAAACTCCGAAGGTTGAAACCACCGGAATTCCAACTTCTTTCAACTGTATTCAAGCCTCTGGAATTCCAAACTTCGGCGCTCACGGTTATTACTCAAGATACTAGGACTGAAAAAATCGGGTTTCCTTATGTCAAATCTTCGGAGCTTGTAACAGTTAATAGTAAGGTCATGTTTTATATATTATGTATGTATGACTATATTAATAAAAATTTAGCTTTGTATGCCTGTTTTTTCATGTTTATCCGCTAATCATGTCGTGTAGCTTGCCAGTACAAAGTAAGCCTTTTCTGATTGCAAAATAATTAATTTTAATTGGTATCAAATCTATGTCACCTCCGACCATAGCAATTGGAGCTGCTTCCGAGTGCAGCAAAGATGTGTGTATGACAAGAACTGCATCAGTAGAATTGCTCCAATTGGTGTCAAACCAGATGAAATGAATATGATAGTTTGAAAGGAGTTGGAAGTCGTAGATTCGGAAAGTTTAATTTTAAATAAAAAACGGCCAAGAGTAGTAGTTAGCAACCTTTTGAGCGAGTGAACAATTTTAAAACTCTTGGGAAGAAGCCCTATCTATTGGACTATATAATGGTTTACCTTTGGCTTTTATTAAAGTTATCTCTATTTTATGGCCGACACATCGAGCCCTGCTCCCCGGCGTCCAGTTTAGAAAATTATTTATTATGTAATTTGGTCAATACAAAAAAAGGCTCAGTGCCGCAAAAAAAATACCCGATTAACTCAAGGAAATTGTGAGTTACAGGAACAGTTCATTGTAAGATATGTCACTCTTTTCATCATCAGCAACAATAATAATGTTAAGCTGTGTACAACTGTCACGTATTCTCAAATCGTCCAAATATCACATGTTCAAGAGAAGCTTATAAATGCAAGCACTTCTGATCATCTGGAAAGGCAATGACTTATTACATCCAAATCTAGTTGGGTTCAGGATGGGTAGAGCCACAGAGCTGGCAACGCTGGTCGTTTTAAATCTAATCAAGGCACTTGACATAACAGATCAACGAGAATTATCTCCAGAATAGAATGCAGAAATTTCACCTAATTAGATTTTCCACAAGTAAAAATGCTGCTGATTCTGATATCCTCTTAAGTTCTGTATTGGGCATGGTCAGGATTACGTTTTAGCAGTGGGGGGGGGCAATCGAACTAAGGAAAGGGTCTATTCTGTAAAGGATTATCCTTGCAGGTTCTCGCAATCGTTTTTGTACTTTTGGAGGTTTCATGAACCTCCCGTGTAGGCAGTGAGTATAGGAGCTAAGCCTTCTCTATGAATACTTAAATCAAAAATCGTTCAGCGCTGAAAAATTCAAAGAAAGTATTAAAACTGTATTTCCCAGAACAAAATATAAAATAGTTAGCAGAAACTATGAAGCGAGTTGGGCTTAATGACATTAAATGACGTAACTCTTAGAAATAATACAAACCTTACTTTCATTCTTACTATTAACCCGTCACTTCACTGATGGAGAAAAATTAAGGGTTTAGGGAGAACATCACTAGAAATCTTCTCTCCTTCTTGGAATGTGTAAAGTAACTTATTTTCTTGTGTAATTAAGATTAAAGCAGATTCATGGAACTTTGCATTTATGTCAGATAAATTAACCTATCTGACTTCGTTTGTTTTTTTCTTTTAATATTATAAATACTACTTGGCATACCAGAAAAAGAAACTCTTGCAATTTTGATCCAAAAAAGCCAACAAATATTCGTCATATGAAGATATTTTTTGCCTTGCTGAAATCATCCCGAGTCACAACCATCGTCTAACACTTATTTAAAGAGATATACTACGAACGTAGCGAATCAAGTGCTCCAATGTAAAGATCTCAGCAACAATAACAAAGACGAATGGATTTAGTCAAATCTGCTTCGAAGAATTTCAGTTTAAGTGGGTACACACAAACTGCAACCTAATATCACATCAGGCTACGCATAAGAATATCACATTAAATTAAGGTATAGTTATACACCGCGTGTATGGAAGTTTACAACATATTCTGCGTTAGTTCTTTGAACTGTAATCACAAAAGGATCTGTCGGATGGAAAATGAAAGCGACTAGACGCCTTGCAGAGGGGATTGGTTGCTGATCTGGCAATCCTGTTGTAATGCTGAATTTATATAACGCAGAATCACGGCCGTAGAACCTGAAAAATATTTTTGGGTCAAATTAGTCTTGACTTTCCAGAAATAGGAAAATTAGTACTATCATACATTGTGACTCAAATGGCAAATTATCAATGTAATGCAATCGCTGTAAAATTTTGAGCACACGAAAATATAACAAAAATGCTACCATTGAAACAAGATCAGTGAAAGAATTCGGTGCTGGACTAAAAATCAAAATCCAAAATCTTTCTCAGTTCCAACTCTTTTGTAGACAATTGTCCAACCGTTTTCTCCTACAGCTGAATGAACCGAAATTAGTAGCAGAAATAGTAAGGTAACAATCTGGTGTTTCAGAAGCCATTCTGACCTAGTCAACTTCTCAAACTTTTGCGATAATGTCCTTGCTGTTCGCTGACTCTTAACGGTGTATATTCCCAGATATATTTACTGAAAACAAGAATTAATAACAAAATCAAAAGGAATTGTCATTGAATACATTTCCTATTTTAAGCACATGTCGCCACTCTAAAATTCATTTTTAAATTACCAAAGAATTCTCAATTCGTTCTATTGTATTTAATTATAATACAGTATGAAATTGACTTTGGAACATTCTCCACAGCCCAAGCATAAAGACTTGTCAAACGCCAAAAATTGTTGATACTTTTACCTCCGAATGATTGCCAAAGCTGGACCCATACCGAATCCTCTTTTTAATTTTCTCAACTGCATAAGTTGAGAAGTCAAAATGGTATCTTGGCACTCCATTATGTGCTTTTCATTTTTTTTTTTTTTTTTTTTACGCATGAAGAATCCCAAGGATGGTCTCAAAAACTTTAGCGCAATAAATACCACCCCATCTCTAATAAAAGCTCGTAACCTGGCAGGTATTTTGGTCGTAGAAGTCTTTAGAAACTCCTTATAGGGACTGTAAGTAAATCACAAGTTTTCACTAAATCATGAAATCTTAACATCTAGTACATAGCATTCAAGATCTCAGAAATTTACTGAACATATAAATGTCAGATGAGAAAAGTGAATGACTGCGGTGCCCCTGGTGGTAGCAATGTGTAAAATACAAGTTATATAGTCAATGGTGTAGGCTAGTAAGGTGGATTATTCGTTACCGTGAATTATTCCGCAACTGAAGTCAGGCTAGAAGAAGGGCAGAATATTTCAAGCTAGCTTAAAGTATAACTAGCATTTATTAGGAAACGACCTAGAACGGCTTTCTGTGTTTTGTGTGTGCAGAGGCAGTGAATTGAAGTATTCCTTTTAGACGGGTAAAATATCTTGCTTCGTGGATTATATACTCCTTAGAATCATCCGTAAGAACAAGGTTTATCCTGTGAAAAAGATACTCGACAACTTTACGTCGCACGAGGCTTCGGCATTTCATAAAGTGGCTACTGAAACTATGAACTCAGAACCGTGGTAATGACTAAAGTCAAAACCTAAGTGCTCAACACAAGAAACAGTCGTATGACTGGCATCGTTCTAAGCTTATATCTTCATATATAAATTGCGGAGCTTAAGAGAGGAATGTCAAACACAATCGAAACATATTATGTGCATGCAGGTTGTCAAAAGAGCGTATGAGCAATATTTTAGAAACGGCTTAGGGGATTAACTTGATATTTTCAGGACATGTTGAGAGGGATGTTGAACTATCCAAAAGGTACTACGTGCATACTACTAAGGGTAAGGGTATTAAGGTGAAACTCTCGAGGAATGTTGAACTAAATTAAAACAATGCAGATTGTTAAAAGGACGTATCAGCAACATCTTAAGAACGGCTAAGAGTATTAAGTTGAAACTTTCAGGGCATGACCTAAGGAAATGAGTGTTGACCTAAGGAAAAGGCAGTGCGCTAACTACTACTCTTACCACTGCTACTACTAAGATAATATTTTGTTAAACAACAAAAAAGCAAAAAACGAAACATCAAATATCCCCCCCCCCCCCCAAGGCTCTGTGGCCAGGAATGCATGGAGAAAGAAACAAAAGACAGAAACACACTAAAAAGGAAAAATTCCAATCAGCTGAAACCCAACCTGGAGCAAAGTGCCATGGCATGCATATAAGCAAAACAAAATTCGAATTTAGACTAGAGATATCAACCGGATATGTTTGAAAAATGTGTTTGAGTTTTCTAAGAATCCTCAGATTCCTGGAAATCTTCATTTGAAATTGACTAATATGATCCCTAAAGGAGAAATTCTCATAAAAAAAAGATTGCCCACGAACCAAAGAACGATCACTATATCTACTAAGAAAGCCCCTTGAAAAAATTATTTCCGAAAGTTGGGGCCAAGCCAGAGAAACCCGCAAGAAAATTAGGAAGCTTCACTTAGCAGCATATAATGCCCAGTCACAGAATTTGTCTGTCAAACAAAACATTTAACTTGATACGGGTCCTAGGATCCGCTCTGACAGCAGTACCAAAGGTGCTTTCATCAGCGAAGGCAACTGGAATGTCGTTACCACTTAATGGAAATATACGTTTGTGGACATGGAAAGATTCGAGATGACAAACTATTTATTTTTGGTTCATAACGGTAAAAACAGTACTATTAATATAAATTAAGAAAAGAAGTGACCCTAGAACTGAGCCTTTTCGGACCCCAAGCTCAACATGAGACGGTGTTCGGAAAAAATACCGTAATGAAATAACTTAAAGTGTAGAATCTGACGGGTCTAGGAATCAAAAGCTTTTTGGACGTCCACAAATTTAGTGACAGGAATCAGACCAGAATCAAGAGGAGAATGTAGAAAATTCAAAAGAGCAGCAAAAGCATGTTCAGTTGAGTCCTTTGCTCGGAAGCCAAACTGAAAATCGCGAAAAATCCTATACTTCTAAAAACAAAAGTAGAAGGGAAAGCATAGCCTTTACAAAATTTTGCCAAATACAGACAATAAGGATATTAATTAGCTGGTTCACTCTGAGGTCTACCTATATAAAAAAAAAAATTGAGCTCGCTTAAGTGAATTGAGAAAAATTCCATTCTCGAACGACATATTTACACGTCTTGTCATAGGAGAGATAATTGAAGAAAAAATGTCTTGTCATCACCTTGGTGTGTATACAATCTGGATCAGAATACATTGAACCTGTTAGTCCATTGACAAGTCTACTTATCTCAAACTCAAAAACTGCCTCCAGGGTCACTGACTTGAAGCAAGTTGGATCAAGATACGATTTGAAATCAGAATAGGCTTAGAGAGACGGGGGCCAACTGAAGAAGCAGTTATTTTTACAACATTTGCATGATAAAATGTAAACGTCTCTTTAACATTAAACTCGCCCTTAACAACTGAGCCATCAACCGTCAAATTCGGAGAGATATATACAAATTTAATCAGATGCCAGTTTTCCAAAAACTATTTCCGCGATTCAGAGACTCCTGAAAATAATAGAAGTGTTCAGCCTTCCAAATCAAAGAATCATTCAAAGAAACGTTCCTATAGTTTTTTAAACGTTGAAGGCGAGAGCAGCAGCTGCAATTGATGACTGTTTTCGTAGTTACGGCCTCTGATATTTATAGTTCTATATATATCACCTCCTCAACGCCTCGCTCTTTACGCTGAAGTTTGACTCTTTCTCTTGACTCTACTTTTTAAAACAGTAAAAAACTTTAGCGTAAAGAGCAGGGCTTTGAGGAGGAAAAGCCCCTTTCATATACGGAGTAATTTCTCTTCGTTTTAAGTTTTAATGTCGCTCCTTACTTTCAGTTAAAAAAACTTGTTTTTTTATTTAATTTCTGGACGTTTTTGAATTAATGCATGTTTTAATCTTGGCTCTCCGCACGTAAATAATTAAAAAGAAATTTGCACATTAATTTTTGTTTTGCTGAATGGCTTTCTCATAGATTTAATCAGAAGATTTTGAGAGAAAAAGGAGCGAGGGAGGAGGCCTAGTTGCCCTCCAATTTTTTGACTACTTAAAAAGGCAACTAGAACTTTTAATTTTTTACGAACGTTTTTCATTAGTAAAAAATATACATAACTTAAGAATTAACTTACGTAACAAACCTCTATATTCGTATGTTTTATTGCGTATATGAGGGGGTTCACCCCTACGTCAATACCTCGCTCTTTACACCAAAGATTAAATTTTGTCCCAATTCCTTAAGAATGACCCCCTGAATCACAAAGGCAGTAGAATAGATAGTTGAAATTACTAAAACAATATAGCGTAAAGAGCGAGGTATTACGAGGGGGTAAACCCCTCATATGCGTAAAAATTTCTGTTCGTTTTAAGTTTTAATGCTGCTCCTTACTTTCCGTTGAAAAAACTTTTCGTGTTTATTTTTTCATTGTTTTTTTTTTAAATAATGGTAGAAAATCCTGCGCCCCCTTCATTGAAATCCTCTTCCCCCTGACAAATTCCTCCATGGAAAGATCCTTCCACGTAATCCCCCCTCAACCTCTCCCCCCCAAAAAAAAGATTCCCCTGAAAACGTCAGTACACTTCTCAATAATCATTACTATATGTAAACAGAGGTCAAAGTTTGTAACTTGCAGCCCCTCTCACGGGGACTGTGGCGGAGCAAGTCGTCTCCAAAGGCATAGGTATTAGGGTTTTTGACTATGGTGAATAAAATGGCTATCTCAGAATTTTGATCCGGTGACTTTGGGTGAAAAGAGCGTGGGAGGGGGCCTATGTGTCCTCCAATTTTTTTGGTCACTTAAAAACGGCACTAGAACTTCTAATTTCCTTTAGAATGAGCCCTCTAGCGACATTCTAGGACCACTGAGTCGATACGATCACCCCTGGAAAAAAAAACAAATAAACACGCATCCGTGATCTGCCTTCTGGCAAAAAATACAAAATTCCACATTTTTGTAGATGGGAGCTTGAAACTTCTACAATGGGGTTCTCTGATACGCTGAATCTGATGGTGTGATTTTCGTTAAGATTGTATGACTTTTAAGGGGTGTTTCTCCCTATTATCTAAAATGAGGCAAATTTTCTCAGGCTCGTACCTTTTGATGGGTAAGACTAATCTTGATGAAACTTATATATTTAAAATCAGCATTAAAATTTGATTCTTTTGATGTAACTATTGGTATCACAATTCCATTTTTTAGAGTTTCGGTTGCTATTGAGCCGGGTTGATCCTTACTACATTTCGTTACCACCAACTGTATGAATAGCGCTTTATTAGAAACATTTTCTTACGTACTTATTTCAACATTGAAAACAAAAACAAAATGAAATTATAGTAACGTCAAATTTTGAGCTGATTGGCTTTCCAGCAGTTGATAACATTATATCATGAAAAGAGAAATCACCAATGCAACAGCACAAACACACACACACACAAAAAAAAAGAGAGAGACAGAAGGAGAAAAGGAAGACTGTTTTCCTAAATTAGTGATTAATATAGACCAGCACTTGAATGAGGCCTTAACCCTACTCATCCTTTGTCCATATAGCTTTTTTACTATAAGTGTCTATTTTTAAGAACCTTTTACTAGATAAGAGGAAAGATTTCTTGATAACAGTTTTTAAATTATCAAACACTACATTAAGTGATAAATTAGTATACATTGTCGCAAAATCGAAAGACTCAATTCTTTTAGCTGAAACCATTGTTAAAGAATCTATCACCTACAGTGAATTATTAACACTCCAATATGGATTAAAATTCGAAAATTTTTTAATACCAGAACAATAGGTTTTAAGTTTATTTACAATTTCCTTTAAAATTAAAGAGAGGTCAGTAGCAGCAATGCGGGTTGGACATTTAGCTGCTCCAGCAATAAACCGTGGTTTAGGGGGATTCTTATGAAATTTTACAGTCCAATATAGGAAAGGGAACTTTTTATCATTGTCATTTATTTTAATATTAAAATTTTTTAAAAATATTTCTTCAGTCTTTTCAATTAAATTCTCATCCTCTATATTTACCTTTTCGTAAACATTAGTTGTGCATAACTCCCTTTTTAAGATATCACAATACAGCTTCTGACAAATTATGGCAAAATTATTATTAGCTTTATCCACTGGCACAATTACAAATTCATTCTTTAGATTAGCAATTGCTTGTTTAATCTTCGCATTATAAAATAATGATTTAGTGTTACTATTTTTCAAGTTAGAATATATTTTATTTCTTATTCTACTAATAATTAAATTCTTCCAACTTTGAAAACTCTCTTTATTTTTATTCTCTTTCTTACACCACTTAACAATAAATAAATCAAAATCATTTTCCAAGCCATCAAGAACACTCGATGGTTTCAGATGATGAGAAAGACGGAAATTAGCCCCTTTATTCATTATAATTTGAAGATCATCTTGCTTTATTATTGACAAGTCCCCTGTTATAACATGTTTGTAAGTAGGATTTACAAATGGGCCAAGTTGCTTACAATTACAAACCGGTTTCCAATTTATATCACTATCTAATCTTTTTAGTATTGAATTATAATTAAAAATAATTTGCCCAATAGTTTTTGAAAATTTATAAGTTAAAACTGGACTATCATTATAATTCAAATTACTAGGAAGGGCCTGTTTCACATGCCGCTGATTTAAAATTTCTGGTAAATTAATATCTTCAATCTGCTTACAAGTAAAATTAATAGGTAAATATAATCTGTTATCCTTATTACTAATCTTATTGAACTTTTTCTTTTTTGAAATAAATTTCGTTTTAGTTAGAATGCAAATTGTATCACATATTACTTTAAAATTATAATCAAGAGCTGTATTATACTTAACAATCCAGATAAGTTTGATTAAATTCCTCTAGGATAAATTATTTAGACATTTTATTACAGAAATCATACCCCTAGATTCAAGTAGCTGGCATAGATCTATAGAAAGCATATGTACATCTAATTCATTTTTTCTATTATTTTTCCTGTCCTCTCGATCGTTTTTTACGTTTAGTAGGACAAGTAAAAGAAGGATGGTCCATAAAACCATCAATACATTTAACAACAACATGAGACATGTCACCATATTTTGCTATACGATCATTTAGCCCAAAAGGATAAGCTGTACCAAGAGTATGGATCCAGAAATCCTCCTGTTTACGTAGTCTATTATTCTTCTTTTCTTTATTTAAATTTTCTAAAATTGTGACAGTTATAGCTGATATGGAACATTTACCATTATTACAATGTTGAACTAGATAGTTATTAGTTTTTTCATTATTCACTGTTGTCTTATGTCCAGAAAATCTTTTATATATATTATTAGTTGTTTCCCCCACATATTGTAGGCAGCATTTATTACATTCTAATAGGTAGATTACATTGGTTGTTCTACAATTAACATTACCACGTAACTTGCATGCAAAATTTTTATTATACAATGAACTCTTAACAGAAGTCCGTGGGACAAAATGATCTTGGCAAAGAAAACAACGACTCTTACACTTACTAACTTTCAAAAAATCGTTCCCAGTTCCGAGGCTAATATTTGTGTTTTGTTGCATAAAAAGCTTTGAAAATAAATCCAAAACAAACCAACATCCAAATCAAAATCCAACAATAAAAGTCCAAAAAACATACCAAGGTCAATAGGTCAATAAATACACAAACAAAAACATGAAAGAACATGAAATTTGCATAAGTGCCATCTCACCAATAATTAACAATATCAGGTTAAAAACCTGGACCAGGGTAAAGGTCTGTCGGGGAGAAAACTAAAAAAAAATTTCTCCACCAGCACTGGATCCAACCTGGAATAATATCATGAAAAGAGAAATCACCAATGCAACAGCACAAACACAAAAAAAAAAAGAGACAGAAGGAGAAAAGGAAGACTGTTTTCCTAAATTAGTGATTAATATAGACCAGCACTTGAATGAGGCCTTAACCCTACTCATCCATACAATCACATAGGTCAAACAGCATAGCCATACACAATCAACCATAAAGAATAATCCATGGACAGGCAGTCATGTCGTCAATAAGTATAAGTCGTCATTTATCAAACAATAGAAAAAATAATAAAGGCAAATAATTCAGAGGCAACAACCCAACACAAGGGCTCATCAGGAGAATACACTGGCCTATATAGGGTTTCGCCACTTTAAATTCTCTACCCCAGCCAAGTGTTGTGGCTACCACAGAATATCCATGGCATCCCCGTGTCAGGTATCACCCCCAAAATACATGCCTATGAAAGAAAAAAAAAAGAAGCAAATGTAAAACAACCAAGTAACACCAAAACAAGCTTATCCTGTTAATATATCCCTCTTTTTAGCAACAATAGGTAAACTAAATATAATAAATTTTACCAAATCACAAATATTAACACATTGCAAAAAACTTGAATGAACTAAACAATTATAGAATTCATCTTTACCATGTGGCTAATTTAAAAAAAAAAATCCGCTCAATTAGAAACACAATTCAAAATAAATGGCGCTGCAACAACAATTCTCGAACCTCCGAAATTAGTTGAAAATTTCTTTAAGTATTTCTAGATAATTCTTTTGATATTTATTTAAAAGTTCGTTATAATGAAAACTAAATTTTTTAAATTGCCAAGTTAATTTATTTGCAGAAAAACCTCTTGATATCAATTTTTGGTTTAAGATTTTACTTACTTTCAGGGAATGGGAAACTAATCACTTCAAAATCAAAATCATCCGTTTTATTATACATTTTAAAACTTAATTTATTATTATCACAAATATTAATATTTAAATCTAAGAAATGATCTTGATGACCAGCGCCATGACTAGGTTCGAGAATAAGCTCTGATGGATATATATTTTTAGAAATATCAATGAAATCCTTACAATTTAAGACCAAAATATCTTTTATTATTTGACAAAACATGTTTTAAATTAATTGGATTATTCTTATCCATCATATATTTATATTCTTGACTTAAAAACAAGTCAGCTATAAATGGGCTGGCATTCCCCCCCCCCATGGGAATTCCCACAATTCGCTTGTACAAATCACCACCAAATCTTATATAAGTATTGTATAAAACAAATTCTAACAACTCAAAAATCATATCCAAGCTGTAACATCTCAAGTTAACTGTAGTATTAAAGCAATTTGTCCATATAGCTTTTTTATTATAAGTGTCTATTTTTAAGAACCTTTTACTAGATAAGAGGAAAGATTTCTTGATAACACTTTTTAAATTATCATACACTACATTAAGTGATAAATTAGTATACATTGTCGCAAAATCGAAAGACCCAATTCTTTTAGCTGAAACCATTGTTAAAGAATCTATCACCTGCAGTGAATTATTAACACTCCAATATGGATTAAAATTCGAAAATTTTTTAATACCAGAACAATAGGTTTTAAGTTTATTTACAATTTCCTTTAAAATTAAAGAGAGGTCAGTAGCAGCAATGCGGGTTGGATATTTAGCTGCTCCAGCAATAAACCGTGGTTTAGGGGGATTCTTATGAAATTTTACAGTCCAATATAGGAAAGGCAACTTTTTATCATTGTCATTTATTTTAATATTAAAATTTTTAAAAAGTATTTCTTCAGTCTTTTCAATTAAATTCTCATCCTCTATATTTACCTTTTCGTAAACATTAGTTGTGCATAACTCCCTTTTTAAGATATCACAATACAAATATTCAGTTTAAAATTATTTCTTCTCAAGACTGTTCATGATAAATTTAGTTTCACTACAAACAAGAATTCAGATACTGCCCCCTTTCCTAACTTTAAAAATCTAACGCCTAATCCGTCATTGGTGCTTCACTGAAAGCGAATTATATTTAAAATATTTTCTTTTCCAGTTATTACAGCATTGAAAGGAAAATACATATTACACTATTCAAATTTTACTTATTCAATTTTATTTATTGCAAAAAAAACTTAATTTTTGAATTTTATTTATTCAATTAGAATTGAACATTTAGCCTCCTCATAGCATATTAAACGCTAAATGCATATTAAATGCTTTCAATACCTTGTGGCAATTAAATGTTTCTCCTTGTACTATAAAAATATTACATTCAGTTGCCTACTAGTACGGAAATATTAGCCCACTACGCCACTGCGCATGTGGGCGGTCAGAATTACTTCATTAAGAAAAAAGAAAATCAACACAAATTTGGAGTTTTTCTTCCTGGATAAAATACAAATACCACTTTTTTGTAGAAAAAAAAAACACAAAATGAGCTAAATAATGAAAAAAAAAATAAATGAATGAATAAAAAAATAAATAATAAAAAATATTTGTGCTCGAAACCACAGCAGCAGAGTTCCCTAATATGCTGAATCGGATGGTTTGATTATCATTGTAATTACTTGTTATTTTTGTGGAGTTTATCTCATTTCTTGAAAATCAGGTAATTTTTTTTTAGGCTTTTGGCGTTTTGATGTGTAATATTAAACTTAATGAGTTTTATATATTTGAAATCAGCATAAAAATAAAACATCTATTATTTGTTATATTTTTTTTTAGTTTTGGTAACTGTTGGTACGAGTTTAAGCTTCAGCTCGTTACCATAAACTGTTATTTTACACCCTATATTCTACATTTACATTTTACAATTTTACAATGGAAATATTTACAATTTTTTATATCTTCTTTCCTTAATTCCTTTGGTTTGTCTTAATTTCCCTTTGGCAGCTCACTTTAAAATTTGGAGATAATTTCCTTGGGGGAAATTGTCGGGGTGAGTTTTTTTAGGGGAAGGGTTTTCTGAGGAGAATATTTTGCCACGGGGAGTAGGTTTTTAGATAATTTAATAGGAGGTATTTTTCGGGGAGAGGGCATACGTCGGCGCCTAAGAAGGGCATCAACTAGCAAGAAAGACAAGACCCGAACAAACATTTTTGTTTATGACTTTGAAAATGCAGTATTAGAGACACGTATGAGAGAGATATGTCCCAAATTTACCTGAATTATCAAATAAGCTTTCTGTTGTTATTATTGAGACTCCACACAAAAAACTCCCTGCTCAGGTACGTCCCTTGACAGGCGAATGTATGCTATAAAAGTGATTATAGTTACGTAGTATATATGGTAGAAATAGCTCTAGCACAAAGATTATCTTTACCAATAATTAGTTGAAAATAAAATACAGTGAAAACAAATAAATAAAATGAAACATTAGTAAATAAATGTTTTAATAGTCTATCTACAACTAGCCCAATCTAACAAAATTGTTAGAATAGGCCTCGCCTTATTTTACTAAACAGAACGAGATTTGAATGTTGAGAAGTGGTTTGGGAGATTTGAGTGTTGAGGAGGGGTTGCCTCTCCCCAACACCCTTAGGCTAAAAGTGAAATTATCAGCAGTAAGTAAACTAAAAATTATAGAAAATCGAAATCTATTTGGAAAACAGGACTGTCAATGGAGCAATTTTCTCTTCTAGATATTTCTTTACTCTCCCGAAGATTAACTTTTATATTTTCTTTGAAAAAAACCTTTTCTCGGGAATTTTTATTGCACAAGAGCATCAAAACTACTCCACCTATGGACGCCACTACGAGAAAATCCAAGATAAATAGCACATTAAAAAAAAAAAAAAATACTTTTCATATTTTTTATATGCTCGCCTTTCTAAAGCAAATGTTACGACAGATCAACACAAAATCCATAAAAAAATCCTCAACCTGCAGTAAGTAAAGCGAAAAATATAGAAAATCAAAACTAATATGGGAAAGATGATATTTTTCGGGAGAGGGTCTTCTCCCCTCTCTAAAAATTTATATCTCTTGATTTTATATGTTTTTTTGGTATTCTCATTAAGAAAAACTTTTTTTTTTTGGTGTGTCTGTTGAACAAAGAAAAATTACAACGAAACTAGCTCCTTAGATTTAATAAAAGTATATTTTGCCTTAAATACACCTAAAATATATATATACACCCTTATATTCTAATTGATTGACGCCCCTGGAAGAAAACAAAGGATATTAAGTATAGGTAAAAAAAGACATTTTTTGCTTTTTTTTATATTCTCGCCCTCTCAAAACAAAGTTCCATTCAAATTTAGAAGCAAAATTATTGATCCCGGACAATCTTTCCAATGTGCATTTTCCCTTGCCCCCCAAAAACTGAAAAAATGCAGTTTCTATGTCTGAACACTCTAACTGCATTTGAACTTGGTAGTAGTAGTTGTGAGTTATTTCGCAATCAAAGGACATTTTACCTCCAAGACTGCCTTCGTACCAGATGGAAAATTTCTAAGGGAGAGACAAGGGGAGGATGGAGGTAGAAAATAATTTATAATCCTCCGGACCGTATCCATGACTTTTATTTGGGGGTTATTTTTTTATGCAAAAAACTTATAAAAACGCATCAGAAATGTAACAATTATATTTTTTCCTTTTGATTTCCAGGAATATTTCTGGTCTGTTATTATAAAAGTAAAGCATAACATTTAACCCCAAATGAGCAAAACTTATTCCGTATAGGAGAGAGACAGCACCTTCCTCATCCCCACCTCCACCTCAAAGTCGTTATTTCTCTCTCAAACCTCGCTTATTCTTTTTTCCCATGGCCTATTATTTCACTGTTTTGCCGTTTGATTGTGTGCTATAAACAAACTGATTCCTCTTTGTAAATCATTGAATGTCTTCGAACTTGCTCCTTAGCGGCGAAACCATGTTTACCCGGCATCAAGTGGAAGACCCCTTTCCTCAGTTCTTGTGTCAAGATCTGGATTAATTTGACATACGAGACAGTTTGTCAATTGTTTTCCAAATATCTGAGCAGGTATGCCAAATATTCAAAGGAGCTGCGTTAATTAATCACTTATTATGTAATAAAATTTCCATTTGCTTTAAAGAATAATTTTTGCTCTACTGTTGGTACTAATTATACGAATATCGAACGCAGCAGTTTATAAAGCAAACCTAAAATAGGTTTTTGGTTTTATCTCAAATTTCAGCGAAAATATATGTCAGCTTTACTTTTTCTTCATTTAAAATATTCATCTCTTTTAAAAGATAACAGAAATCCTTCAAGTATGTATGTAATATGCATCAATTTATTGCCCACCATGAATTTAAGACACAACTCTGATGGAGTATAAAGAAAGAAAAGGGAAATAAGCAAATAAATTTTGACAAATACAAAAAAAAACAAAGAAGAACTGACAGGAAAAAAAAAATACAAGTATATCAATAGCAAACTAAACAATACTTAAAATGGGAGAGATGGCAAGCTGATTTGGACAGGCGTGACCCCTTAAGAATTTGCTTAGGGACTACATCTTTGTATTCTTTGCACATCCCCTAAGACCCTAACTTAATCTTTCAGCTATCATACTTAAATCATTTTTTCACGATATATTTTGGTCAATTAAAAACCCAAAATACTTTATCGTACCGAATATTTTTAGTGAATTCCCTAAAACTATGATTTGATCAATTCCTTAACACGATGAAAGTTAAGAAAATATAACAAAACAAATTCACCAAATAATAGGTCAGTCTTATGATGATGATGAATAAGTTGTGTCAAGGACATGCCAGCAATTCAGAAAAAGCTTCAATCTTACGATAAGAAAAAAAAACATCAAAAGAAGGTAATGCAATAAAGAGCAGTGTCTACGCAACATGATGACATCGGCTTCTGTCAGGTAATGGTTTAATTCATCAAAAAAATTATGAAAGGGCGGGGCACCTTGATTGATCCTTGTGGGACCCGTAGTCTATTATATCTTTTATCAATAAAAAGTGGTCCATCGTGTCAAAAACATTTACAGATTAAAAAAAAAGAACAGTTATGGGTTTTAGTCCAGTTTCAAATCCATAATTCAACCAGTTTTAGAACTTCCATGCATATAGATAGTTATTTTCTAAAACATGATTTGGTTTCCACTAATTTTATTTTATTCGTTTCAATATAGTTGTTTAAATTTATGTTGCTTCTATAATTGCTTATACTATATCTCTCACTTATGAAGAAGTATCATTCTTGCAATCTTTAGTATTTCCAAGGTAAAACAAAATGATATAATATAGAAAACATATCACTCTATTGCGTTGACTATGAAAAAGATCTGTTACCTAAGCGGATGATCTGTTCCAGCCTTTGGTCTCTCATAAGGTGACACCCATCGATCATCAAAGGAAAACAGGCTTATATCCACGTATGGAGAACATGTATGAGACTGTGCTGGGATCGGGACGTGGCCAAGGATACGCTTGACAACTTCAGCTCTGTTACCATGTTTGGCTTCTAATGCTGTTTGCTTGAACGTAGCATGGTAGTCCCTAGAAAATATCACCTGATTTTCTCAAAACACACTAAGTGAAATAGCGTTTTTGCGTTACTTATTCTTTATTTTCGTCCAACAAATCTCTCAGATCAGCTTTTTGTTTAGATTAGCAAATCATCAAACCATTGGTATTTTAACCGTACTTTTCAGACAATATTATGTTTAGTTAACATAATTTAAAAATTTGAATCTGAGAAAAATATAGCAACAGAATTGAATTTTGCTAGAGATAATTTTGATTGGAAATAGTATACGGAAAAAATTGATTGTGTTAATGAAAAAAATTCTTATTTGAAAAAGTTAAGAACAGTGAAACAATAACAGAAGAAGAATAAATTTGGTATGTCAGTTTTATAGACCAAACTGCAACAGGAAAACTTAGTAGACCTTCAAAATTATGTGTGACAGTGGAAAATTTTACGCTGAAAAACTAATCAGAATTTAAAAAGCACGATCATCCAATACAAAGACGGAATTTTGTCATCACAGCTAGTTGAATATTGTTTATTCCTCTTACCACAATATTCTATTTAAAGAAACTAAATAAGATGATAAAGGAGAGTTTAAATCTCCTGAAATTACGTACTCATGTGAAGCATAGGGCCAGACAAAATTGAAACGAGTTCAGCAGCGACCCGCCTCAAAGTAGGTAAGAAGAATCGAGTTTTTGTGTCTTTGAAGTACTCAAACAATTTGACCATGGTGACCTTACTCCAAAACTTCCGCCGTCAAAATCCTGAGTAGCATGGAATTCCTAATCATAACAACCTCTTCAGAAACAAATCCAACTTCTTCGGAAAAACAGATGAAAAACAAGGTGCCTAAATCTTTGTCATCAGCACGACTAACAAATCATGTCGGATCTCAACTAAACTCAATAGAAAATAAGAGTAACTGTACTATTTTTTCTTTATGTTTTTTTTGGGGGTGGTCGGATCCAATCTCTATACAAACAGGATAAGCATCTTAAATCCTGGTCATTAAAATTTTTACCCAAAAGGGTTTATTGGATCTCAATTAACATCGCTGTGAAGTGAGAACTAGTATTCGAGCTGGCTCTTCTGGGTTTCTAGGCAGAATCCATCTTCTGCCATAGGAGAGGGAGGGGTCCGAACATTCATGTCATCAGGAGATCTACGAGACAAGATTTTGGATCTCAACCAACTTTTGTAAGAAGTAGGAACTCGTGCCCTAATTCTGGAATTCGGTGACCCAAGCGGACGCAATGTGAAGTTTATTAGAGGGGAAAAGGGATTGGGAGGAATACCTAGATTCTAGTCGTCTGACCATCTTACAGAAGACGGTATTGAATTTCAACCAAACTTATTCAGAATTAAAATTAAGTTTCCTAGTTGTGGCTTTTTTTTGGGGGGGGGGGTCTGTACCCATTCTGACCTACTGAGAGAGGGAGTCCAAAAATTGTTGTCATAACGACATCGACCAGAGCGAGTTGTCAAGTCTCAACTTAATTTTTGAGAATTAGTTCCCTTTTTTGGAAGATTTTGCCTCTAATCCAACCTATATGGAAGAGAGGAGGGGGGCTAAATTCGTGTCACAAAAAAATATATCAGCAGGGGTTGTTCGGTCTAAAAATTTGGTGTAAAGTGAGAGCTTATTGCCTAGCCCTGCCTTTTAAAAACAAAGACACAATCTGATCTCCGTTGATGAGGGAGAGCGTTCCTAGGTTCATAAAAGCTAAAAGGCAGCCTTAATCTCTTGTTGTCACTCCATCTTTTAGAAGATTCTCAACAAATTAAGTATGAGTAAGAGCTAGTGTCCTAAATTTGTCTTTTAGGAGACAAGTTCCACTCCAATCTCTGTGGGGGTAGGAAAAGGATGATCCTTACACTCTTGTCATCAGCACATCTACTAGAAGAGAACTTCGGATCTCAAACAAAAATGGTGGGACATAAAGGTTAAGGTGGAGGTTAAGGGGAAGGGGTTCCTAATTTTTTATTATCAAAACATCAATGAACAGGTTATTGCACCTAACCATACTCGATAGAAAGTAAGAGCAGTGCAATTTTCCTAGTATTACTTTGTAGGAATCCTTATCGTAGCCAGTCTTTGTGGTGAAAGAGATACTCCAATTTTTGTCGCAATGAAACCAGAGCAGGTTTCCGAATATAACCCAAATAGAAAAAAGGTGGGCAGCGGGAGCTAGTGCCCTACCTGTGCTTTTTGGGGTTTAAAGTCGATCTTACTTCTATGGGTAATTAAAAGTGGTTGTTGGGTTTCAACTAAACATAGTGAGAAGTAGTAGTTAATGCCCTTGTTCAACATTTTCATAGTCTTGGGTAGAGTCAATCTCTAAAGGGGAGAAAGACGGGTGTCCAAAACCAGACTTGGAGCGAAGTAAGAACTTGGCTCCAAATTCTGCCTCTTAATGTGTTAGGGGTATTCAAATTTCTTATCAGCCTAATTACTAGACAGATAGGCGGAGCTGACTCAGCAAAACCTGGTCTACAGTTATGGTCTCGTATGTTCGTGCCTGATCAATCAACTGAGAGGGAAGGGCTACATTCTTGTTGGATTAGCTATTAATATTGTTTTGCGCGTTTATAATTTTTGTTTACAATAGTCAATATCCCTCATGCTATTATACAATTTTCACTAGTACACAGCTTGGTTAGAAAGTGCCTTGGTTAGAAAGTGGATTTTGAAGTTCTAGATGTGCCCAGGATACACTAAAATTCAGTATTTTGCGCAGGAAGTCTCTCTTCTGTAAAAATTTATGTTCCTTTCATACAAAAAATGTTGACCAAGTTTGTATTTTACATTAATCACAATTATTTAAGCACAAACTGCTCTGTTTTGTCTGTAATTTGTTTTTTATGAGAGCATCTCTTTATAGAAAACTAATAAAAAAATCATTATGAATTGAAAAATGATGAACAGTCAGTATATTTATAACCAAGAGGACTTTGATATATACCCTTAGGCCACCCTTCCCAAAGTTTTAAAAAAGGCGTTGATAGACCAATTACACAAAACAAAAAAATTAAGAAATCATTGCATGAATTAGAAAAATCTTGGGATTTCATGGGAAAGGGCACGGGCCTGTTCAATCCTGCTGTTACTGATTTTTACATACATAAATGGATATTTGTACAAAAAAATTGAGGGAGGAACCGAACAATCATTCTCTAGAGGGGAAGGAGATACGGATTAGAAAGCACATTATTGTACAAAACTTTTCAAGGGTGCTGGGGATTTAATCAATCTTAGGCGAACTTCCATTGTGTACAGGTACGGCTGTTTTTATCTTTAGCTCGTTTTTTGATAGACTACCTTTTAATGGATCTTTAAGACGAATTCTTTTATTCACGGACATATTTTTTTTTTTTTTTTTTTTTTTTTTTTTTTAAGGAGAAACTGACCTTGCATATTCACTGTTGGATAAAGTTGCTATGTTTTGGGTGTCTGAGGAAGTTCCAGGGTCCTTGAAAAAATCGTTGTAATCTTCATACATCCGCAGCATCTCCTCAGACGTGTTTTCATAAACAGCTAAGACTTGAGCAGTGTCCATTCGGTAAATAACGAAAAAGGAGATTTGCGAATTTGGCTCAGGAGCACGAAGCGTCACAACTTCCTGGCTCGAATATTTTAATAATAAATGATTATCATCAAGAAGCTGCATCTTCCATAGCCTTAGCCAGCGTAAATGTTGAAACTTTCGATAAAACAATCGCCACTTATCAGGCTTTCTCTCTGCTTTCGATTCATTAAACGCTTCTTTAAAAAGAAAAACGAGCATTCGATGTTTTAATCCTGTAATTTGCACTTCCCTATAATTACGAACAGCAGCAACACGCCCAATTGCTGACGATAAAATAAATTCATCATCATCGTGGCAAAATCTGCCAATAGTTCGAACCTCAATCAGTTCACCCTCAGAACTTATTTGAAAAATATGTATCGTTTGGTGTTGAACTGACAGAATTGATAAGATATTCTTATACAAATAGAGGCCTTGATTGTGCGCTAAATAAATTTTATCGGTTCGAAACTGGCGACTATCAAGCAATAGCCCACGATGGATATCAATTACATAAACGGTTATATCTTCAAGTGAAAATCTCGGGTGAATTGGAATGGCTTCATTATTTCTATAAACATCGTCAAAGGGACGCGGATATCTCGGATCTTCCACCACCACACCCGAAGACGCGACGATAAGGAAACGCCCATTATCTGTAAACAAACTACACTCTCTATTTAACTGTTCTGTCGTTGACGCCATAGTTACTGTATGCTTCAATGCAAAGAACCGATCGAAAACTTGTTGCTTTATATCAGCAGACGGCTCCACGTCTTGATCTAGACATTCTAGTAAATCCCCTGCTGCAGCCGCTCCTTTATATGAGTATATCTCGATACCACTTTGGTCAGCAGTATATGCAATAAAATAATTTCCACATGGACTGAATTTCCTGAAAAAACACGAAGGCCTCTCAACATTATAAAAAGTTTTGTTAGGGAAGACTGACTGATAAACAGCACGCTCAAATCTTAAATTGTATAAAGTCCGCTGTCCCAATTCTCTATTTCGTATTTTTAATAGAATGTTTTGGGTTGGAATCTTCCTAGGTACAAGAACTTCTATACCGTCAACGATCTTGAATTTGGGTTCCATGGCCTACAAAAAATGTAAAACATGAGACTTTGTTGGCTAAAATGAAAAAATTCTTTTCTCTCATTGTTAATCACCAAAATCATTTGGTGCCACAAACGACTAACTCAGATGTTATGAAATCTCACCAAGGAAAAACTAAAAGGAAGCGTAAGGGAAAAAAATAAAGCATTTATCCCTGTACAAATATTAAACAAATCGAAACTGGTTTTCTAACATGAAAGTAAAGAATGACAAATAAACAAAGATAAATAACACGACAGGGATTGCTATACCCCTCAATGTTCCAACCTTTATACTAAAGTTCAACATACACTTGAAAGAAAACAATATACATTTACAAGCGTCTATTCCTCACTTACAATTCTTCTAGAATAAATGCCCCCATTCAAGGTGTAACAGTTTTAAAATAAGAGGTATAAAGTAAGAATGACGATGGCAAAATCTTCGGTTCTAATTTCTTTACAAAGAGGTAGCTAGAAAAAAAATCATACGTATCGGCAGGCTATATTTGATGCATACTAATAAGCTTTTAGCAAAACACAAGTCAAACTTACCCATAAAGAGCGCAAGGGGGTAGTCCAAATAATAATTACTGTAATTTTTGGTGGTTTTAAGTGTTAACACCCTTTGTGCTTGAGTCGATTTCAGAAAAAATGTCGAAGGGAAGTAAACGGCTATGTTCAAACCTATGACGATCCGAAACAAAGTTATGCAATGATTTTGACTTAGAACAAACAAATATTACTGACAAATAATAAAGCCAAGAATGAGTATAAACTAAAATTAAAATGAACTATCACCTCAAACATAATTATGACAAGATACTGCTATAGATGAGCAAATGAATCAAGAGTCTAAGAGATATCAGATGAATAACGAGGTTGAACTTAAAACAGACAGAAATTACCATTAATATTAGCAGGGCTTCTGCTCGTTAAAGCTTCTTAAGGCAAAAGCGTCACTTCCGTTTACCCAAAAACGATTTGTTTTTCGTCTTGAAAATAACAAGTTTATTGAACCGACTGGTTTTTAATTTTCAGACATTGACAAAAAAAAGAAAATCATCACAACAATCAAAATTACTGGAAATAACTAATGAAAATTGATCCATTATTTAATATAAAATTATACTAATTCCTGTGGACCTACGGAATTTTTATTTTGCAATGTTACATGTATAAAAGAGGACACGTTTAGAGTATATTTTGATTTGAATAAACCACAGATATTTGATTGACATAGACTAGTTTTTGGTTAATATTAGAAAAAATTGTGAAGTTCTTTCAGTTTTTCTCCTTATGAATTAAAATGTTGAAATTTAATTTAAGCTTAGGAAAAAATGTTGCCTAAAAATATTCAGTAAAAAAATTTATTAGCAGTAGTTTTGTGCAACAAACTTTTACTGATATTTTACTAGATAATTTTGGTTGTATGGGGAGTTGAAACAAAAAATCATAGGAATTACAAATATTGCACAATCTTCAGTCTTTTATAAGGTTGAACCCATCCTGAATGCCATCTTGTAAAAACCCTTGGATATACGCGCATTTTATTTTTATTTTTTATTATTTTATGTTACATTTTTTTGTAACTATTCGTTACCTCACTACTTAAGACATGAGCAGATTTCAAGTCCTATAGGAACTAAAGACATGTGGATTGGATACATGACATTTTTAGCTGCCCCCCTCCCCCAAAAATGCACAATTATTTATTTTACTATATAGTTTCGTTTGCATGGGGAGTTGGAGTAAAAAATCATATGAATTAAAAATATGTGCAATTTTCTGTCTTTTATAGTGCTGAACCCATTCTGAAAGCCATCCCGTAAAAACTCTTGAATATACACCCATTTTATTCAACCATTTTATTAAAAAAAAGTATTTTATGTTACATTTTTTTGTAACTATTCGTTACCTCACTACTTAGACACGAATAGATTTCAAGTCCTATAGGAGCTAAAAACATGTGGATTGGAGACATGAAATTTTCAGCTGCCTCTTCCCCACAAAAGAAAGTAAAACTTTTGCCTCCTCCTAGATACACATGGTGTCCTTACATTTGCACTTGAGAGAGGCCCACGTGAACCCCTATACCCCCAAAAAGATTCAACTCGATATACCAAACCATTCCAAAGATATTGCAGATACCTTTTTTTTTCTTAGCCTGCGTACCGGGTATATACATAGTGTATTTCACTTTACATCACTAGTTCAAAATGGAACGATTGTAGTCCCGCAAGGGCTTAAAATGCCCCAGCTTTTAGTTAGACACCGTCCCCAAGTTAGAATTGAGATCCAAAACCTCTCTCCTTCCCTAAAAATAAAAAAAACTTTAAACTTGGCCCCCCCCCTCCAAGTATTTCTCAAGATACCGCATATATGCTATTTTGATAATATGGAAACTCATGAATGTCTTTTTTTCTACCTTGATACTTAACTGTGAATAAATTTTAAGTTCCATAGTAGCTTTGTACAACAAAAATATTTAGGTTGACAAGGGACGTATGGTATGTGACCCCTCACCCTTTCCCTCCCTTAATATACAATTAGAAACCCCCTTTCCCATGATCCCTCACTAGTCTAACACTGCCTGAAAGCATTAACTCTATCCCCCAAGCCCCTCCCAAGATATTGCAGATATCATTTCAGTACAGATGATCTTCAAAATGTTTTGATTTTGAGGCTTGTCTGGCCCTGCCCATATGCCCTGTAAGCTATAAGCCAATCAGATACAAAAAAAAATAGTTTCAGGCATCAACAAGAGCTAAGAGCTCATATGGCACTTGTGACGAGGCAAGAAGAGCTAAGAGCCAAGAGATCATATGGTATGAGCTCTAACAAAATTCAATGAATCAATAGATTGATTTAAAAGGAAAATAAGAGGCTTAATGCCGGTCAGGATTTAAAATAAGAGCTCTGGGTCACGATGTCCTTCTAAATATCGAAATTCATTAAGATCCGATCACCCACTCGTATGTCATAAATACCTAATTTTTTCTAATTTTTCCTCTCCCTTTAGCCCGCCAAATGGTCGAATCTGGGAAAACGACTTTATCAAGTCAATCTGTGCAGCTCCCTGACACGCCTACCAATTTTCACAGTCCTAGCACGTCCAGAAGCACCAAACTCGCCAAATCACTGAACCCCTCCCCTCAACTCCCCCAAAGAGAGCGAATCCAGTACGGTTCCGTCAATCATGTATCAAGGACATTTGCTTATTCTATCCACCAAGCTTCATCCCGATTCCTCCACTCCAAGTGTTTTCCAAGATTTCCCCCTCCAACTCCCCCCAATGTCAAAACATCTGGTCGGGATTCGAAATAAGAGCTCTGAGACATGAATTCCTTCTAAATATCAAATTTCATTAAGATCCACTCACCTATTCGTAAAATAAAAATACCCCAATTTTCACGTTTTCCAAGAATTCTGGTTTCCCCCTCCAACTCCCCCCAATGTCACAGGATCTGGTCAGAGTTCAGAATTAGAGCTTTAAAGCACAGGGTCCTTCTAAATATCAAATTTCATTAAGATATGGTCACCCTTTCGTAAGTTACAAATTCCTCAATTTTCAAAATTACCCCCCCCCAACTCCACCAAAGAGAGCAGATCCAGTCCGATTATGTCAGTCACGTGTCTTAGACAGGTTCTTATTCTTCCCATCCAGTTTCATCCTGATCTCACCGCTTTAAGTATTTTCTAAGATTTCTGGTTCCCCTCAACTGCCCTCCCCCAATTACGCTGGATCCGGTTAAGATTTAAAATAAGAGATCTGAGTTACGAGGTCCTTCTAAATATGAAGTTTCATGAAGATCCGATCACTCCTTCGTAAGTTGAAAATACGTCATTTTTTCTAATTTTTCAGAATTAACCCCCCCCCCCCTCCCAATAGAGCGGATCCGTTCCAATTATGTCAATCACGTATCTAAGACTTCTGCTTATTTTTCCCAACAAATTTCATCCTGATCCCTCCAATCTAAGCATTTTCAATGATTTTAGGTTCCCCCGCCCCAAAGTCCCCCCAATGTCACCAGATCCGGTCGAGACTTAAAATAAGAGCTTTGAGACACGATATCCTTCTAAATATCAAATTTCATTAGTTCCGATCACCCATTCGTAAGTTAAAAATACCTCATTTTTTCTAATTTTTCAGAATTAACCGCTCCCTCCCCCAACTACCCCAAAGAGATCGGATCAGTTCCGGTTCTGTCAATCATGCATCTAGGACTTGTGCTTATTTTTCCCACCAAGTTGCATCCCGATCCCCCACTCTAAGTGTTTTCCAAGATTTTAGGTTTCCCCCTCCCAACTCCCCCCAATGTCACCAGATCTGTTCGGGATTTAAAATAACAGCTCTGAGATACGGTATCCTTCCAAACATCAAATTTCATTAAGATCTGATCAACCGTTCGTAAGCTAAAATTACTTCAATTTGTCTATTTTTTCCAAATTAACGCCCCCCCCCCAGATGGTCAAATCGGGAAAATGACTATTTCCAATTAAATCTGATCTGGTCACTGATATGCCTGCCAAATTTCATCGTCCTAGCTTACCTGGAAGTGCCTAAAGTAGCAAAACCGGGACCGACAGACTGACAGAATTTGCGATTGCTATATGTCACTTGGTTAATACCAAGTGCCATAAAAACCAATGCAGTCAAAACTAATTCCCAATTAGTTTTCTGAATGTGGGGGCCTACCTGACTAAGAAACATTATAAAAAAACCTTTTAATGTCTTTTGATTGGTTTCATCATCCCCCTCTGAAAATTTCAACTTAATACTCTTACCATTCCTGAGATATAACAGACAATCCATTTTGAGAACCTGAATGCACATAGTGTCTTATGATTTGTTTTGACATCCTCATCAATATTACCCAAAAGTTTAAACTTAATACACATAGCAATTTCTGAGATGTTTCATCTGAATGCCCTTAGCCTCCCTTGATTTATTGCAGACACACTATTTTGATAATCTTGATAAGCCTAGTATATCTCGATTTAGTTCCTTATCCCCCTCAGCATTCCATGCAAATTTCAATTCAAGTCCCTTAGATGTTCCTAATATATTGTAAACATGACATATTGACAACCTAGATGTATATAGAGTCTTTTTATTTAGTTCAACACACCACTCAATATTCTCTGAAATTTCACTTAAATACCCTAGGTGTTGCCTAGAAGATTGTCCTTTTTGGGAAACCCTCTAGGGCTAAACAGAAAGCAGGTCATCTGTAGTTGGGTGGGGGGGGGGGTGTTGAAAACAAATATTTAAGGGAAACGGGAACTTCCAGTGAGGGTGTAAAGAGGAAGGCTTTGATTAGATTCGGATGGAGGAGGAACGTGCGCAGCTGCGTACTTAGGCGACTTGGTGCTATGGTGAGTTGTTAGTAGTTTCCTAGGACACTGAACATAACCTTTTTGACCTGGATGCATGTAATATCTTTTGATTCAGTTGAACATCCCCCTCAACATTCCCTGAAATTCAACTTACTACCCTTAGGTGTTCCTGAGACATTGCAGATATTGAAAGTTTCAACTTAATACTCGGCGTTAATTGATCAGCATTTGTTCTATTTTTAGCATTTTTTTTTTAATTTAGGAAACTAAATTGACATAAGTTCTTATTAGAATTCCTTCTCCCATCTAAGCTACAGTTCTTGGGATTCATTAGTCCTTTTCAGCTTTACTACCATGACCAACCCTCAGACAAATAAGGACAAGACATCAAACTTAACTCCTCCCAACCATTCTTATAATGCAAATGATTGACAGGGAGACCTTAATCTGTCTGAGAATTCAATCGATCCAAATAGGGAATAAAAATGAATTATTGAATCATATCTCAATGGCTAATTTATGAAGTCTCAGGGGAATATGATGATATCTTGTACCATCTCTAGGTTTCCTGGTCTTGTAACCTGCATTCTACTTCTTTGACTGCCTTATACCTATGTGGCGATTCCCTGAAGTCTCTTCCCTTTATTCCAATACTCAGAAAAAAATAAGGTTATGTCCACTTTACTACTGTTTTCCCTTCAATGGCATTATAACAAATATAGCTGTCAAATTTTATAATCAGACCTACTACCTCTCTTTTTTAGCTTTCGAGGGTTTTTATATTAGTTATTTCATTATTTGCTGCTATTTTTGCTTAAAAATTCAAGACACTAAACTAAAAAAAAATCCAGCACTTCAATTAAAAGTTTTAACAAGTTTGTAGTTGTCATATATAAAAACAAGCTTATTTACATGGTGTGGAGCCAACATTCAATGCTTAGCAGTAACTGTTAGTCCTGCATCACTGAAGACCCTTTCTGATGCTTCCCATGTTGTTGGTAACAACAGAACTTTTCTTGTCAAAGCTACAATCCATGGCAGCTGAGTGAAATATCTTTCCTAGAAGGCAATGGTTAGATTAATTGCATTAACACAGACAGGATTTTTTTTGTCTCTCCGCATGGACTGCCAAGATCAGATAAATGTCCACTTGACACCAGATAACATCATCAAAATCATCATTTTCAGCATCTTCACTGGCCAGATATATCACCTGATCAAGCAGCATCCTTTTCTTTGATGTGTGATCATGAGAAGATTTGAAGTTGCTGGTCTTTTGAGAAAACCCCCTAGCCATATTCAGACAAATGATTGGGGCAGCAGAACCACTGACATCACCAGAGATTACAGCCTTTTCAAGGGCTGTTTCCTCTTTGTACAAAAGAAAGTCTTACTACAATGGCATCTTTGTCACAAGTGGAAATGGAGGGATTTGACACTGTTAAGTAGACAAATCTGCCTCACTGACAGTGTGATAGAGTATCTTATGTCAGTCTCAAGCACTATAATCTTGACCATTCTCACTGTGTATCCTGGCTCCATTGGCAGGGCTCTACACTTTAAACGTCAAGGGTAGCTAATCTGCATCTTTACCAAACTGGTCACAGGTTAAGCACAAACTTTCCTTTCACTGGCAAGCTATTCACTAATTGCCAGTAAACAGTCAATGTTTAAGTGGTAAAGATGTAAACATTGAAGCTGTTTTTGGTAAGTGGGTAACTGGTTACAAACAACTTGCAAAAGAAACCAGAATGAAGGTACAGAAAAGGGATCCCTGATAAAGCATTTTATTCTTTTCTATATATTATTCATTCTTTTGGGCTGAGCAGGTGCTGTCCAGAAGAATGTAGGATGAAAAAAAAAGTATTCTTTTTCTGTATATTATGGTTATATTGCCTTTAGTATTATTTTTAATCAGAATCCATTATGAACATATTTCAACTTTAATTTCAGTAGTTCTGGCTGAAAAATTTGTCTAAGTTTCAACATTTGGAATTTTTATGTAATGGCTGCATTCAATTCAAAGACCCAACTTACAATTTGTTTCTTATTTTGGATGCAAACTAATTATGATAAACATAGCTATTTTTCTACCTTGTTCTTCATCTGACAACAGCCTGTCTGAGAATACAGAAGGCGAAAAGCATATTGTACTGAGGTATAGACAAGTGCTTTTGGAAGACAAGCTATGCATTGGGAATTCTATATAGGTTTATTGGTTATTACTTGAATCATACAAATGGATGGAAAGTAGCTACATTAAAACTTAAAACAAACAGAAATTATTACGCATATGAAAGAATTCGTCCCCTAGTCAATACCTCGCTCTTTATGCTAAAGTTCGAATTTTTTTCTAATTCTTTAAGAATGACCCCTGAATCACAAAGGCTGTTTAATTAGAATAAATAGCTCTTCTGAAAGTACTAAAACAAACTTTAACATAAAGAACAAGGTATTAACTAGGGCTCGAACCCCTCATATATGCGATAATTTCTGTTCGTTTTAAGCTTTAATGTTGCTTCTTACATTCAGTTGAAAAAATCTGTTTTTTTTTATTTAATTACTGATACTTTCTTAATAATACTGGGAAATCCAGCACACCCTTCACAGAAATGTCCCTTTGCCCATGAAAAATTCTTCCATGAAAAGATCCTCCTACGTAACCCAACCCCCCCCCCTCCCATCAGAAAAAAATCCCCTGAAAATGTCTGCATATTTCCCAATAACCAATACTATATGTAAACAATGGGCAAAGTTCATAACTTGCAGCCCTTCCCCCAGGGACTGTGGGGGATTAAGTCATCCTCAAAGACATAGTTGTTAAATTTATTGACTTTTTGCTGAACAAAATGGTTATCTCAAAATTTTGACTGGGTGACATTGGGAAAAAATGAGGGTGGGAGGGGGCCTAAGGGCTCAGCACTTTTTTGTTCACTGAAACTTTCCATTTCCGTTTGAATGAGCCCTCTTGCAATGTTCTAGGGCCATTAGGTTTATACAATCACCCATGGAAAAAAAAAATAAATAAACATGCAACCATGATCCTTCTTCTGGCAAAAATATAAAATTCCACATTTTTAGAAATAGGAGCTTGAAACTTCTACAGGAAGGTTCTCTGATATTCTAAATCTGATGGTGTGATTTACATTAAGACTCTATAGCTTTTACGGGCGGTTTTTCCTTTTTTCGAAAATAAGGTCAAATTTTCTCAGGCTTGCAACTTTTGATGGGTAAGACTAAATTTGATGAAACTTTTATATTTGAAATCAGCATAAAAATCCATTTTTTTTATGTATCTGATTGCATAAAAAATCTTTTTTTTTCAGAGTTCTATTTACTATTGAGCTGCATCAATCCTTTCTTACAGTTTGTTACCATGATCTGTTTGATTAGTGAGTGTTCAGTGTCTCTAAAAATTAAGAAGTGTAGCAAAGAACATGCTAACAAGTGAAAGATAATGCAATGTCCATAGAAAATCAGTCCACCAACCATGATGGCAGTGCACTGACACACCAAAGTGGTTACAGTAGCAGTTTGCTAAAACATTATTGGTGATTTGCTTCCAGCTTATAGTGTGGTATTAATGAATAATGATAATTCTTGAAATTGCTCTACACTTAATGGTGTAAAATTATTGGGTGTTGGCATAGTATAACATTAAGGATACTGTGCTGTTTGTTGTTGGATCACCAAGTTTTGCTTAATGACAATAGCATTCACAAATTTTTAACACCATGGAGCATGGGCATGGCCATAAGAGCATTGACCCTGAGGTTGGTTTCACCATCATATTGGCAGGGTTGTTCCTAGGATTGATGGTGCCCAGGGAAAAATTAATCACAGCCCCCAAACTTCCTTCCCTCTCAAATGTAAATAAAAAAAAATTGAATCCCCAGTCATGGCATTCCCCAGCAACTGTGCCTAGGGCAGCA
Source organism: Artemia franciscana (assembly GCF_032884065.1). Classification (NCBI taxonomy): domain Eukaryota; kingdom Metazoa; phylum Arthropoda; class Branchiopoda; order Anostraca; family Artemiidae; genus Artemia; species Artemia franciscana. The sequence goes on along the minus strand of NC_088879.1, from coordinate 22,927,773 downwards.
TGCCCTGATAGCCCCACCTCCCTTGAACAGCCCTGCCTATTGGTGGATGTAAATACTGCTTAGGATCCAGCTAGTGAGGTTGAGCCAAATTTATGATCACTGAGTTGCAATTATAGTAACAATTTATTAGTAAAAATGTCCCTGGCCATTTTGGGGATCTCAAAATTTGTTCATCTTCCCTAAGGGGCACTTCAGCTTAGCAAATCCAAGCTTTATAGCTTAATCAATTTCCACAAGCAAAATAAACTTTAAACATTAACATTCTTTCACTTCAAACCTGAGAGATTATACTTTCTTTATTACATAATTGTTAAAAGTTTTAAAAATGTCAACAAACTCAATAAAAGGTAAAATTCTAGTTCAGAAGCTTCTTGCTGTCTTTTAAAGTAGTTGAGCAAGATGAAACAAATTTCAGGATGCATTCAGAGCCTTAACAATCTAATGCAGGGGTCTCCAAACTATGGCCCGCAGGCCACATCTGGCCTGCCACATAATTTCATCTGGCCAACCAAACAAATCCCCGTGTGGTGGCCTTAAAAGAAAAATTATTGCACGACTGCTATTACAGAATTATTCAAAGCTGGGCTGTTGACTGGTGGCACTCAGGCAGCTCAGCCCAAGACAGTTTCCCTGTCTTAATTGTGTGAATCACAGATACTAGTACTGGTAGGTACGTGTTGTGCATTACAACCAATCAGTTGTGTATAACTGTATATTGTAGGGATGGAGGGCGAGTGGGGCTTTTTTGTATTTGGTGCAGTTATGTGAGAGGTTGATAGGGTTTGATTGCTGATGATGTGTTGCAAGCAGTGTTGCCAATGGCTGCATGGTGTGCGGTAAGGGTGCTTTTGCAGTACAAGCAGAGCTGAGCAGAATGGAGCTCAGCAGCGCGGTTGGGCATTCACATGTAAGCAGACTGGCGGCCTTCACGATGAACTATTTGCTATGGAGGATTTCGTGTGCTTTTTAACACCACATACAAGCTGTTTTTCCTGTAGAAATTATTCTATTTATTTTACCCTTATGTTTTCAGATATGGAAAATACAAAGAGAAGAAAAGTAGACAGTGAGTGTTGTCAGTTCAATTACAAATGAATAAAGTACTTTTTTGTGAAAGCAAATGATAAAGCTTTATGCCTCATATGTAGAGACAGTGTTGCTGTTCTGAAGGAATATTTGTCAGCACTATGAACATAAACATGGCTCAAGTTATTCTCACACCACAGGAGCAGAATCCACTAAACATTTTCAATCATTTCAGCACAGTCTGAATTCTCAACAAGCTGTTTTCAGTAAGAAAAAATCTGAAAATGAAACTTCAACTAGAGCCAGTTACAAAGCTGCCTATGTGTTGGCTAAAAAGGAAAATCTTTCACTGATGGTAGTATAATAAAAGAGTGTATAGTGGAAGCAGCAGGAGAGGTATGTCCATAAAAAGTAAACCTCTTGAAAATGATAAGGCAAATAAAGGAAAAAACAAAAAGCTCTTGCTTTGGATGAATCAACTGATGAGTGTGATATCTCTCAGCTCTTAGTATTCATTTGTGGTGTTGATAGTGAATTTAATGTGACCCAAGAATTAGCATCAGTTCACAGCAGGCACAGCACAACAACTGGAAAAGACATTTTCAATGAAGTAAGTAAAACTATAACAGAATATAACCTGGAAGGGAAACAAGTGCAGTGTGTGACAATTGATGGAGGAAAGAATATGTCTGGGATAAAACAGGGTTTCGTTGCGCAAATTACAACTGCTTGCAAGGTTGGAGGATTCTCAAAGCCCATTTTTCTGTATTTCCTTATCCATCTACAAGCATTGTGCCTAAAATATGTTGATATGTCTTGTGTCATGAAAAGTGTTGTTTCTGTGGTTAATGTCATTAGATCTCATGCACTCAACCATTGCCAGTTCCACAATTTCTTGAAAGAAATTGATTCAGAGTTTGTTGACTTGCCTTATTATACAGCAGTTAGATGGCTTATTTGTGGAAAGATTTTGCTGCATTTCTTTGAGCTCAGATCACAAATTGATTTATTTCTCACAGAGAAAAATAAACCTTGGCTATTATTATCAGATTGTGAATGGATTTGGGAACTGGCATTTTTTGCAGATATGACTGGTCATATGAATCACTTGAATCTGAAATTGCAAGGCAAAACAAATTTGATCAGTGACTGCTTTGTACATGTCAAGGCATTCAGAGCAAAACTTGCACTACTTGAAGGCCAGGTGAAAGTTAAGAATTTTGCTCATTTTCCATGCTGTGAAAAATTTCATGTAGAAAGTAAAGTTGAATTTCCTTCTTCATTTGTGCAGTAATGCTTGCTTACAAATTGCTTAGTGTGTGCATTGTTTATTTACCCCCAGCTTATTGTTGTTATTTTTGTAGGTGCTTGGGTTTTGAATAAATATACTTCACTCAATCCAACCCAAACACTACATGGTGTCAGAAGTGGGATGGATGCAGAAACGCCTAGTATCAACTGGAGCTTGGATAATCTAGAATCCAAATGGACGAAGTTTGAAAACCATGCTAAGTTAATGTTCATTGGACCACTTGCTGGAAAGACAGCAAAACAGCAATGTGCATATCTTCTCATCTGGGCAGGCAAACAAGGGAGAGAAATCTTCAGCACATTTGACCTAACTGATGCTGAAAAGGAAGACGTTGATACACACTTCACAAAATTCAGAGAAAATGCAGCCCCGAAGAAAAATCAAGTATTCTCCCAATACATCTTCCAAAAGCATGACCAAAAACAGGAGAGCATAGACAAATACATTACTGATTTGAAAATCCTAGTGAAACCATGCAGTTACGCAGACAAAGACGAAATGCTAAGAGACAGGATAGTGGGCGGAGTGGCCAATCCCAAAATACGTGAGAAACTCTTCTCGGTAGGAGACACCGTATCCCTGAACCAAACAGTAACCATTTGTAGAGCATTTGAAACGACCCAAGCACAGCTGAAAACCTTTGAAGGCAGAGAAATCAAGCAGGAAATCGATTCCATTGCCAAAAATCAGCCAAACCCCAAGTCCAAGAAACCAGAATGCTACTTCTGAAGCGGAACGTACTCACAGAACCATATTTGCCCAGCAAAAGGGAAGACTTGCTCAAAATGCAGGAAGCCAAACCACTTTGCAAAGGTTTGCAGAAGTACAGAAAAGAAAGCTGTACATGTTGTGGATGACAGTGAAGCAATATCTGAAACAGCAGACAACACAGACGAAGTGTTCCTGTACACAATACAGAACAACACTAGAGAAGATGAAGCATTTACCGAATTATCCATTGAGGGGCAAATGTGTATAAAATTCAAAATCAACACAGGAGCACAGGTGAATGTGCTACCACTCCAGTATTACAATAAATTGCCAATAAAACCAGGCCCAATAAAAGGCAGTCACAAACTGACAAGCTACTGTGGATCAACTATCCCCTATGTGGGAATCAGTCACCTGACCTGCCAATACAAAGATAGAAAGACACAGTCACATGCATTCTACATTGTCAGGTATAACACAACTCCAATCGTGGGTCTAAAAACCTGCAAAGATCTGGAGCTGATCAAGCTGATATTAAACATCCAAAAAGAAGACAGGATGACTAGTGCTTACTCCAAACTGGTAAATGAGTACAAGGACACTTTCGAAGGAATTGGAAACCTGGAAAACAAATGCAAGATCCACCTAAAAGAAAATGCTGTCCCTACTGTTTACCCTGCAAGAAAAGTACCTTTAGCAATGAAACAGAAACAATAAGCTGGGGGTAAATAAACAATGCACACACTAAGCAATTTGTAAGCAAGCATTACTGCATCTTCCTTCTTCTTTTGAAGATAGTACTTACCTGGTCACATGTTGGGTCGTGTTGAGGGCAACCCAACACAGAAATACCATCACTGCCATGGCAACATGTAGCAGTAGACTTATTCAAATGGGAAAAAGCCCAATTCCTTATCACTGTTGACTACTACAGCTGTTATTTCTAATTTGATTGACTTCAGAACCTAACATCAGCAACAATCATTGGCAAACTCAAGACTCACTTTGCACACTTCAGGATACCACAGCAGATGACATCCGACAATGGCGCCCAACTCTTCTCGCGTGAATACAACAAATTTGCTCAAACTTGGGGAATTGAACTCAAGACCTCAAGCCCAATATATCCCAAGGCAAATGGACTCGTTGAGAAATCTGTGCAAACATGTAAAAGAATCCTGTCAAAATCAAAGGATAGCAGTAACAACCCATACATAGCTCTCCTAGAGTACCATAACAGTCTGGTAGACAACTTTGCCTCACCTGTACAGCTACTACAGAGTTGACAGCTTAGATCCTCCCTGCCCTCTACATACCAACACCTGAAACCAAAGGTCATCACCAAGTCTGACTTCCTCTATAGCCAAAACGTCATGCAGAGACACCAGAAATCCCATTATGACAAATCTGCAAAACCCCTTCCTGAACTGGAGGTTGGAGACACTTTTTGTCCAACAAAAACCAAATGACACATGGACCAAGGGAAGACAACTGCATGCCATAGCAACCCGTGGTCCTACATTGTCAAAACAACTGATGGCTCAAGACTAAGAAGAAACAGAATTCACATATCCAGACAACCAACCCCGCACCACCACCCATACACTACTGGCATGTCCAGCCACAATGCCAATGATCCCCAAACACTCCACATTGAAAGTGAGCAAATAACAGAAAACGTCATCAGCGAAAGTGAGAAAACCCCAGCTCTACCACCCCCTTTAACAGTCACCAGATTTTCCCCGGTGGAACGTATGTCAGCAAAGCCTACCTCAGTAGGCTCTACCACGGTAGACACATCACCTGTCAGGGGCAAAATATACTCATAGCTGGTGACCACCATGCTCACACCAGAAGCAGACGTGTTGTAAAGCCCCCAACATGACCCAACATGTGACCAGGCAAGTACTATCTTCAAAAGAAGAAGGAAGATGCAGTTATGCTTGCTTACAAATTGCTTAGTGTGTGCATTGTTTATTTACCCCCAGCTTATTGTTGTAATTTTTGTAGGTGCTTGGGTTTTGAATAAATATATTTCACTCAATCCAACCCAAACACTACAATTTGCAAATGAAATAATTTCAGATTTGAAAAAGCAGTTTCAGGAGAAATTTGCTGACCTTGATGCCAAAGAAAATGAAATCAGGCTCTTTCATAATCCATTTGATTGCAATGCTGAAAATCTTGCAACTCTATTTCAAATGGAAATTATTGATCTCTAGGCAGATGACAGACTGAAAGATAAGTAAAGAGAAGGAAATCTGATTGAGTTTTATAAATGTCTGCTGCCAGATCAGATTCCAAATTTGATAAGGTTTGCTTGTAGTTTTGTGTACATTTTTGGTACAACATACTTGTGTGAACAAACATTTTCCAAAATGAAGCATGTGGAATCTAACTATTGAGAAAATTTGTCTGATGATCATTTGAAGTCTATTCTTACAATTGGTTCATCTAATCTGGAACCTGATTTTAATAAAATTTTAAAGTCAAAACAACAGTATCATTTGTCACACTAATTTTGTTGCATAAAACTAAAGGCAGGAGTCTATTTAGTTTACCCTGATTTTTTCCAACAAGATATGTTTTAATTTTTTGATGTTTATGCTCTAATATTTGAGGAAATTAAATTACTGGCACTGATTTGTTGTTTTTTTTTTTTCTCTCTAATTTTTTATCCCTTCAGCCCACATAAATATAGGAAATATATAATATGGCAAAGTTTGGAGACCCATGATCTAATGGGAAGGAATTCTGAAGCATTTACCCTCACTATTTCTCCCTCAATGGTTACTGACCAGTCAAGTTTTCCTTTTTTACATGTTTAGCTAGGAAGAAAGTGAATACAACACTTGATGTCTTTTTTTATTCTCTTTCAAATATAATAATTGCTTTGAGAGAATATCCCTTTTTGAACCCTTACTGGAGCTATAAGGGGTACTTTATTGCATTGTCTATAGTTTTTAGATTATGATATAGATTTAAAAAAATTAGTCAAACACCCACAATCCAGTTATATATATATATATATATATATATATATATATATATATATATATATATATATATATATATATATATATATATATATATATATAACAATAAACTTTGGTGTAACATATCAATAGTATTTGTTTCCTGTCATTTTAGTAGAAGTAAAACAATATGCAATTGCTGCCTACTTTTCTGTTAGCTATCACTAGGTTATTGCAAAATTTGTTGTGCAGAAAACATACCCTTTCCTAGAGACACCAAGAAAACATTTCACATTTTTCAATAATAATCATAAATTCAAATTTTTGAGCAAATAGCCTACTGTTATAAATCAGTGCCTTTGGAATCCATTATAGATAAATGGTATGTTTTCAACTACTTTGAACCCATTGTGATGGTCAAATTTTTTTGTTGTGTCAAAAATAAGGTAAAAGATAAGAATTGGACCTCTTCAGAAGAAGACATGTTAGAACAAAAAATTGATAATTTTATACTTATTTTCATGATTTGGTTTGTGTTTTTGAAATTTATCCCTAGTTCCCTCCAATGGTCTGATGTGGCCTTAGGCAATGTAAAAAAACTAGCATAATATTTGATGAAAACTGATTCAAAACAGATAAAATGAGGAAAAAAAAAGAGATATGATTCTTTGAAACCTGCTATATATTACAAAGTAAGAATTTCATCATTTTTAGTGGTTAGTGTTGTTATATAGCCTATGGGTATATGAGGCTTTTAGAGGAACTAGGGATGAATTGTCAAAATACAAACAAAACCATAAAAATTAGGAGTCTAAAAATGTGGTTCTGTTAGTTCTAACATGTTTCTTCTGAAGAGGTCCAATTCTTAACTTGAATTAGCCTATTTAAAAAATGAAAAATTAACCTTCAATGACCTTTGATAATCTTTCTATTACAAAAAGCAAAACCTTACATAATAGACTTTCTGCTTAAATAAAGCATGTACAAGTAGGTCATTAATTTAAATAGTTTTACTTGTACAACGCTATCTATTTTGAAATTTAGCTATGACGCATAGACTTTTCCCACTCAAAAGATTAATTATAAGGTAAAGATAATTATAAGGTAAAAAGGTAAAGGATACGGCATTAGACTTTACAGTCTCTATAGGCGAGGCTGATCTCTGTTTCTTAGCCCTTCAGCCAAAAACTGCAATGTGGGGTTGGGGGCCAACCATCCTGTGCTTTCGCACACCCTTCCTGTTTACCTTCCCCAGATTTCTCCTGGTAACCATTAAGAGCTGAGTCGACTCTGGCTAAGCTTACATAGTCACGCAATTGACCCACGTCGCCACCTAAACAATTGGGTACACTGGGATTTGAACCCGCATCCTCTCAGACATAGTGTGGTTAATTGTAGACTCTTTGTCTCAAAACAAATTAATTTTTAAGAAGATAAATATATTTGGATAAATTTAAGAAATTTGTTATTGTCAATTTGATTTTCAGAGAGAAAATAATTATTCAGGGGTAGATCCAGGATTTTCTTTGGGTGAGGGAAGCACATAATAGGTTGCTTCGATAAACTAGCGAGCAAAGAAATACCCGCAATTTAAAGGGAACCATGACGATTATGCGTCGTAGGTAGGTAGTGGAAATGGTCGTAAAATTTAATCTAAAATCTTGTGAGAGATGAAGTTCTAATAAATCTAATAAGTTCTCTCATACATTTACTTTTTATTATACAAATCCCCTAAGAAAACTAGGCTATGCTGTAAAAGCCATCCCTCTTCGCAAAAAAAAAAACAAAAAAAAAACAAAATACAACAGACAACCAAAAACAGTAATGATAGGCCTATCGATTTCCTTGCCTCAGTGCCATAACAAGACTCGAAAACAAATTTTGACAGTAAAAAGAAGTAATTCTTTTACTTTTCAGCCCCGTTCTGACAGCGCAATCCTGAAATATCATTTTGACAGCCTAAAGAAGTTAAGATTTTAAACTTCTCCTCCTTGTTATTACGAAATGAAGATTTTTTGCCTTGCAGTTGGCTATTGTGGCAATACGGACATATTCCCTTGATAAACCTAAATTTAATTTAAATACTTTTAGGCGGTATGCGACATTAGTAAAATCGAACAGAGACCGTACAAAGTGACTAAAATCTTGTTTCAAACTTGGTTGCAAAAAGAAACAGTCTTAGTGTTAAAACAAATATGAAAAACTCGACAATTAAAAATCAATTGAAAAAAAAAATTAGTTTCGCTCCAACCTAAATCAGAGCAAGCAGTCCCAACCACAAATCAAACACCAAGTCATGGGGGATGCATCCCCTTGCCCCTTTCGATCTGCCCCTGTTCAGATTGGAAGATCTAGATGTCATTTTAAGACTGGGTTGCTTTGAGGTGAAGACGCTTACATAAATGAATCTCAGATACTTAAAAAATTTATTATATCTTAAAACAATATAAAAAATATATCTAAACAAATTTAGGATATATCAATTGCACTAACTCAGCCACATCAAGGAATTCTGACCATCTGCCAATGATCTTTTTTAAAGATACAATTAAAGAGATTCAACCGAGAAGCAAAACCTAGTAAGAAATGGGTCAACAACTTATGGTTGATAGTATATCTTCCTTTTTATGTTTTAAAACTTAAAAGGAACAGAAAATATTCTGTACATGAAAAGGATTGTCCTTCCCTCAACGCCCTGCTGTTTACGGTAAAGCTTCGTATAAAAATTCTAGCAAATTCCCCCGGTGTAAAATTTCTCGTGAAAAATTCACCCCCTAGAAACTTACCTCCCTTGGGAAATTCTCCCCGGTTGTCATCCTCAAAGACATAATTCTAGGACCTTTCATTTACGTTGAACAAAATGGCTATCTCAGAATTTTGATTGGATGTGCTTGTGAAAATGGTGCGCGTCAGACATAGTATCTTTTATTTAGCTTGAAATCCTCCTAAGCCTTCCCAGAAGATTCAAGCCCTGTTCAACATGTCCCGAAAGTTTCAACTTAATGCCCCCAGTTTTTCCTGAGATATTACCGGAGCACCCCTTCGACAATCAGCATTTATATAGCATTTTTTGATTATTTTAGTAAGGTACACTAACATCCTTTGAAAGTAGTCACAAGCAAATTTTTAATCACTTGCAAGTAATCGCAGTCAAAGTTCCAGTCAGTTGTTGCACATGGAAGTAGTCACTGTTGCAGTCACATTTGCAGCCGCAGTAGTACTATTAGTAGTGGCCCTAAAAGTTCCAAGTTAATGCCCTTACATGTTCTTAAGATATTTTAGATATGCCTTTTTGATAACTTGACTACAGGTAGTGTCTTTTGATTTAGCTAAACATGCTCCTCAACATTTCACTTAATTTAATCTCAATACCCTGTGTCTTTTCGGACGCACCCAGGATCAAACATTCTCCCCTTTCCCAATAATTAATTGGATAATTTATAATCCTTACTCCGGGGCTGGAGGAGACATGCCATCCCGGGGGAGGGGGGAGGCAAAGAAAATAGACCTAGTGAATATTTTGAATAAAGAGGCTTTTAAAATATCTACAAGTGTGAAGGGGATCATCTAGAAGGGCAAGATGGAAGGGGGCTGGCTGCTCTTCGTTCCTTTTTCAGTTTTCCTCTCAAAATGATTTGATATGGCTCTTGTACCCTTAGATATTGCTTTTGTACCCTTTGACAGCTCTCCTGATATATTGGATTATTCTGTTTGACACTTTCTAAAGGATTTACATCAACATCCTTAGCCTTTTTGGAGACTCAGGAACAAACTTTCCCTCTTATTTAAAAACAAAGAGCAGCTTCTATAATGTACAACACTTGCTTCTTAGGCTATAGGGGGTTTTGTCAACCCTGGAGGCATAGTTGTTTTACTTTCCGACTATTTTGAACAAGAGGGCCATTTCAAAATCTTGATCAGATGTCTTTGAGGACATTGCAGATCAAAAAGGACATGGGATAGTGGTTGACCTCCCACCATTTTTCAATATTCTCCTAAAGTTGCCCTGAAAGTTTAAATTTAATACCTTTAGCCGTTCTCGAGATATTGCAAATACCCCTTTTTGAAAAACCGGATGCACATAGTATCTTTTGTTTTAGTTAAACAAACCCCTGAACATTCTCCAAGTTTTAATCTATGTACAAAAAATCTTTTCGAACACATACAGAATGAAAAATGTCCCTTTTCTTCACGACAAGTCCTGCAATTAAAAAGCCTAATTGTATTGTTTGTAATCCTTGGCCTAGGCTTTTGGGGGGTGCGGAATTACTAGAGGCATAATTACTAGACCTTTGGTCTATTTTGAACGAAATCATGTTTTTAAACTGTTGATTAGTGTTAAAGGGGACTAGGGCATCTAAGAGTTCGAAAAGAGTGAGAGCTTGTGGTCCTCCAACTAGTTTTCTACATCCCTCTCAACATACCCTGTAATTCATTTGGACAAAAGAAGGCTTGGTGGGGGCCAGTTTCCCCGGTCCCTTTAATCTTTTAAAAGGGACTTTAGAATTTTTAATTTCCAATTCAATGAGCCCCCTCCAAAGTCAATATAACCACCTATTCCATGAAAATCTATAAATTAAGAATTGGGAATTAGCATAACTCACAGACCTTGCTCTGGGAGAGGCTGTCAACCCTGGAGACATAGTTATATTTCCTATGAACTATTTTGAACAAAATGGCTATTTCAAAATTTCAATGAGATCCATTGGGGGGAAATGTTGAGGGGGAGGGCTTGTTGCCCTCTGAACACTTTTGATTCTTAAAAAGTGAATTAGAACTTTCGATTCACAATCAAATGAACCTCCTTCAAAAATTTTATGACCATCTCTTCCATAAAATCCTTCTGTTGGCAACAATGGGGAACTTGCATAACTTATATGCCTTGCCCCTGGGCTCTAGGTGTTTTTTCAACCCTGGAGGGAGGCATAGTTATTTGAACTTTGGACTATTTAAAAAAAAATGGATAACTCAAAAATTTTGATCGGATGCATTTGGGGAAAAGAGGGTTCAGGAGAGAGGGGGAGTAGTTGCTCTCTGATCGCCTCTAACCCTTAAAAAGGGTACTAGAGCTTCCGATTTCCAATCGAATGAGCCTCCTTGGAAAGTTTACACGTCTACCCTTTCCATATGAATTATCTCTGGGAAAAAATAATAATAAACAGTGATTAGATAATTTAGAATTAAAGCCTTATGGCTCTTAACCATGTGCAACGCTGGTACCAAAGGTGGTACCTTTGGTACCAACATTTCCATAGGCTCTGTAACAGTAGTATTTGTCTGCAGTATTTAACTCTAAAAAAAAGATGAAGGGACATTTCTTATATAACATTTTATCGAAAAATAAGGGAAGACTCTGGGAACAAGGACAAAATCTGTTTTACATTCTGACTCCAGCGGTGATGAGAACTTAGCTCTGACAGCTGTTTTCCTGGATCAAGAGGAGCAAAAACTGAAAAATTGCAGTAGTCTACATCGGTAATAGTCCAAGCAGTCTAAGCTGGATGAACATTACCATCACAAAGTCTATTATTATGCTATTTCAATTATCCAAGTTTAATGCGAATTATTTAAATCCTCTTTTTTTTCTATAACGCTCACGATATGGAGCTTATCTAGCTTAGGCTACGCAACTAATGAGGTTTACCGATCTTAAGTGAACCAATAAGAAAGGCCTACTTTGTCAATATGAAACCCACATTCTGCTTTGTTTTGCATGGTTTCTACATTAGACATTTTTCGTAGGTCCTTAAGTCAAATAAATGAGCTTGAATCATATCTACTTTTTCTATATGGCTCTCGAGTGACATGGATAAATATAAATTGCCCACACAATCTTCAATCTTAACACTTAATACTTTGCCTTGTTCCTTAGGAGATTGCTAATTGAAATAATGCAGACATATGGGGATTAAGATAAAACCTGGCTTAAATCCTGATTTGACGCAGAACCAAGCACGAATCGTTTTAATAGTCTATTATGGCAAAAAAACAAAAATAATAGATTGCTGTTGGCTGGACAATCTCAATGAGACTCAATGAAACTTCACAAATATTCATGACTATGTTTAAAGATTATCAATATAATATATCCATATTATAAGAAAGCCTTTGGTCGGCTATATAATGGGTCTTTTGCACTGTGTGTATTGTTTTTGACACCTTTTTGGAAATTTGTCTCTGTATCTGGTGAAAAGCAAATTCGATCGCGGCTCTTTAGGTTCTGCAAGTATTTTCTTAGTATCCCAATTTGGAGTCGCAATGTTTCGTGGAGGTACGGTGTTTTTGAGATTTGTCAGAAAATTGACGAAGGGTCATATAGGTTTGCTGACCGCTGCAACAGAATTATCGATTTTCCGCTGGCTTACCTTCCATCAAGTGCCTAGCGTCACCAGCTGTGAAAACTTATGATGTTTAGTCCACATACTAGAGCATGAAGAAGGCAATAGATAAAGGGTTGATTCAGTTATATATATGCAATGTGCAGAAGGGGGTGGGAATGAGTTTGAAGAGCCGTATTGGTACTAGCCGGCCTATAGCCCTTAAACTGCTAAGAACAGGTAGCTCAAGTACCCACACTCCCCATGACACTTCATTAGAATTACGTAATCTTATAAGGAGAACCCTTTGGTAGTTGATTGGAGTTTATTTGATTCTAATAAAAAAGTTTTTATAAAGTGTCTGAAGTTGTCAAGAATTGTGCGTGTTTTTTTTTCTGTGCCCTTTTTCTTTTTCTTTTCATTTTTTATGCTCATCTCTAGTGCATTTGCGTTGTTTGCAGAGAGTAACAATAAATTATTATTATTATTATTATATTATAAACACAATTTATATTATACAGACATCAAACTGAATTAATTTTTTGGTAATAATCAATTTAGTGCTTATGCTGTTTGTCCATCCTTAGTTTCTCAGGGCTTTGTCATGTATGAACTTGTCATGTATGAACATATATAGCCTAAAAGTAAAAATACATATCTTATATTTTTTACCATTGTAAGATAGGTCACTGACTCATCTGCATCACATACTTTTTTTCTGCGATCCATAACTGATAAGCCTTGCAATTTTGGTCGCATTTATTTGTCAGAGCATGATAGAACATGTTTGCGCGCTAACATGCGTTAAAACAGTTAACGAAATTTAAAATACAAAAACGTGAGGTATCATAGTAGTAAGAGTAGGCCTATTTAAAAACCATTACAGAACTATGGATTTGTTATATTTTTTGTCCGCTATACATATGTGCTAAAATGAAAAATTGAATTCCTTGATACCTTCAAAATGGTTGTTTCTCAAGGTTTGCTAGTTTAGGCCTCCTACAAACCTGAATATTGGCCTAAGCTAAACACAAAATAGCCTATTCCATAGTCAATGAACTTATATTTCATAAAGGCAGGTGTGCTAATCAAGGGGAGGCATTTGACCTCCCCCCACAACTTGAAATATACCTTCAAAGGTTATTTGCACTTCATTGGTATTTTTTGTTTCAGTAAAATTCTAGTTGATTGACTTTTGGCTATCTCAGAAAGGGGTTAGCCTTATTTTAGCTATGTGCTATATTAAGCAGCAAGACTTGCTAACTGGTTGTCTTTATTTGCCACCCCTGTGCTTTGTTTTTCACAGCTATTAAATAGAAATATACTCCTAAAACTCCTATAGGCTAAATGGTGTCAGATTGAAAAAAAGTAGGCTACACCATTAGTACCACTTTGTCTAAAAAACCTAAAAAGGAAGCTTACAGTCCCTTGGGTAAAATCCCAGGAAGGTATTTTGAAGTAGGCTACCTACCTCTACTTCTTCTCCCTCTATAGGGTTCTGACCTTTGATGACATTTAAAAATATGTGTGTTATAAAAGTGAAAATCTTTCAAAATGGATATTCTGCTTACATAAAGTACAACAAAATTGTTTTCAGCTTCACAACTTAGTTCAATCCCAATTTATAAGGTTTTTAAAATATGCAAATGAAGTTCCTAAATTTTGAAAAAAAAATTGATATGGCTTAAAATTCTACTCAAATAACAAGAATTGCATTTTCAGAACTGAAGCTTGACCAAAAGAAACTGATAATTGGAAATCAAGGTAAAATGTTGTTTTGTAAAAATTTCAATAGGTCATGTAGACACCCTTTGGAGAGAGAAGGAGTAGAAATAGGTACTTCAAAATTCTTTTCCAGGACATTGTTTAGCCTGTAGACCCATCCCTGAAGGTTTCATTTTCCTAAGCTAACCTCTTTACCCCTTTCCTAAGCTAACAAGAAAAGTGGCTGCAAACCCAATATTCTGTTGAAAACATCTTTTTTTTCCATTTCTCCTTCTCTGCAGCTAGTAGGGCACTGAAAATCACAAAGAGCTGTTGAATGGCTCATTATAGACTTTCATCTTTATTTAAAAAATCCTTGCCCTCCCCCTCTACATTTTTGTGAATCAGTGTACTGATTTTATTACAAAGGTGGAGGAGGCTTAAATATTGAAAGGTTTGTAGTAGCTTAATGATCAATCTAATGCTTCAAAATTCTATTGCAAAATTTCAAATGCAATGGTCTGTTTTCTGCATCTTAAACTTTTTAATACCATTATAATAGCCAATAAAAGTGGCTAGAGAATGTTTGAAATTTTCACATAAGATTTATTAATATATCAAACAGTTTGTGGTAACAAACTGTAGTAAGGAGTGACCTGGCTCAATAGTAACCAAAACTCTCAAAATTACGCATATGAGGGGTTTACCTCCTCATAATACCTTCCTCTTTACACTAAATTATTTTTAGTAATTTCAACTATTTATTCTATGGTCTTTGTGATTCAGGGGTCATTCTTAAGGAATTGGGCCAAAATTTAAGCTTTAGTGTAAAGAGCAAGATATCAACAAGGGGTGAGCCCCCTCATATATGCAATAAAAACATACAAATATAGAAGTTCACTACATAAGTTAATTTGTAAGTTACATATATTTTTTACTTATGAAAATGTTAGTAAAAAATTAAAAGTTATAGTTGCCTTTTTAAGTAATCAAAAAATTGGAGGGCAACTAGGCCTCCTCTCTTGCTCCTTTTTTCTCAAAATTTTCCAATTAAAACTATGAAAAAGCTATTTAGCCCAAAAAAATTAATATGTAAATTTCGTTTTAATTATTTAGGCATGGAGAGCCAAGATAAAAAATGCATTAATTTAAAAACGTCCAGAAATTAAACAAAAAATAAGTTTTTTTAAATGAAAGTAAGGAGCAACATTAAAACTTAAAACAAACAGAAATTACTCCATATATGAAAGGGGCTTTTCCTCCTCAATGCCTTGCTCTTTACACTAAAGTTTTTTAAATGTTTAAGAAGTCAAGTTAAGAGAAAGAGTCAAACTTAGCATAAAGAGTGAGGCGTTGAGGAGGAAAAGCCCCTTTCATATATGGTGTAATTTCTGTTGGTTTTAAGTTTTAATGTTGCTCCTTATTTTCATTAAAAAAACTTTTTTTTTTTGTTTAATATGTTTATAGAACTAGGTTGTTATAAGTAAGACATTTGGACTATATCACTTTTGAATAATTGATTTATAAACAAACAGTAAGCAATGTTTTTAACCAATTCTAAATATATTTCTTGTGGTGGTCACTTTTTTGCGTGGTGAGGTAAATGAGCCGGCTTTTAGGGTTCTTTTAAAGGGTCAAAATAAAATTGGCAATCAAAGATATTAGCATATATGAAAAGAACCTAATATTGTATCAGGTGATGTGTTCACCTCATTCCTAGCTAAGTAATGGAAACGTTTTAGTATATACCAAAGGGGAATCTTCTGGACTAATGTTTTTGTAATTTTTTGATGAACTAACTAATAAGATACCTCAGAAATAGACAGACTTCTAGAATCAGAATTTCATTTGCAATCCAAATGTAGTATTTATTTCTATTGAAAATTAACTTTATCCCCACCCAACCCTAAAATACAAACATATTCCTTGAGTCATATGTATTCACTGAATTCTTTGTAGGTCATGCCTTTCCTCAGACTATTTTTAACAGTTTGTTAACATACTGGAAAATTCATTGTATACATACATTTCAGGGTTGCTATAGAATTTCACTTATAGAAGCAATCTTATTGCATAGTCACAGAAAATGAATATAGCATTAGATTCTCCTTTCAGTGCTATTTCTAAGATGAATGGTTTGGATACACCGTCTAGGAGGAACTGTTGATACCACCTAAAATGGCAGAATCTGGTAGTTTGACACATTTTTTTTTTTTTTTTTTGTTCTATAATATGTGTCATAGTGCCTAAGTGATGACCTATGACACTTAGGATGAGCTTTTACCATGAGTAATAGAGGGATTTTGAAAGAAAAGGCATATTCGCATTAAGCACAATACCTGAACATCTGTTTTTTCATCTTATGTTACTGATTGAACCTGGATTCAATGAACAACAGCACAACTAAGAATGATCTTGAAAACTTTGTAGGAACCAATCTTACATATTTAGGCACCATTTTGCCAGAGTAGCTTTACCTATTTCACAAGTCTTGTGCTCAACTCGTTAAAATCAAGTAGTTGTGGTCAATAAGCCATGGAACTGTAGACAAAGCCAATACAGACAGTCTAAGTGAGTGAGAGGGAAATTTGGACATGAGAATGGTCTGCTGAAGGGCTATTTTAATGATGCTATGAACCCATGGATGCTGCATCACCCAAGGAAACAAGCAACAATATATGCTATTGCAGAACTTGTTAGTAAAATATTTTCAAGAGCTTTTACCATGAGTAATATTGTGATGGATTTTGAAAGAAAAGGTGTATTCCCATTAAGTGCCATACCTGAAGTTCTGTTTTTTCATCTTAACAGCACCTCAACTAAGGAGGATCTTGAAAACTTTCCAGGAACCAATCTTACATATTTAGACACCATTTTGCGAGATCGGCCTTACCTATTTTAAAAGCCTTGTACTCAACTGGCTAGTAAGAACACCAGAGGTTACTAAAAGAAGAAAAGCAGGATGTTAACTTAAATATCATTGAAAATTCAGTTTGAAGCAGAACCGGAGATAAATAGGAATCACTGGCAAACAAAGGAAGCCTCGAAATCTATTAGACACAATAGGATCCAACCCCACCAAAAGATTCCCAGTTACAGCTACTATATCAAATGCCTTCTGGTGAGGGTTCTTCCTCATCTGATAGAGAAACTGAGCTACAGCTTGATGATGACATAGAACTTTCAAGAGATGATATCAAAGAATCTGCAATGAAAATCGAAGAGAATTTTCACATTTTAGTAAAGGTGTCCTCACTAGCAGGAAAATGACCTAAGTATTTTATTGTCAGAGTAGTTCACCTACTTTAGCAAATTGAATATGGAGTCAGTGTCAGTAATGGTGAGAATGATGTAGAAATTGAGCTCTTAAAGAAATATCCTGGCAGATTTGTAAACAGTGGTAAGTCTGCATTGTTCTTAAAAAAAAGATGTTGAGCTTGATCTACCTGGCCCAACAATTAGTGGTGGAACTAGCCACCAAGCAGAATAGCTTTCATTTGGTGTTAATTTGAGTACCTGTAACTGAGGATAGTCCAAGTATTTTTACTTTGGTATAATTTAAGTTTTTGAATGAGAATAATAAAAAAAAAATGCAAAAATAGATAAGTTGTGCAGAACTCAGTTTGGTTTATACTTCCCTCTACTGTTGGGTAGTATGACCCTCTAACTGTGTTCAGAATCAAGCCTACTACCCTCCTGAAAAACAATAAAAACAAAACTCTGAAAAAAATTCAGTTGGCTAAAATTATATAGGAAGCCCTATTTATTACCTTAAATTACCTTAAATCAAAGCTTGGAGCGATATAAGGATTATCCATCCTTGTAATGCTCCATGAGAAAAAAAAGAATTCGTTTGGTGTAGATTGTGGCTGTTAGATTAGACTCTTGTGGAGGACTCTGCAGCTTCCCAATTGTAAAGGAACTCCTGGCAGAGCCATTCCCTATCAAGATGGGACTTGAACATGTCAATTGAAGTAGCAGAAACTGTTTCTTCAGAGAGCTAGTTCCACATATTGATGATTCTTTGGCTGAAGAAGTGGCTTCTATGTCTACTCGTGGAACGCTGCATGGAGAGCTTCAAAGAATGTCATCTAGTACCAGAATGCAAGGGCTGTACAAAGAGACCAGGAAGGGTATTTTTAGAGAGGATTTTTTTGGTTAAAATAATGTCACCTCTTTTCCGTCGGTATGTCAGCGTTGGCAGCTTCAAACGACGTAGTCTTTCTTTGTATGGAAATTTATTCATGTTGGCAACCATCTTAGTGGCACGACGCTGGACATCCTCAAGCAACTTCCTATCTTTTTTGAAGAAAGGGGCTGCCAATGACATTCCAACCTCCAGGCGTGGACGTACAAGCGCCTTATATAACTTCATAAGAACTCTAGGGTGTCGGCTGGAGATGGTTCTTTTTATGATACTGAGGGTTTCATTTGCAGAAGATGAAATTAAACAAGTAAAATTCTGTCATCCTGCCCAACTCTCTCCTATTGATCTTTCTGTTTAATTTAATAAATCTTCAGAGTTACTCCTTGTTTAACTACATTCCTTACCCATAATACCTGATTTAGCTGTAGGGTATAGGGGAGAAGTGTGTGCTGAGACATGTGTACTTCTGACAGGAAAAATGGGATAAAACAAAATTGTCTAGATACATTGCATTTGCCATCTGTTGCTGAAACTGTTGACAAAAAATGGTGTCTCTTAGATGAAATTTTCTTTGAAGTTTTTCTGTGCATTTTGAAAACAAAAATCAAGGCAGGATTTTGTAGTTCTTTAAAATAACCTTAGTTAGTATTGATTAATTTTAAATCTTTGTGTTGGTATATTTTTCAATTTAACTGTTCACCATCTGCTTGTAGATAGGCAATCTTTACTAGAACAGTGCATAGAGGGTACTCTAGGACATTTGGTTCAGGGTACTCTGGAATGCGTCGAGTGCATTGTGTCCCAGGGTCCTCAGATACTTATGAGCTGGGTTCAACTTGTTTGAGCAGTGACCTGACTTGCTTGCTACATAAGTACCACATTATTTAAACTGCAATGAAACCGAAATGTATCCACAATGTGTCATTTTTCTCTGAATTAAATCAAAACATTAATTGCACCCTGCTTGTGAAAATGGCATAGTGCATCTATGTGGTCAAAAGGGCCTGTCTGTAATATCTTGCAAATGGCTTAGGCTGTTAATTTGAAAAATTCAGCGAATATTAAGGGATATGTTGCATTAAATCAAAATACACTAGGTTCATCCAAGTTGTCAAAAAGTACATCTGTGCATGTTTATATTGATCTCAGGAACAGACTTGGGTGTTAAATTGAAACTTCCATAGAATGCTAAGGGGGAGGTTGAACAAAATCAAATGAGACTATATGCATCTGGGTTGTCAAAACCACGTATCCTCAATATTTCAAAAACAGTAAGGAAATGGTATAAAATTGAACAGTCGTAGAATATGGAAGGGGATGTTGAACTTAAAGACAGTATGTGTGCTCCAGTTTTCCATCTCAGGAACAGCTAGAATTATTAAATTAAAACTTTCAGGATATGTTGATTGGGATGTTGAACTAGCTTAAAAGACATTCATAATACTTTTCACCTTGCTGAAAAGTATTATAATTATGTATGAAAGATGAAAGAATATATGCATCCTGATTGTCAAAAAGATATATCTGCAATATCTCAGGATTGACCAATGGTATTTAGTTGAAACTTTTAGGGGATGTTGAACCAAATCAAAATATATTATGTATTTCCAGCATGTTAGAATGGTGTGCACAATATCTAAGGAGCAGTTTAGTGTGTTATGTTGAAATTTTCAGAGAATGTTGAGGGGGATGTTGAACTCAGTTAAAAGACTTTCTTTGCATCCTGGTGGTCAAGAGCCTATATATAAAATATCTAAAAAAAATGCTAATGACATTTAGTTGAAACTTTCAGAGAATTTTGAGGGGGATGTCAAAATGAATAAAAAGGCACTAATTACAACTAATAAATAAGAGTCGAACATTTTAATTCTTAAGCCAAAGTCATGAAAACTGGAGATATATTCATTATATAAACCAATAACGAAACTTCAACTATTAAAAAGGAACAACAATTTATTGAAATAGAAGCTTTACAAAACTTTCCAGAAACTTTTCAAAATCAAACAAAAAATAATTAAAACAGAAACTTTCTGAAGAAGATGTTTTCTAAAGAAAAGTAAAGTCATATAAAACCTAAGACCAGTAGAAACAGATCCTATAATAATTTAAACTTTGAATGATCAGAAATCATTATCAAAGAATAAATTAAACCCAAAACAAACAGAAATTAAAATAAATGACTCTATCACACGTAAAGACAACAGATCTTAAAACGAGTAAAAATAAAATTTAATATTCAAGTCAAACTTAAAACAAACAAAAGTTACTACAAACACAAGTTTGGCTTCTCTCCCCCTCTCCTAACCGTAATAGTTTTTAAGTCTAATGTTCTATCGAGAAATAAAAAAAAAATCAGTGAAATAAAATCTTGAATTGGTGAGATTTACAGAGATTAATATCATTTCAAATTATGTATTCAGTTTGTGTTCGTTATTTCTTTTCAGTCGCCTTAATGTTTTAAAAATTAAAGCACCTTGTTCAAAATAAGCTATATATAGTTAAAAAAAATTAAATGGTGCAATAATCTCTAGAACTATTGTAGTTAGGGGGAAGGGGGAGTAGTTAAACTCCTTTTTGTTGTACTTTTTGCTCGTTTTAAGTTTGACTTGAATATTAAATTTAATTTTTACTTGTTTTAAGATTTATTTATTCATCTACATCAGCATCTATTATGTCTTCATCTATTATCAGCATCTATCTTTATGTTTTGTGTGATTAATTACTTTAATCACTGTTCGTTCTGGGATTCATTTATTCTTTGATAGTAATTTTGCGTAGTTTTAGTTTGAATTATTACAGGCCTAATTTGCCTGGTGTTAAGTTTTATATGGGTTTTTACCTTTCTTTGAAAGCTTTCTTCTCGGATTTTTATTTTATTAAAATTAATATGAAAAAAATACCCAAATTGGCTTAAATCCTGTTGAGATCAACTAAATTATTAATTATAATTTTTCAAAATCTAGAGCTGATGAGAAATAAACTAAATACCAAAATTGTAACAAAAAAAATTATATAAATAGACTTTTGTTAAAGTTTAGATAGGTTTCTATTCTTCTGCAAGCACAACTAACTACTACGGACTTCATCTAGTGGGGTGTATGGCAGCAGAGACAAATTCTGAAACAATATCTACAACATTGGTCATTTTACCAGTGTTGGAAATTCAGTCTCAGACATAGAATAATATGATCGTAATTACCTTTATTCCCCCTTTGGAGCAAAGTAAGGTCCAATACCAAATCTCTTTGGCTCCATTGTTGATAGTGGTGGCTATTTATGGATTCTTATTGTCACTTGTCTTCTAACCACAGACAATTTGAGGCAATTTGTTGTCTTTTCATACTGTACTTTTCAAAGATATTCTATTATTGAAGCAAGTCCGATTTCTACCAACGATATCTAATAAGCTGAAAATTTTGGTTTTCGTTTTTCAGGTTTTTGAATTGTTGTAATCCCTTGTTGAAATATATACAGATATTTTTGTTATTACCAGCCGCTGGGCTCCAGCACTCGGCACGTGGCAGGCTTCTTTTTATGGATTCTTATTGTCACTTTTCCTCTAACCGTGGACAATTTTCTGTCTTTTAATTCTGCAGTTTGTTTCAAAGTTATTTGATTATTAAAGCAAGTTCGATTTCTAACAACGATATTTACTAAGCTTCAAATTTCGGTTTTCTTTCTTAAGGTTTTTGAATTATTTCAGTACCTTGTTAAAGTATATATACAAATATTTTTGCAATTACAAATTTTTTTATTATTAAAGCAAGTCCGATTTCTAACAACAATATCTACTAAGCTTCAAACTTCTGTTTTTCTTAAGGTTTTTGAATTGTTGTAATCCCTTGTTAAAATATATACAAATATTTTTGCAACTACGATTTTTTTGCTCTTTACATAATTACATACATAGAATCTTTTGAAAGATATTTGATTATTAGTCCAATTTCTAGTTATTAGTCCAATTACTAGTCCAATTTCTAACAACGGTTTCTACTAAGCTTCAAACTTTTGGTTTTCTTTTTAAGATTTTTAACTCATAACTAAACTTGTTAAAATACAGGCCTATTAAAGTGACGTTGTCACACTTATATGGAAAAATTGAAGATTTCCATGCATGGAGAAGTTTATAGAGAAAGTTTATTTGAGCCCTACGGCCATGCACAACTTGATTTAATAATACAACACTGCACAGAACACACATTGAATATAAAACAATACTTATTTTCATTCACTCGGGCTCGACTGAGCCACTCCCGCCTTTTCCACATATCGTGCCATTTTGCATATGGTTCCAGGCTTTGAAGAAATAAAATATGGTCCCAGGCTTTGGTTAAAATAAAATATTCTTTTAAATCGATTGGCTATCTCAGAATTTTTAATCATTAGCAAATTAACAATCATTAGCAAATTTTTAGGGATTTCTGGTATTTCTTAGGTTTGGATGGCTCTCAGGATCCTTAATCTAGCCAAAAGCCAACTATTTTTTTTTTCCACCTCGTTGGGCCCCTGCCTTTAATTATTAGATAAATGACCCACTTCGTGATCACAAAAACAAGAAATCATTTGTCAGTTTCTTCTAATCAGTAGGGAAATCAAAAGAACGGAATAATAACAATAATAGTTAAATATTTAATAGCAAAAGAAATGCATAAATTAATAATGAAAGATTTTACAATTTAATAAATTCTTTTTTAATTAAATAAAAATTTTAGAAAATATAATAAAAGAACTAAATAACAAGTTGAGAATGAATGAATGACTGTATTTAAAGCCATTTTTCAGGCCGTATACATACATATACAACAACGAACAAACTAAATCATGTAACACTTGACTTTCGAATAATAAGATCATTCCCGACAAAATTTCCCACTGGCACTATATTTACTTTCGACGTCGACTTTGAAGTCGACGTCGAAATACCGCATTTCCGGGTAACACCTTTTTTTTCCAAACACTATAAAGAGGCAGACAGTTTGCTCCCACCTGCATCCATGACCTCAGGGATTCTTTGGAATCCCTAATTTAAAATCAAACTCTTCGTCGTATTTTTTTCACCTTATAGTGAGAAATTAAGCTTTCCGACTGGCTAAGCTCGCTCCACCATTTCTGAATTTCTTGGTCTTTCAATCTTAATTGGATCTCTGATAGAAAAACTTTCTGATCTGGGATTGGGCCATCATCTCCATTCCACGCATATGATAAGCCTGTGCTGTCCAGGAGTTTTTTGACATAGAAGGGCCATGAAGATTTTTGTCCCAGGACAAGTAATTCACTATAGATTTTATTTGCTGATTTTTTTTTCATTTTTGGTCATTTAAAATCAATGTCTTTATTTTAAATTACAGTATATTGTTTCCATTTTAGTCTGTTCTTATTCAAATGGACTCAAGCAGTGATGAAGAAGAGGTTGTGGCAATTGAGCTCCCACCATCTGAATTTAAAGGAACTCTATGCAAATGGACAAACTATATCCATGGTTGGCAAAATAGATATATTGTCCTTGATAGGGGAATATTATCATATTATAAATCAGAATTAGACACCGAATTTGGCTGCAGAGGGTCAGTGAGCATACAAAAAGCACAAATACAGGTATGACTAGGACTGGATCCACCAACAAATTTCGGTGAGAGTGGGGATTTATTTTTTTTACCCTTGCTTAAGCGGTTTTTAAAATAAAAATATAGAAGTCTCTGAAAGTTTTTGAAAGAAGGGTACAATTGATGAAACCTTATTGATAGATTTGCTACAATTGCTTATTTCAGGAATTCACCCGGGCCAGATTAAAAGCCAGACATAGAGGGAGGTTTAAGGTCTCATTTGAAAGCTAACATTCTTATCTACAGTACTTTTTGTAAACAACAAACGGTAATATATTGAAAAAAAATATTTTTTGACAAAACTACATTTTATACAAGATGATAAATCACACGACAACAGCTGATAAAGCACACGTATCTTTTGAAAAGTTGCTTTTCAGGAGTATCATGTCATTTTTGATTGACTTCGCTGTTTGATCCTCTACTAAGTTCGGTCTAAGAACAACTGAAGACTTTTCCTTGTGAGTGATATACACACTAGATATTCTAGTTGCGGCGTCAGATGCATAAAGCACTTACAAAGGGTACAGTTCGGAAATTTTATTTTAAATTGGCCTTACCCAAAATTCTATGACTACTGGTTGGGTATAATTACCCCTGTTGAAAAAAAAGGAAAAAAGAAAAGGGACACACAACCACTTCCCATGTAAAAACCTTGCTTTTCGCGGGTATGATGTCATATTTGAGTGAATCCGCTGCTTAACATGTTAAAAAGTAATTTTCCTTGCTTCTCATGCTAGAAGACTAATTTGTGAGTGCGGGGTTTTTGGTTATAGTGATTCAAATGGTTCAGTTTTCTTTCTGGTCTGACGCCATTTTTGAGTGGTTTCAGATTATACTCATAAGTTTGTCCTTGCAATAAACTTATAGTCCTAAAAGGCTTATACAAGACTATTGTGTTAAATTCAACAATAAAGATCAAAGATCTTAAAGATTAAATTTTTGTTAATCTTACTTATGCGTTTGGAAGCAATATTGGGCTATACCCCACTCCCCCCCCCCAAAAAAAAACACACACAAATCCTACTTCTTCGACTTCTTTGCAGAGCAGAACACTGGGCTATAGAAACGTGAGGATAAGTGATATAATGAATACCTGATATGTTTTCATTATAGCTTCAATCAAGAATTCAATTACATTATCATCATTACCCTTTATTACTTTCCAACAGCAATGATTGCAAGTCGTCGTTTATTTGAAATTGTTTCGACAAAACTTATCAGGTTAGATTTATATACTTTGACAAGCTGCAATAACTTCTTCATGATTGGGCAAATTTTGAGAATCAGTGTTCATTGCGCATTTATTGGAAATAAGACTGAAAGTGAAAACAGACATATTACAGTGGCGAGCTGTAACTACTTGCAGTACTGCAGATATCATACAGCATTAATGCCGAATCCCGACAGTATTCGGCATTCAGACGGGGTCTCATATGCTTGAACAGTGTTCATGCAACAAAGACCTTCGTGAATGTTTTCTTTTAAGCCAATTTCTATGGCAATATTCAGAGCATATTCACTGTATTTCTTATTGTACGCGCCTTGCGTTGACGGAGTTCCCAATATATCTTTATTTGGGCCAACATTGAAGGTCTTCCAGCTAACCCTGGCATGCTTACATAGTCTTTTATTATCACTGTGTCACCAATTTTATAAATTTGGCATTAAACCATAAATCATCATATGCATGATGATACACCATACTTGTCTTTTGACAAGAAAATATAACGCAAACATATTTTGTGCCATTTTTGATTGATTTTGCTTCTTGATTTTCTGTGGGTTGTCTTTTACTATTCCAGCAAAGAAAAAGTCATCGACTTGTTCCTGTCTGTAATTATCTTTGAAAAAATGTAGTTTGTGAAACAAATCCAGAGGGAATGTCTGTAGTGTATTTAACTCACAATGGTTGAAAGTCATAAGTCGATTGGACAACACGAAGAATTTTTTCCGTGGAAATGACGTCATACGGCTATGAGACTCTCCTGTTGAGAACATCCTCAAGCAAGAATTCTATTAAATGAAGACACAAATATACTTGTTTCATCTGAAAATTAAAAACTCATTATAAATGGTTTATTTCAATCTGACATCATTTTCAGGGATTTCAGGGTATTTTTTTCAATAGTTTCAGAAACATTATAATATTGTTTGTGCTGAAAGGACGACTCGAAGGGGTAGTTTTTGGCCTGTGCCCCTCTTCCCAGGAGATTCAAGGTTGCACTGTATAGAGGACTGATGGACAAAAATAACTAAAGGGGAAGTCCAATATTCGTTGGTGCCCCCCCCCCCCCCCTCCACCAGAAATTTAAAAAAGGCATTTTATTGGTGGAAAAGCTTATGTTTTTTACTGATGTCTCAAGTACAAGTGGGAACCAGTTGGAACAATACATTTTTACAGCCCTTGCTGACACTGAAAAGTCTAATCCTCGCCAGACATGCATTAAAAGTGCGTTTGATTCCTTAATTCATTCGTTCATGCTTCTTCATATGACAAAGTGAGACGTTGACCCATCAGTTGTCTGTGTTCTTAGGAACTTATATAGGAATCTGAGAGTGTGTTTAAAGCCCCCATCCCGTTTCGCCTGCAGTCGGCTCTTCATCAATCCCAATACAACTCCATTAGTTCTCGTGTGAGGCCAAACTCTTTGAATCCCTTGAATATTCCCGTAAATCCTCAGTACCCCATCCCTCTTAAGAAAGGGACTAGACAGGGAGCTATCACTTCCCTAACCCTGTTCAATAATGGTGTCCTGGACGCTCAGGCAAAATGTCTTCCTTCTTACATTCTTGGGGGAATTGATGTGTCTCTTATGCATTATGCTGATGACATTTTGAATCTTAGTCGTACGATCATTGAGGTAGGCATTGGTAGGCATCAGGGCATTGAGTAGAATTTCAAAATCCTCAAAGATGAATATGCAAAAATCCTGAATCCTGATGTCTTTGAATCCTGAGAAAACCAAAGTGGCTCTTTTCAATTTGCGAATTTCCTCTACTTCTTTCCTAAATCTGGACGGTTCTATTATCAAACACACAGACCATACACCATACCTTGGCCTTCCAATTGGCTCATCTATCGACTACAGAAGCCGTTTGCTGATTTCCCACGTTGAGCGTAAAATTAGTGTTTCTTATACTAGAATCGTAAAAACCAAACTGCGCTTCAACCATCCATCTACAACGCCACAGCCCTTCCAGATCTGCTTTACATTGCTCCTATCTGAAAATGTTTTACAGTTACAGATAAAAAGTCCATATGATCAATCTTCTTCAGATTTGCTAAGTATCTTTTACATTTGCCTCCTTGGACAAAAAACTGTAAAATTATCCATACATTTAAGTTCGCAGACCCAAATATTAGTATTAATGAATTTGTATCCTGTTTTCAAAGAAATTTTCATCACCCGTGGTCGTCAATTTATTCGTAATAGTTCGTTTGTATTAATGTAATGCATGCAATGAAGATTTCTTGTCATGAGTTTTTGTGTCATTTATTTGAATTTTCAATGTGTGTTTGTGTCCTTTTCAATGTGTCTGCGTTCCATTGTTTTCTTTTTTGTTTTTGCTTCCTTTCGTGATTATTCCGTCTATTGTATCTTTTTTGACGGGCAATAAATGAATAATAGTAATAATTTACAAATCTATACATATCTATATATATAAAAATAAGTTGTGTGTGTGTGTCTGTTGACTGACGTCATGTTTGTGTGTCGACTGATGTCATGTTTGTCGACTGACATCATTATAAGGATTGAGCTGTATATCGTCATGAAGTTGTTTGTCGACTGACGTCATGTTTGTCGACTGACGAAATTACAGATCGGGACACCAGGACACAAATGACGACCGGGACACTCAAAGAGAAATTACAGACTGGCACACCGGGACACAAATAACGACCGGGACACAGGGAATATAAATGACGACCGGGACACAGGGACACAACTACAACGGGGACGCCGGGGGGCACAGGGGGGATATATAAATGACGACCGGGACACAAGGAATGTTCGATTAGCAATCACCCTTAACAAAGCTCAAGGGCAATCATTATAATAATGAGGTATAGATCTGAATATGGATTGTTTTTCCCATGGACAATTATATGTTGCATGTTCAAGAGTCGTTTTAAACCTGACAATATATTTATATGCACAGACAATGGGACAGCGAAGAATGTTGTATATTCGCAAGTTTTACAAACATATATATATATCTATCTATATTCACAGGTGGGACACAGGGACACAACTACAATGGCGCGTAACTAATATGACGCGAAAAAAGCTAAAAAAAGAAAAAAACTTAAAAAGAAAAAACTTAAAAAACGGAAAAAAATAAAAAAGGTAAAAAACTAAACAGAAAAAAACACCGGGACACATGGAATATAAATGATGACCGGGACACAACTACAACGGGGACGCCGGGGGCACAGGGGGATATATAAATGACTACGGGGACACAGGGAATGCTCGATTAGAAATCACCATCAACAAAGCTCAAGGGCAATCATTAGAATAATGAGGTATAGATCTGAATACGGATTGTTTTTCCCGTGGACAATTATATATTGCATGTTCAAGAATCGGTAAACCCAACAATCTATTTATGTGCACAGACAATGGGACAGCGAAGAATGTTGTATATTCGCAAGTTTTACATAGTTAAAAACATATATATATCTATCTATATTCACAGGTGGGACACAGGGACACAACTACAATGGCGTGTAACTAATATCGCGCGTAACGACTTACGCGTTGGGTATCTTATCTTTAAAGGTATTACAGTTTTGACATCACATCGCCTATGGCATTCTTCTTTTTCAGAACTTTCTCCAGTAAATGAATAAAAATAGGTAAACAGTAAACTATAATAGAAATACGCATTACTGTACACATACAGTATTATGCGAATTCAAATTAAGATATTCATAATCTTGTATGCATTAGT
The DNA here is from genome assembly GCF_032884065.1 of Artemia franciscana. Classification (NCBI taxonomy): domain Eukaryota; kingdom Metazoa; phylum Arthropoda; class Branchiopoda; order Anostraca; family Artemiidae; genus Artemia; species Artemia franciscana. The sequence goes on along the minus strand of NC_088879.1, from coordinate 22,899,019 downwards.
ATTAATAACAGTAATAATAAACAAAATCTGACTTCTCCGAAGAGACTTTTGCTGCCTCTAATTTAGATTATTATTATTTTTTAGGTCTGGATAAGAGTTTTCCAGATGATTGGTTCTGTGTTGTAACCCCTATGGGGCACATCACCGCACAAAAAGTACTTAATTTATTGTGTATTGTAAAACGGATTAAACAATAAATTATAACCCTTATGAATAAAGCTGTGATGAAAATGTGTATTTTTCAGAAGAAATTTGTTTCTTTGTTAACTAGCTGTTGTAAAGCTAAACTTGAAAAAAAAAAACACCTTGGGAAGGAGGAGTTTAAAAATCAAATTTTCACCGTCTCAAAAAATAAAACATAATTCAAAGCAAAATTGATTAGATGATTGAGAATTTTGGTAAATTAGCTTCGGAAATACTCGTGTGATAGTGATGTTGATAGCACAAACCCATTGGTTTGTGGTTTCTTTTGCATTTGTGAGAATCGCATGATGTGGGAATTATTAAAAAAAAAGTATCGTTGTAGAACTTTGCTGATAATGTTTCTCAAAATTTCAGCCTCACAAGTTTGACGAGTGTCGTTTCGATGTTATAATCAATCCTGATTGTGTTTGGTATCTAAGAGCTAGAAATGCAGAACAAAAACATCAATGGCTTGAGGTGCTTGATATGCAAAAGGCAAGTTAATTGGTTTATTTTTTCTAGACATTCTTGTTAAATCCTAATATTGCACTAATAAGATAAGGTTAAATAACCACTGTCGAAATTAATCGCTTCTATAAAAGTAATTAATCGCTCTTGTAAAAATGATCACATAGACAATTGTAATCAGTAACATTCAACCCAATGATGTAAATGTTAACGTGAATGTCCGAAATCTGGTTAATGTTGACATTCACTGGTGAATGTCCGAAATTCCCTTTTTATGGCACTTGGTATTAACCAAGTGACATATAGCAATAGCCAATTTAGGCACTGCTACTTTAGGCACTTCCAGGTAAGCTAGGACGATGAAATTTGGCAAGCGTATCAGGGACCGGGCCAGATTAAATTAGAAATATTCGTTTGCCCGATTTGACCATCTGGGGGGGGGAGTGGGGGGCCGGTTAATTCGCAAAAAAATAGAAAAAATGAAATATTTTTAACTTATGAGCGGGTAATTGGATCTTAATGAAATTTGATGTTTGGAATGATATTGTGTCTCAGAGCTCTTATTTTAAATCCCGACCGGATCTGATGACATTGGGGGGAGTTGGAGGGGGGAAACCTAAAGTCCCGGTTTTGCTACTTTAGGCACTTCCACGTAAGCTAGGACGATGAAATTTGGTAAGCGTATCAGGGACCGGACCAAATTAAATTAGAAATAGTCGTTTTCCCGATTTGACAATCTGGTGGGGGGGGAGTGGGGGGCCGGTTAATTCGGAAAAAATAGACAAATGAAGCATTTTTAACTTATGAGCGGGTGATTGGATCTTAATGAAATTTGATGTTTGGAATGATATTGTGTCTCAGAGCTCTTATTTTAAATCCTGACCGGATCTGATCGGGATGAAACTTGGTGGGAAAAATAAGCACAAGTCCTAGATACATAATTGACATAACCGGAACGGATCTTCTCTGTTTTGGGGAGTTGGGGGGGGGCTAGGGTTAATTCTGAAAAAATAGAAAAATGAGGTATTTGTAACTTACGAAGGAGTGATCGGATCTCAATGAAATTTGGAAAGATATCGTGTCTCAGAGCTCTTATTTTAAATCCCGACTGGATCTGGTGACATTGGGGGGAATTGAGGGGGGGCTAAGATCTTGGAACCGCAACGGATCCGTTATCTTTGGGGGAGTTGGGGAGGGTTAATTCTGCACAGATTAGAAAAATGAGGTATTTTTAACTTACGAAGGAGTGATCGGATATTAATGAAATTTGAAGTTTGGAAGTATATCGTGTCTCAGAGCTCTTATTTTTAATCCTGACTGGATCCGGTGACATTGGGGGGAATTGAGGGGGGGACCTAAAATTTTGAAAACGCTTAGAGTGGAGGGATCGGGATGAAACTTGGTGGGAAAAATAAGCACAAGTCCTAGATACGTGATTGACATAACCCGGACGGATCCGCTTTCTTTGGGGGAGTGGGGGCGAGGGTTGATTCTGAAAGATTAGAAAAATGAGGTATTTTTTACTTACGAGTTAAGAAGGAAACATGTTTGAGAAGGAAGCATGATAAGAATACAATATGCACAACAATTGTAGCAAACAGATTTTGCATGGAACTCCCTATATTTTACCCCCCCCCCCCTTAATGTGTAAATATACAGTCGAAATTATATATTTCCCCTCCATTCTCCCAATGCTTCTCTCTTGTTTCATACCTTGTACTTATTAATTGAATTAACCTTTTAAAAGAAGAACAGGAAAACAAGTGATGGGTGACAGAATGCATTGGTTTTATATAATTTGGACTATATATTTGCACAGTGTAAAAATATTTTTACACTGTGACAGTCATCAATGATGATTTTACATTCATGAACTTAGCTATTGACTTTTAATTAGTTCCCATGTCCTTTGGGCACAGACAACGCGGACCCCAGTTAATGCTCACCTTTTTCAAAGGCCGCCTTTTCAAATGCGCAATTTAAATACGTATTTAAAACGTTTTCCATGAATTTTATGAGCAGGTCATTCAAAGAATCTATGTCAAAAGATAAGAATAAAATTGTAACTGAAATGTATGAACAAATTCCTACCTATAAAGAACGGTATCGATAAGTCAAAAGGGCAAGGTAATCATTTTTTATATTATTCTAAAGTCGGGTGTTGAATATTTCGATAGCCTTGCAGACTCAAAGGACTGCAGGTACATACACAGGCTCTTGGTTCGTTTTTTAGGGGGGGGGGGGTGATTAACTTAAAAAACAGCGAAAATTGGTTCTATTAGTCTGTGGCCTTTTGAAAGAAAATTACTGGTACTTATGTATCTTGGCTCTTGGCTCTTCCGACCTCGTCACAAGTGCCATATGAGCTCTTAGCTCTTGTTTCTGCTTGAATTCGGTTAGTTTCTCGAGTCAGTTTTTCAGTCTTACGTGAGCTATGATGGTAAAAGTTAAAGTCAGGTTAAGTTATGTTAGATTAGGTTAGATTATAAATATCAGAAATGGGTTAAAAACCTAACATGACCTAATCTAACCTAACCAAACCATGACAATGGAATGTCATCATCAAACCTTGCATTAAACTGAAAAAGTTGACTGGTGCCATCCACTAATTCCAAGGATAAAAAATCTATTTCGGACACTCATCGGTGAATATCGAATTCATGAATTTTGAATATTCACGGTAACATTGACATACATTAGTGAAGAAGAATAGGTCTCTCATAAGTTTTCTTCCAACTTCATTGCATAGAATGGATGGTTTTGGAAACCCGAGATAGGATTCATTTCATTGCAATTTAAAGGCTCTATTCTTTTTCTAATACCAGAAGCAATCAGAGGGCAATATGAAAACCCACTCAGTGCATTTAGTACCTCCAAGCACACCAGAAGCCCAACATAGATAAAACTAAAACCTTAAGATAGGGAGTTTCATCAAATCAAATTAGAGGGAAAAAACGTGCCTCTAGAAGTGACATATTAAGTGCAGCCCTAGGAATAAGAACCCAAAATCTTGAAAATAGCCCATATGAAACAAAGGGCTCGTGTATGTACTTTAATAGAAGTATGGACCTGCCAAAAAGTGTTTGATTTCAGGGTCACATCATTACTTTCAATGTGTATGAATGCAATGTGTAAATGAAGGACTCAAATTGCCCTCTAAATATCAATCGCCGGAAATTTTTCACCAGGAATTGAATTGAAGAGTTTCTGAATTTGCTGGTTACAAATCTGGGGCTAGTTGTGCAACATAGACATCCAAATTAAAAAAAAGGCAAAGTAGGCATGTCACAAATTATGGACGTGTTATACCCTGTTCAAGTCAGAATGAAAATTCCTGTTTAAAGTCATTGAGCCAGTAATCACTTGAACTTCCCCCCCCCCGTCTGTGCCAGCTTAGAATATATTAACACGTTTTACTTCTTTTGAGCCACTGATAACGAATTCGAGTATGCTTAAAGATTTATTTAGAAACTAAAAGACCGAAATTACTTTTATAGGATTTTGGCAATCTAAAATTTAAAGTTTATTGCATATAGGTTTCTCGTGCCGGTTTAGAAGAAAAGAAAAAAAAGAATCCGCATTGCTCCTGAACATTTAAATAAGCAATACAAAGCATCAAACAAGACACTTTAAATTAGTTTCAGTTCAAGTTTTCCAATAGGACTAAAAATATATACTAATTAAATCCACGATTTGAGACAAGATGCTAAAAATTTGAAATTTTTCGTTTTTTTTAGAAATAGAATGAAGAGAACCTGCCAAACTAATAATGAAAAAAAATGGTTCAGTTGGAAATGAATTGATTCAAATTAAATATAATATTACTTAGGTATTCGTTTTAAGATCTTTTTTTTTATTTGTTGAATTTTTATTAGCATAGACTTTTTTGTTTGTGAGAGGATAAACGAAAAAAGTATTGACGTATCCTTTTAAAATCGTAATTCTAAAATGATTATCAGAGAAATTTTTATTTTAAGGAATTAATTTTTTCCATCTTAGAAACATGCATTTTTTTTATTTTTCTTTTTGATGGTTTGATAAAAACATTCTGTACATTTTCAGTAAAGTTCAAGTGACACTCTGATGTCCAACAGGGTTAAGGGGTGAGGTGAGAGTTCAACTCGCATTTTTATAGTTTCTGTTTTTTCAAATTTAGATTTTATGGTCAATTTTAAGTTTGAGTGTGTTTTAGATTTAATTTATTCATCCAAAACAATATATGTTTCTTTTAAGTCTGGCTTTTTGTTTGTGTACTTGTGCTCCTTTCTATATCACCATAGACTTTTCTTTTAAAAACCTTTTTGGAAAAATTTCTAATTTAATCGCGAAACTATTAAAGCAGTTAAGTTTGTTCTTCTGTGAATTAAACTATGTGAGAAACATTGTTTCAAAATACTAAAACTACATATTATTTTCACAAAATATTTCAACGATACTGTTGTTACGCCAAAATACTTAAAGATTTTTCGTGAAGAGGAAAGGATATCACGCTTGAAGTTTTTTCTAAGTGGTAAGCAAAATCTCAACAAGAAAAAAAGAAATCAAAATTTCTCTAAGTCAAGTGTTTAGTCAAAATAAAAGATTCCAACTGTCTTGATTTCATGTAAATTTATAAGTATTTTATACAAATTCATGTTAACAGTTTGAAATAAAAAGGTCTACATTGATAAACACTAAGCAGTCAGTCTATGTAGACCAAGAGCGTCAATTGGGGGATGGAGGCAGTAGTTTTCCCCCTATCCTATTCTAAATTTTTGAAAATACATTTTTTTTTGTATTTTCATTGATAAAATACTTTTTTTTTATTTTCATTGAAAAAATACAAAACCATCGAATTTGCTCCACCTAGGTCTTTGAAAATATATTTGCCCTGTTCCCTACCACCTGTAGTTTAGTGAATTAACACCCCTGATGCTGATTTGATACGAAGTCTTCCTTCTCGGAATGACATTGAAGATCTACTGCACAGAAATACTAAGTACAAGGTTGACAGATGGTCTGAAATAGCCTTCATATCCTTACAGCAATCTTTACAGTTTGTTGAGCAATTCTCAGCATCAAAATTGACTAGAACAAGGATATATCTGGAATTGGTTTCTGGCCTTTGTCTTTACTTCCGCAGCTCTCATATTCTTCATTTTAAAAAACGTTGGCCTGCGTTTTTAAAGAAAGGAAGTTGATTTGGTTTGACACTTAGGGAGTTGCTGATCTAGCTGCACACTCTATGAATTGAAAAATTATGTTGCTTGATATTACACGTCTTCTTCCTTTGGCAACTCTTGGCAATTCGCTATATCTAATTCTTGTTTCAATTTATTCCCGTTCACTTTCCTCGATTTAAACTACGAGGTGAGTTTATCCTTAGTATATTTTTGGTTGCCTATTTTTGCGGAAAATGTGCTATGGTCTGTTTAAACGCGTGGGACTTCAGCCAATTTTTTTCAATTCGTAAATCAATTATGAAAAACTTACCATCTTTGTTATTATGAGTTGGGGTAAAATTATGAGTTGGAGTCTATGTTGGCTAAAAAAAAGTGAACCTGAGTCTATATTTGGATTTTTTTTCATTTTTTCACTCTGGACACACTATCAACATTGGCCCTATGCATAGTTCGTATTTTATGATTTATTAAAACCTATTTGTGCCTGAACCGCTTTTGTAGAGAACCGCTTTTCTGTCTTGTTTCAATTTATTCCCGTTCACTTTCCTCGATTTAAACTACGAGGTGAGTTTATCCTTAGTATATTTTTGGTTGCCTATTTTTGCGGAAAATGTGCTATGGTCTGTTTAAACGCGTGGGACTTCAGCCAATTTTTTTCAATTCGTAAATCAATTATGAAAAACTTACCATCTTTGTTATTATGAGTTGGGGTAAAATTATGAGTTGGAGTCTATGTTGGCTAAAAAAAAGTGAACCTGAGTCTATATTTGGATTTTTTTTCATTTTTTCACTCTGGACACACTATCAACATTGGCCCTATGCATAGTTCGTATTTTATGATTTATTAAAACCTATTTGTGCCTGAACCGCTTTTGTAGAGACCTTTAAGGATTTTAGTATGGGACTGTATAAAAATCCTGTTCATCTGAACTTGGCTAAAGTTAAATCTATCAAAAATACAGAATATAAGCTTGTAGTGGAAGAAGTAAAAATAGATATTACTTTAGCTGTACTTCACTGAGTTAACTGCTCCTAGCGCCATTGCCTTTCAGTTTGGATCAAAATGAAAAGAGCTGAACAATTGGAGAAATATCTTTTTTTTTAATTTAGACACAGTTTTTCCTTACTTCTATTTGTTTTATATTGTAAGTCCTAGCGTCTTCGTGACGTTCATGTCAATTATCTTTTTTCAAAATTCGTAGTTGAGTTTCTTCCGCAAAATGAGACACTTCTTACTAAGCTAGTTTTGGGAAATTACACAAATTTTCCTTATTGTTGCACAAAAAAAACGCCAAGAAACACTAAAGCTAGATTTTTCGGGGAGTTTTTCTTCGGCACCCGTGCTGGTTTCTACTCTTATAAGTTACCAGTATTCTTTGACATGTAGCCTACTAGTGTCTCTACTTTGAAAGGAGTAAGCCCTCTTTTTTATGATATTTAACGAAGATTGGCTGCGTTGATTGTAAAACTAACTGTGAACCTAGATAAGGATACAAATCTGGTCACGATATTATTTTCTTCTTCTCATTTAACAGCCAGGTTTGCCACCAAGGTTACGTTCATACCATTTTGGTACGTTTTAAGTAAAGCGCTACATTTTACTTTACGGTCCTAGAAACAGTACATTTTTGTTACATTTTTTAATTTATGTTGCATTTTTGAAGAATGAATAAGTTGTACATTTTATAGTAGGGAACCAAGTGTAGCCTAATGTAGAGCAAAAGTAAATGAAGAAAGGACAGAATAAGTACAGCTAGTATTTTCGTTTTGGTTTTTGTAGTTAATCTGAGCACATTATAGGGTAGTTCTAGATGTTGCTGGTCTCTTTTTTTCTTTTCTTTTTTGTAATCGGTGACGAGCGTGTTTACCTTCTGCTGGGATGCCCTTTTTCTTTAATGCGAGTAGCACCAGGCATATGGTCAGCTGAGGATAATTTACATCTGTTCTCCTTTAGTTTTCGTGAAACAATGCATCTGATCAGTCTCCTGGCAAGGCTGAGAATGCTACTCCATGAATAGCATTATGCGTAATGAGTCAAAATTTTGATTGATTGTCTATCTTTTCCCTATTTAAGGTTACTTACGGGGAAGCTAGTAATGGCTCTGGACTCAAACGCCATGGTAGTTCTGTATCAATTGTTTCAGCTTCTGTAAACTCTGTTTCACATTCACAATCTACCAAAAGTGAGTAGTTATATCTTCTTTCTTTTCATACTTTATCTTTTCTCAGCTTTATCACTTTTTGTTTTGCTTTTACTGAAAATACTGTTTTGAAAATTACTGAATCGAAAACAATGAATTTCATGATAGTCAAGAAGCGTCGTTAATTCTTAAAAAAAAATGAATTTCTTGACAATTATTTACAGTCAAACGTTTCAGCTACAACTTTATCTCAAACTGTTTTATTTTCACCTTTGCAAACTCGCAGTAGAATTCAATTCCCTGGAATATAATGAAAATGTATTTCTCTGGGAAAAAAAGGTGTGTCAACAAATGTTAGAAAGTTCATTTACACAAGCCTGAACGCTCCTTATCCTTGACTACTTGGTTGTGAAGCGCATGGCCTTTATGAATGAATGAATTAATGAATGAACTTTATTACCCGTAAAAGTATAAAAAACACAAAGTACGGAGTATTGTAAATAAACAAAAACGATAAACAACGAAGAATAAAAAAATTCAAACTAACAAAAGACAACATCGACTAATTAACCAGTATCAATATGGAAAAAAGCCTGCAGAGGGTCATAAACGTGAATGAAGTTGATAGTCTTTTTACATTAATCATCACTGGAAGACCGAATCCGAGAAGGCACATCAATTAAACCAAATCGAGCAATTATTTTTTTGTTTCGGTGCCATCTAGGAAGCCGGAGGAGGAATTTGCAATATCTGAAATAAGCCGTACGTAGAGTATGTCGATCTTTTTTACGAAACAGATGAGCCATGCCTGATAAAAACAAAAGCACAGGGGCGCAATAAGCGTTATAAATCATGCACAAACCGTTGCGGTTGTAACGGCTTTTGTTTGGGGATATTTTTCCGTAAGCGACGCGTAGGTTTTTCACGGCTTGATTCACTAGGGATGAACAGGTAGTGGAAAGTGTTGGGCCGAAACACAGACCAAGCCAACTAACTAAAGAAGAACATGGTAGAACTGCAGTCCCAGTAACGAATGGAGCGACCGCATAAGGGCTATTAAAACAAATAAACTCGCATTTAGACGCATTAATTGACAGTCCAATCTTAGATAGTTCATTGGTTAATATAGTAAAATTAGAAAGCAATCCACGGCGAGTCTGGGCAACAAGAAGAACGTCATCTGCATATGCAATAGAAGACAAACCAGTATTACCGTAAAAAACAGAACTTCTAAGGGGACGCAGGCGCGATGCAAGCACGCATTTAAATATACTGGGAGACAATACGTCACCTTGCCGAACTCCCTTATTAATTTTTACCGGGTCAGATATTTGGCCATTCCAGGTAACTTGAATTTTAGACTTTGAATACCAAGAAGACAATAAACTTAGTACGGAAGGATTAACACCTGAAGACGCAAGGGAAAATAGAGCCTGAGAGTGCACAATATTGTCGAAAGCTCCAGAAATATCAACAGTAAGACAGTATAAAGATATTTTATCTTTTACGGCATCTTTCATGAATCGGCTTAAAACATGATGTGCATGGGAGCAACCGAAACTTTTCCGAAAACCAAATTGAAAAGGCGTAAAATCACAATTCGACTCAATTTCTGGTAGTAACAAATGTTCAAGCAACTTACTTAAGAAACACGATACTGTAATGGGACGATAATTCACACATGACGTGGGGTCCTTGCCTCGCTTTTGAATAGACTTTACACGGCCACAAAGGAAACTATCAGGAACAAGCGACTGTGCTAAGCAAGACTGGAAAAATATTTGTAGATGGTTAAGTAGAGCAGGACAATCATAAGCAAAACATCGGTAAGAAAGGCCGTCACCATCAAGGCTATTTGAACGCTTAATTTTTCTTAAAGCCCGGCGAATTTCAGATATTGCTACAGGCTAGATATGAGCCTGCAGGAGACGGTATGGTAAAAGCGGTTTAAGCAACTTATAATAAAAAGACTGAAGAAGACTATTAAATACACTGAACACACGCTTATAATGATCAACAAAATTAGCTAGCTGGAGACAAGATAGGGTAGATGGGGAACATTTCTCACTATTAATAACCTTATTCCAGGAGGCCTTATCGGTGGAGCCTGGCCATGCATTCAAGCGTGCCCTCTTCAAACTGGCCTTATATTCAAGTTTACACTTTTGTTTCAAAGAGAAAACAGCTCCGGAAGATGGTCGGTCACATGATATCCACATACGTAGCCAAAATTTGGCTTTTTGCTTAGCACGTTTTACTTCAGGATCAACGTTCCAATTAGGCTTTCTTGTACCAATCCTAACTTTGTCCACAGGCACTGCAGCTTTGGAAGCTGATTTAAGGCAATGGACGATTTAACAATAATAGAAATTTAGGTCAACTGTACTTGAAGGCGAGGAAACTGACGTTTGCAGCAGGTGATATGGCACTTTTATGGTCGACAGTAAAGCAGTTAGCGTAGCAAGGTATAGTGGGACATTAGCACGATCCCAATTCAACTTCGTATTCCACTTCGGCTGAGCCGAAAGTGTTTTGCCAGATAGCTCACAGGACAAATTACAGCTAAGAATAAGGTGATCGTCATCAATCTTCTCTTCGTCCACCCTGACAATGGATGATATTAAGCTGGAACTGGAAGAGATCACGTTATCCAGGTTCGATTTTGAACAGCCTTTGTTATGAATATACGTGAATGGGAGGCTCTTAACTGCGACGTGATATATGCTAGGAAGTGATTCTAGCAAGAGAATTGATCTATCGGAGGTACCAAGAATGTCACAGTTAAGGTCACCAGCTAAAACCCAATTTAGGTCTTTCAAACGTAGACTTTCGAGTAGAGACTTTAAACTGGAGCAACATTTAGCGAAAGATGTGAACGATGCTATAGAACGTCGATCGCAAGGTAAGTAAACGTTTATAAAGGCGGTACTGTCACATTGAATCGCTAAGATGTTATCATCACAATGAATCACACAGGGCTTTGATGGGGAACGGAAAAAAATTGCTAGGCCACCGGAAGGGCGGCCTCCAGTTTTCTTGGCCTCTTGCGAAAAAAAATGGTGGACAGAAGATCGCTTCAGGCTAGAAACGTTTGATTTGGTCAAAAGATGTTCTTGCAAGAACACTATGTCATGGACTAATAATTCATTAATTAACAAGTCTTTGTCTTTTGGGCCGTTAATATTAAAAGAAGCAAAACTTAAAATAGTGGTATGGTTGATTTTGGAGCAGAGTTCAGAGGACGTTTTATCACTGGGCAATTCATACTATAGGAAACATGAGCTTCGCCGCAGTTGGCACATTTCGGAGCCTCTAAACAAGGATTGTCTTTAGTATTGGAATGGCATCCAGAACATTTAGAGCACTTCATCTCATTCGGGGCACATGGGCAGTGAGCTAACGAATGATGGATACTTTGGCATCTAAGACACCGTCTGGGCAATTCTTTGTATTCCGATATTTTAAAAGACTCGTAACCCAAGCGCAGACCTGTAGCGATGGCAGATTTTGGTGCAGCGGAATCAAGGAACTCTAAACGGAATGTATGAGAAGAGCCAATCTGGCTGGCCTCAACAAGACCAGGAATAACGGAGATGAGTATACTACTAGAAACACTATCGGGAAGTCTCCTAATTACTCCAAGAGGTTTGCGATCAATCACTTTAGCAAGAATATTTGGATAGCTCGCAACAGCAGATGCGGCAAGAGAATTGGCGGAAACTTTATCCCGCGTAACAACAACCCATCTTTTCCTTACCGGATCAGACTTTACCGATACAATACCGTCATGTCCGGCGAAAGAATCAAGCTTTTCCTTGCGAGAAACGGGGTCTCTTAGTTCTGGAGGCGGATATTTAAGAACAACGGCGTACGAGGGTTTGTGATTGGTACCCTTACTATCTGAGACCAAAGAACTATTAATAGACGTTGTTGGACTATTGAGGTGAGCAAGCGATTTTAACTGATCTAGGCACTGGTTGACTTTGGCGGTAAGGATAGAATAAGCTGACGCCGGAATGCTAGGGACTTCAGAGGGGGATTTGATCACGAACTCTGGAACATCAATATTTTCTGCAGAACAGCGAGAAAGAGTAGCGATAATGTCCGACAATGAACTATTCTTAGCACTGGGTCCCGAACGACGAGGTATAGGCTCATCTGAGAAGCAATTGCTATATAAAAGTTTTTTAGCTCCAAGAACATCTTCATACGGGAAAAAATCACTAGCGTATTTCACAATAGACTGATAGTCCAACCCCTCATCGAGATTGTGCTGAGCAAAATTCAAAACTGGGCAATAATAAAGCGTACTGGTATTCCAATTGTCCATGATAAGCAAATTTCACTCACGGCTCGGCATCAGTCCAAAAACAATTAAGTGAAAAAGGTATATCCACAGAGAAGTTTTCAATAAGCACAATTATGAAGTGATCCACACTGGCTAAATGAATGCAATGAGAATAAATAATAACTTGTCTTTGAGTGGGGCTAGTAATCCAGTGATTTGCAAGTAATCCGAATATTTCAATGCACAACTCAGATGATAGTAGTGCTGAATACTAACTCACAACCACAATCCATAAATAATCCTTAAGCCGTAATCATATACAAGTTTATAAATTTATCTAACAAGTTTCAATTACAAGTTTAAAAGTATTTCACTCGTTATTTATTCCAAACGGGTACAGAGTTAATCCGGCTTAAATTCAATTAGTTGTTGACTGGTCAAATACCAAAAGAGAACTTGGAAGCTGGAAGCTATAGGTTACTCAGCCTTCTTGAAGAAATAAGTCTTTGAAAATATAAAATATTAGAAAAAATGTGTATTAACAAACTCTGCTGGCAAATATAAGAAATTTCACTTACATGAAACTAACCTCTTCTTATCCCTGGTGACTTGTTTGTGAAGTATAGAATATTTCTCCATTATTGGAAATAAAAAAGGATCCGAGTATTCTTTACATTGACAGGTAACAAACTTGTCATCCAACCTTACGACAGTGGGTATGAAACTCTGGGCCCGTATTGACAAGTTCAGGATCAGCCCACTCTCCACTATTGGAAATGCATTTAAAAAGAAGCTTTATTTTAGGCTGGTCGGTTTTCTTCCTTTCAAGTTCTTTTCTATTTTGAAATAAATGGAGACGTATTCGTTAATCCCTGGGAGAGAAAGAACTAGAAATTGTAAAACAAGCAAAATATACTCCAAATGATGTAATTGTGAAAGCAACAGCTAAATTTAATAATAAAAATAATGAAAAATTAGACATTGATATCAAATCACCGAAAAAGAAAGAAACTTTGACCGATGAGGCTAGAATCAAAGCAAATAAAAGAAGTTATAATTGCTTTGTCTTTCTCTACGAAAGTATGGGAAGGAACATATTAACTTTTGTCACCAAGCCAGGTTTTTATAGTGTTTATTTATGTGCGCACTAAGGTTCACTTTGTTAAGAGCGATTCGTCCCGTGTTTGATTGTCTTCGCTCTGATAAATAGAAAAAATAGCCTTTGAAAATTGGGAGAACCCGTGTTTTGTTTCTAGTTCTTGTGATGGTTGCAGCAACAGCCACAACCATATAAATAGCGGACCGTGCCCATAGTAACCAAAAGTTTTAGAGTACGTCTTTAAAAAACAGAATAGCGAGGAAAAATTGTCTTTGTAGTTGATTTAGGATGGGGAGTTATTATTCCGTCTAATCTTGATAGTAAAATGTTATTTTGAAGATTAATTAGCCGAAATTTTGAACAAGAGCCTGAACCCCCCCCCCCCCAAAAAAAAAACGGTGTAGGATCGAAACGAAAAATACACCATTGAAATCTCCACTATTGAAAAACCTTTTTAGGACACTTACAGCCCCCCTCACCCACCTTGAACAACAGGAAAAATCACTTCTTTTCCTGGGTAGCATTGATGGGTCCTTTTTTTGCCACTAGCGGGGCCCTGAAACATCAGCAGCTGTTCAAGGACTCATTTAAAAGCTATTTCTTAGGTGTAATAGCTTTTTATAAATTCAACTTGATAACACCACCATTAAGTGCCATACTGCAACCAAAAAATAAAATTGGTGTGCCATTTTCAGAATGTAAAAGCTCGTCGGAACACTGGAACGTCAGAGAGTGTTGTTTAAAGGCTCAATATAAAGACAATTTTTATATCTAATCGTTTCTTATAAATTTGACTAGATAAAACCATCATAAAGTAGCATATGGCACCCGAAATATGCACTTTTGGTGCTGTTCTCATTAAATGAAGCGTAAAGAGTGAGGTGTTGATGGAGGAGACAGCCCCTTTCATATACAGAATAATTTCTGTTCGTTTTAAGTTTTAATGTCCTCCTTAGTTTCAGTTGACAAAACTTTTTTTCTGATCATTTTTTAAATAATGCCGGGAAATACATGAGACGCAAAATAGTGTAGATGATTTTAAATGCCTTGTGGCAAAACTAAGTCATCAAGAAGTAATAGATACAATTGTTTTTCAATATGTTGGTAATACAAATTAAGTTTTTGTTATCTTGAATTTCACAATTTCCTGTTCCTTTGGTTGTTTCTCTTCCTTTTTTGACAGTCAAGAACTGTAATATTCTATTGTGCGATATAATTTTTATCGTATGCTGATTGTTTCAATACATAAACTGCTTTTAAAATTTTCAACCATGACTTGGCTAATTTTTATCATAGCTTTGAAAATTGGTAAAGGTTAGACCAACTAAATAAATTTTGGGGAAACAACTTTTAGCTTTAGAATAACTAAAAATATTTTGTGGTAAAAGCTTTAAATTCAACTATACTTCAGTCTCAGCCCCCTAATGCCACATGCATTTTGTTATGTGTCACTCTTGTTCAGACTGTTTACCCATAAATTGAATCATTAATGACAAAATCAAGAAACAGAAAAACACACAACAACTATATAATTTGGGCATATATTTCCATACAAAGGAGGCGAGTGGTGATAAAGTGTTAAAAACGTGCCTTCAAAATGTGTTAAAAACAATTTTTTTTTACATATTATAAAGCAAAAATTCTTTTCTTAACATCTCTCCTTCTGAATAGCCCCAATTCTTGGCTAATGCCATTGGTTCTTACTGCAAAATAATGCCAAATCAGAAGAAAAAAAATGCCTGTTAATGGATTTCTAGAGAATGAAAATTATATTTCGAAACGATGTTGAATCAGGAATGAAATAAAAATTCTCTTTTGTTACCACAATGCTTATTTCGTATTTGGGATCTTGGTTCAAGACCACCATTCTGTCTGAGGTATAGCTGCATCTTTGAACCGTACCTTGGCTTTGTTATTCATAGGATATAAATACAAATTAAAGAAATGTACTATTTAATTTCCAACTTAATTTTTTTTTTCAAACACAATAGGCCTACTCACTGTTGTTGCTGGCCTGACCTGTATATATTTATTATTTTCGTATATTGGGAAGGTCGCCCATCCTCAATACCTCGCTCTTCACGCTAAAATCCTTTAGCACTTTTAAAAGATTTTTTTTTATTTTAATTAAACGCCCTTGTGTTTCACAAGTCGTTCTTAAAAAATCAGGACAAAAACTCAAACTTCAGCGCAAAGAGCAAGGTATCAAGGAGGGGGCAACCTTCCTGAAACACAAAATAATTTCTGTTCGTTTCAAGTTTTGATGTTGCTCCTTACTTTCAGTTGAAAAAAAAGCTTTTGCTTATTAAATTTCTGATCGTTTTTCAAACAATGCCGGGAAATCAAGCTTCCTTCCATGGAAAATTTCCTCCACACAGAAAGTGCCACAAAGTGAAGCTCTTCTCACGTAAAATACCCCCTCCCACCCACCTGGAGAATACTTCCTGGACAATTCCATCCTTGCTGAAAATCCTCTAGGAAATTGCTCGCGGACGATTTCAAATCATGTTGGAAATCCCCCTCCTTGAAAATTTTTCCGGAAATGCCTCCACCCCCAGTGTATTATTTTATTTCAATATTCAAGCCATAGCTCTTTTTTCGAAAAAAAGAGAATAACCAGTTTTTTAACCGGTAACATCTCGATTTCAAGGCGAACACTATCACAAGGCTATGAGATGTACATTGCAATTACGAATACAATAGGTGAACACTATCGGCAAATTTCATAACTTACATCCCTTTTCCTAGGGGCTGTGGGGAGTCATGTTATCCCCAAAGGCATATATATTAGGCAAAACATGTATTGCATTGCAAAAATGGCAATCCCAAAATTTTGATCGGGTGACTTTGGGGGAAGGGGTCCGGACAAGGGCGGCTAACTGCCCTCCTGCAATTTTGGTGACTTAAAAAGGGCACTAGCTGCTCTCCAATGTTTGTGGTCACTTGAAAAGGGCAGTAGAGCCTTTGATTTTTGTCTTGAATTAGCCCTCTGCCGATCTTCTATGGCCATTGGTTCAATAGTATCACCTCTGGGAAAAAATTTAACACGGATCTGTGATCCGAAAAATACAAAATTCCACATTTGTGTAGATAGAAGTTTGAAACCACTACAGTAGAGTTCTTTGATACGCTAAATATTGTGGTGTGACTTTCATTGAGATTCCTTGACGTCGACATTCACCGGTGAGTGTCCGAAATGCCCTTTTTATGGCACTTGGTATTAATTAAGTGACATATAGCGATCGCAAATACTGTTGGTCTGTTGGTCCCGGTTTTGCTAGTTTAGACATTTCCAGATAAGCTAGGACGATGGAATTTGGCAGGTATATCAAGGACCAGACCAGATTAAATTAGAAATAGTCGTTTTCCCGATTCAACCATTTGGGGGAAGTGGGGGGACGGTTAATTAGGAAAAAATAGAAAAAATGAGCTATTTTTAAATTACGAACGGGTGATCGGATCTTGATGAATTTGATATTTAGAAGGATATCGTGTCTCAGAGCTTTTATTTTAAATTCCGACCGGATCCGGTGACATTCGGGAAAGTTGGAGGGGGAAAACTAAAATCTTGGAAAACGCTTAGGATGGAAGGTTCGGGATGAAACTTCGTGGGAAAAATAAGCACAAGTCCTAGATACGTGATTGACATAACCGGAACGGTTCCGCTTTCTTTGGGGAAGTTAGGGGGATGGTTAATTCTGAAAAATTAGAAAAATGAGGTATTTTTAACTTACGAAGGAGTGATTGGAACTTAATGAAATTTCATACTTAGAAGGACCTCGTAACTTAGATCTTTTATTTTAAATGCCGACAGGATCCAGTGTCATTGGGGGGAGTTCGGATGAAGGAAACCGGAAATCTTGGAAAAGGCTCAAAGTGGAGAGATCAGGATGAAACTTGGTGGGAAGAAAAAGCACAAGTCCAAGATACGTGGCTGATGTAACCGGACTGGATCCGCTCTCTTTGGGGGAGTTGGGAAGGGGGGGGGGGTTAATTCGGAAAAATTAGAAAAAAATGAGGTATTTTTAGCTTACGAACGGATGACCAGATCTTATTGAAATTTGATATTTTGAAGGATCTTGTGATTCAGGGCTTTTTATCTAAATGCCGACCAGATCCGGTGACATTGGGGGAGTTGGAGGGGGAAACCGGAAATCTTGGAAAACGTGAAAATTGAGGTATCTTTATCTTACGAATGGGTGATCGGATCTTAATGAAACTATATATATAGAAAGAGTTTGTGTCTCAGATGCTCATTTTCAATTTGAATCGGGTCCGGGGAAATAGGGCTCTAGAGGGGGAAACAGAAATCTTGGAAACCGGAAATCTTGGAAAACGCTTAGAGTAGAGAGATCAGGATGAAACTTGATGGGAAGAATAAGCTCAAGTTCTAGATACGTGATTGACATAATTGGAATGGATCTGCTCTCTTTTTGGGGAGTTGGGGGGGGGGTGTTAATTTGGAAAAATTAGAAAAATTGTGGTATTTTTAACTTAAGAACGGGTGACTGAATCTTAATGAAATTTGATATTTAGAAGGTACTCATGTCTCGAGCTCTTATTTTAAATCCCGACCAGCTCTGGTGAAATTGGGGAGTTGGAGGGGGAAACCGGAAATCTTGGAAAACGCTTAGAGTGGAGAGATCGGGATGAAACTTTTAGGGTAGAATAAGCAAATGTCGTAGGTACGTGATTGACGTAACCGTAATGGTTCCACTCTCTTTGGGGGATTTAGGCGGGGGGTCCAGTGCTTTGGTGACTTTGGTGCTTCTGGACGTGCTAGGACGATGGAAAATGGTAGGCGTGTCAGGGACCTGCACAAGTTGACTTGAAGTCGTTTTCTGTGATTTGACCATCTAGGGGGCTGAAGGGAGAGGAAAAATTAGAAAAAATGGGGTATTTTTAACTTACGAATGAGTGATCGGATCTTAATGAATATTGATATTTAGAAGGACATCGTGTCTCAGAGCTCTTATTTTAAATCTCGACCGGTATTAAGCCTCTGATTTTCCTTTTAAATCAATCTATTGATCCTTCGAATTTTGCTAGAGCTCATGCCAAATGAGCTCTTGGCTCCTCCGGCCTCGTCACAAGTGTCATATGAGCTCTTAGCTCTTGTTTCTCCTTGGATTTAGTCAGCGCTGGCAGTCAATTTTCCAAATTTAATGCAAGATTTGATGATGACAGGTTAGGTTAGGTTTGGATTTTTAACCTATTTCTGATATTTATAACCATATTTAACCAAACATACCCTAAACTAACATAATCTAAAGTTACCTAATTTTTACCATCATAGCATGCATAAGCCGGAAAAAGCTGACTCGCGAAGCTGCTAATTGAAACCATGCAGAGAAAAAAGAATTTTGGACATTCACCGGTGAATGCTGACGTTAACCAGATTTCAGATATTCGTGGTAACATCTATTAATATAAAATTTCCTCTTTATAGAGATTCGGTTACTATTGAGGCGCGTCACTCCTTGCTAAAGTTTGCCACCATGAACTGTTTGATGAGACGTTGGTGATCCGAATTCAATCGACAATGGATTATCCGAATTTAACGAATTCTGAATTTTTGGTTTATGCACAATAAATGAAATAGTATTACACGTGACGGACTGGCAGGATGTGGTGGTGGGTGGTGGTGCGCGGACGACAGGGCTTGTCACGATGCCCTTTCTTACCAATCTGCATGTTTTACGTTTTACGCGTTGCAGTTTAAATTCCAGGACATTTTGTAGATCATCTGGGACGACATGGACACAAGTTTCAAACCGGTAAAATGTCCCATTGTACTGGGACGGGTGGCAACCCTAACCTAATGCTCTCTTTATCCACGATTAACCTCTGCATTTCGCAAGTTTGTAGATTAGATTACAAAAAACTTTTTCAATTGCAAAATTTATTTAAGATATAGTAAAAAATGAACAGCACATAGATACTATGTAGTCTCTAATTAAAATTGTTATTTAAAATCTTAAGAATCCCAATTAGAATAATTAGGCCCCTCTATTGAAGACTTCTAGCTAGTATATTTTTCTCTATATTTGTTCTTTTTTTCGTTAGGCCTACTCCACTTCTTTTTCGTGGGTTGTAAGTGAGCAAAAATGAACTTATCTATCTGATCTACAAAAGCTTTTTTGACGGGTTTTACGAGAAATAGTAATTTATTCAAAAATAATAATTAACAGAGGAGAACCGAGTTTACAAAAAAAACTGATCCAGCTTTAGTAACCTAACAAAAACAACATAATTTTATTTTGTATTGTCCTTTTTATAACATATCTTTTCATTATTACTCCCTGCCCGAGTCCCCAAACATGTGTACGTGATTGTTTGCAAATGTGTATTATTGCCTATCAAAGAAGATGCATTCTAGTATGCTATGCGTGTAAAACTTGATTACATAATAGCAATCACAGCCGAAAGGCTCTATGGACTGGCTTTGATGTTGATGTACAAAGGTCAAATTGGAAATTGGAGCCGAAGTTGCAATAGTATACTGGGCGCTAATGGGAAAAAAGGATTGCTAGCTTCGAACGAAAAATTTCAGGGTGGTTCTCAAACGCGTGTTTCTGTAGTGCTCATTTTGATTCAAATGATTCCGTGTGCTATGTCAGGTAAATACAAAATATCTAGACGTCAGAAATACTTTATTTTGACAGCTTTAAGACTCATTCTGGTGCATCACGGTCTTTTCGCAGAAACTGATACTTTTTCTCTAGCTATTTGTAAGCTTCTTTATAAACTACGCAATCTATCTCGGATAGATAGTGATCTATCCTAGTGAATATCAAGGGATAGTGCCAACGAGTCTGCGTGCCGTATCCGTTTTGTTTGTAAAATTACAAAGGATGGGATTTTTGTTATATTGCAAAGTGGTTAAGTTTGATAAAGAAAGCTCTCAGAGAAGGATCCAAAGCCTAAATTATGCTCCAGAAAGGTCTTTTCGAGTATATACATACACCCTTTTCCCGTTATCAATATGTGGTGCTAATAGGGGGGGGGTGTCCTCTATATTTATTGGTCTCGCTCCCTAGATTTTGAAAACTTTTTGTGGTATTTTATTGAAAAATACCTTTTTGTCATCTTCATGTGAGAAAATCGGAAAAACTAAGTTACTCCCTCCTAGATTTTGAAAATAAATTTTGCCCGACTCCCAGCATTTTCTTGAATTAGTGGTACTGCTGTAAATGACTAAAACACGTTCGAGGCCCAAGGAATGTCTTTTGAGCCCAATGGTCTTGGTAGACTAATTTTTTAAAGCAAAGTTTTTCTTACGGATGTAAAGAGGGAAGGAAAAGCTTAAAACGAACAAAAATTCTTTATTTGCAGCTTACGCAAGATATGTTTATAAAAAACAGCTCAATAAACTTGATCCTGTTATTTTAAAGGACTTGTTTTAAAACTAGCGGTATAGTGAAAACTGATGTTGTTTTGAGTTTTTCAAGTATTATAATTGTGAACTAAAAGTTATCGATATCACAACTCATGGCTAAAGAAAGACTATCTAGTCACCTATAAATGGGTCTTTTATTTTTTTTAACTACTCATGGAATTTTATGATCCCAAAAGAACATGATGTTTCTTTAGGTTAATTTTGTGTTCTTAGCAAAACGCTAGTTTTGACAATTCTACTGATATTGGAAAATCTAACGAGTAGTTTATTTAAGCTAGTCTTGTAGATATATCTTGCGTAATATTCGAAGCAGTAATTTTTCTTCGCTTAAGTTTCAACTTTGCTCTTTACTTCTATTAGAAACTTTTTTTAATTGATTTTTGCTCGTTTTTATCTTTTCATGAACATACACAATGAAGCCTACATAAAGATAATATGAAAAAAACTTCGTTTTCTTAAAGAGTTAAAGAGGCTGCGTCCCAAAGTCGAACCTGAAAACGTACAGAAATTAGGAGAGGCAGTTGGGGGGCTGCCGCCCCCCAAACCCCCCGCTTTTAAAGACTCTTTTGTACAGGTTTTTTGTTGTGGGGGGCTGCCGCCCCCTAACCCCCCGCTCTTGGCTTGAGAAAGGCCCTCTTTTAATTAACAAAGAATACAAAACAGGATTTTGTTTGCTACCCTACCCCCGCCCCCAGCTCTTAGCTTGTGTGCTCTGTGTCTGGGAAACAGTTTCAATAATTATGTTAAAATGTAAATGGAGTGGTCAACTTCATTGTTACTAATTACTAGTTTCGGCGCAATGGTTCTCCTGTCCTCTTGTGTTTAACATTTTTCGAAGTTATTCCATTATTCATTCATTTCAATTTTTTGTTAATTAAAAGAGGGCCTTTCCGAAGCCAAGAGCGGGGGGTTAGGGGGGCGGCACCCCCCCACAACAAAAAACCTTTACAAAAGAGTCTTTAAAAGCGGGGGGTTTGGGGGGCGGCAGCCCCCCCAACTGCCTCTCCTAATCCCTGTACGTTTTAAGGTTCGACTTTGGGACGCAGCCTCTTTAACTCTTTAAGAAAACGAAGTTTTTTTCATATTATTTCTGTACGTTTTTCTACAATCCATGGTGGATGTAATTTAATAATTCCTGTACTCCTCGTACAGGAATTAGGACTGCCTCTCCTAATTCCCGTACGTTTTAAGGTTCGACTTTGGGACGCAGCCTCTTTAACTCTTTAAGAAGAGTTAAACTTTCAAGCAAAATTACTCGGAGAAATCCGCGTCGAATGAGTCTTCATACACCCAGATCCGATGTCGGCTGTGACCTGTAGGCGTGGCGAAAAAAAAAACAAAAGGAGAACATGAACATTAAGTGGCTCTGCGTGGTTTCTGGAAAACAGGGAAGGAGTTATCGGATCGAGCTGAAATTTCGCGGATAAGCTCCTGGGCCCTAGGGGACCTTAACTTGTGAATTTCAGCCCGATCGGACAACGTTAAAGGGGGGGGGGGTCGAAACTTTTGACCAGATTTTCCCCATGAAGGAAAAGTCGGAGGAGGACGAAATTTGGCAGGTTTCTTAGTTGGAGCTCGGGCTACGAAATGCATTCCTCCCCATCCCTCTGCGACCACTGGAACTGAAGATCGCTTAACATTGTCGTGGTTCGCCTCTTTAAAGAGGCACGAGTGTGCCTCCTTGATATCTGTTTAATTTAGGCAATAAAACTAGACAAAATGACATAGCTTGTAAAAAAAGGCAATAAAACTAAACAAAATAACATAGCTTGTAAAAAAAACGACAAGGAATATAAATTTTATTTCCTACCTCCCTATACCTTTCCACAAAATATGTACACTTTACTGTTGCACATTTTTTTTTCATGGTTTCCCCTCTTGAGGTAGCTTAGTAAAGAACGAACTCTAACTCGTAATAATCGAACATTTAAAATCGTGTTAAAAAAGCTATCGAATGAGGGAGAATCGCCATTTAGACCTGATTCAGGAATGGTAATTATAATTTTAACTAATTACTTAAAAATGCCATCATCTACTGGCAATTTTTCTAAACCCTTTGCAGTCATTACAGCATTCATTCCACAATTAATTAACGGTTTATTAATAAACATGAAACTCACTCGGACATTTAACGTCATATATTAGAGCCGGTTTTCAAGATGTGTAGCTAAAAATCCCCTATTTTTGGTTTTCGAGGATGCAAAATAGGTTGGTTACCTTAGAGTTTGTATTCCCCGGCATTTAGACCCTCTTGGTGCGCAAATGATGTTTTGTAGTACAATATGGCAGAAACTACTTTACTATCTGTTGTCAAGAAGGAGCATTCAGAACCTCATGTTTAGGGCCATGTTTCGGACCATGAAAACCCAATTGGCTATCTTAAAATTTATACTTTCTAGTTTAAAACACTTTTAAAATAGCTGTATAGTAGGAAAAATACCATTTCTAGCTGATTCTGGATTGTTAACTCTTATTTCAATTGACCTTAATGAACAAATGTTAACAAATTTATTTGAATTTCGAAAAAAAAACCTGAAATTCCTTAAAAATGGCGTTGAATCGAAATGGAAATTTTACCATTGGAATTGACATGGTTGAAAACCTCAGACAAGAAAATTAGAGTCCCTCCACCTTGAACAACAAGGAAAATTACCTTTTCGCATGGAAACCAGTGATGTTTATCATGGAAAGCAATTACCCCTTTCTGTTTGTTCTTTTTCTTTTTTTCCCCTGGGTGATCGTACTGAATCAGTCATCGTAGAATTTTCGGACAGGCCATACACGAAAGGAAATCGTCATTTTCAGTGCCATTTTAAGTAAGAAAAGAGATCATGCCACAGAAAAGTTGGGTGTTCTGCCGTTCTGTGCCACGAAACATGAATTCCTTGAGAACGGAGATTTTTAAGATAACCAACCGATTTTTTTAATAAAAAATACAATGCTTGAAATAAACATTGTTTTCAGTAAAGTGCAAGTGACGTTCTGTCTTTTGAGAGACCTAGGAGCCTTCCTGCTCCTACCTGCTTTTTATGGCCTAGTTGCTTCTTTTTATGGTAACATTTTATGGTAACAGTTCTTTTTCTTTTTTTTAGATTTAGCTTGATTATTCATTAGAATTTTTATTTGTTTTCGATATCATTTATTCATTGATAGTGATTTCAATTCGTTTTAATTTTGAATTATTATATGACTTATTTCTGCTCATCTTTGGCTTAATTTAACTCTTTACTTTTCCTTGAAAAACTTCTGATTAAGTTTTTTTTATCTAGTTTCTGTTCGTTTCTAGTCAATTTTTTTTTTACATAAAAGGAGAGTTCGTAAAGTTTTTTTCGGCTTTTCTGCTTAAAAATTAACATTTCGACTTGGTGATTATTTTTTTATTCAAATTAATATCCAAATGAAAATATTCATAGTTCAAGTATATTTAATAGGAGTGGAGGTAGATTGATTTGTCCGAGCTCACTCAAAATACGACTGATTAGTAACAAAGAGTTTTTTAGCTAATTTCGAGACACTTCCCTACCACTTCCAAGAGAAAATTTAGTTTTGTTGCCCCAAAGGAGGATCTCCGAGGGTTCATTCCTGGAAACGTATTTGTCGAGTCTTCCAATTATTTTGAAAAACGTGGCTATCTGAAAATTTTGATCGATATTTCTTTGTAGTTGTGGGCGCTGGGTAGAAAAAAGGCACGGGAGGAAGGCTAGAAGCCCATAAATCAATTAGGACACTGGAACTGTTAACGTCCCATTTCAATGAACAATTTCCATTGCGGTAATATTGCAGGTGTCCTCACCTAACATATTTTGTGTAAACACCATAAATATTAGTCTAATACTCTTAGCCTTCCTAGTGACCTTAGCCGTTTCTTAGATACAGCAGACACATTTTTTTTTGACAACCTGGATGCATTTAGTGTATTTTGACCCAGTTGAACATTCCCTGAAAGTTTCAACTTGAGACTCTTAGCTTTTCCAGAGACATTACAGATATGCCCTTTGCACAACCTGGATGCACGTCATGTCTTCTGATTTAGTTCTATTTCTCCTGAAAATTTCAACTGAATGCCCTTATTGACAACCTTGGTCGACATAGGGTCTTTTGATCTAGTTCAATAACTCCCTCAACTCCCAACTTTTAAGCGAGTGAGCCCCTCCCATGTTTTTCGACAACTCTTTCCATACGAAGTAGCTTAGTCAAAAGAATAAAAAGAAAAATACATTGAAGCCATTTCGCTCTTTAGCACTATTCCATTGCCTGCGATGACAGATAAGCATATTGAAGTTATTAGCGTAATTTATAAGAATGATAATACTTTGGTAAGGTAGGAAATGAGGATAGTACTTGCTTGGGTGTTGAATCAGGAGCTTAGCGGGATTGTGTCTTATCCCCGTTTATATGGATTATTTTAATGGACTTTGTCCAAAAAAAGACAAAGGCTATTGGAGAATATGGCAGCAAATGAGTAAGTAAAACTTTCATAAATTTGGATTATACAGATGACTTGAGTTTTCGTGATAAACAGGATCGTAAAATGAAAGAATTGTCGGATGTCTGGAAACTTCAGTGTGCTAGAGTAACTTTGAAGTTGACATTAAATTGCCAAGAAGGGAGAAAATTAAATTTGACTGTTTAAATTAATCAAGTGGAAACTTACACAACCATGCATATTAAAAAAAGAATAAATGGGAAAAATGAATTCAGTTTTTAATGAAAAAACTCGAATTAATGAATACGTTTGTGCAGCTTTTTGTACCAGTAAGAGAGGGCAATAGCTTTAAAGAAAAGAACCGTGAGCAAAAGTGAGCAAAAAGAAAAGCTAAATCATATGGCACGAAACGGCTTGAGAAGGTATAACTTTCCTATGAAGGTGTTGCTGTCTTCTGGAATTCACAAATTGCTGATGTTTGAATTGTTAAGGACGAAAGTGGTGACAGATTCAACGAATCTGTTATGTTTATTGATTTTCTCTGTTCAACGTGGCAGTACTGACAGAAAGGTGGTAAGGTAGTACGGTGTTACGAGGCAGAAAGTTGGTACGACTGTAAAACTTCGTAATTTTGAATAAGTCAAATTAAAAATGAAAGAAAATGAAACGGTTTTCAAGTGTAAATAGACCTAAGAAGCGTACAGGGTGCAAGAAAGGGTTTTGTTTTGATTTTGCTTTTAAGCCAATCTTCCGGGGTCAAACGGAAACAGGGTCATTCTTAAACGAGTTCGGAAGAAGTAAGATTGGTTTAAAGGTAATTTGAATTTCGTGGGAAGGGAAGAGAGTGAAACTTTGAATAGATTAGGATGGAGAAGGAACGTTCGCTGCTGTTTTGGCCTCAGGTGCCTTGGTACTGCTGGCAGTTGTTAGTGCTAGTAGTAATAGTGGTAGATATTTGCATCTGTTACATGTTGATTACACATAGGATAGGGACTCTGAATGTTATTTATAAAATAATTTCACTTCTAAATACTAAGGGCTAAAATTAAATTGAATTTATTTATTCCAGTCGTAAAAGAGAAGATGGATGAAATGGAAACCTTTCGCGACCTCTTAGTAAAACAGGTGGATTCACTTCAAAAATTTTTCGACACCTGTAAGGATACCTTCAGCACAGAAAAAGACGGTGATGGTAATGTTTACTGATTATAATTTTGTAAGCCATTTGTTGGGCTACCCCTGTCTATTTGTACAGTAACTATCCAAGCATATGGATAAAAAGAATTTTGCGCCTATTTCCGCACCTCAAATCTGGATTTTTTTTTTCTTTTTTTTTTTTTTTTTTTAGCCAGCCTTGCCAGAAATATGTGTCTGTATCTATTGCTTGAGAATTTTTTTTGCGAAACTTCTGTTTTTTTTGGTTTTTTTCTGTTTATGTTAGGTAAAATAACAGCAGAAATGGAAACCATTCTGAGAATGTTGTGCTAATTCGGTGTAGACCTAAGTTATTAACTCGTCCTAGATGCTTGGGTTTTATCAAACTACTTACACCAGTTGCAATTTTACTCTTAGAAACCCATGCAGTTTCATTAGTGGGAGCTAACCTGTACTTCAAAAAGAGGTTTTAATGAAGTAAAAACTAAAATACAAATGCGAAATATGTTACGTGGTATACACAAATGAAATTTTACGTAATTTGTTTTAGCTATATTGCTCTATCGGATTCCTACTTGAATCTAGGAGATCACAAGATCTCACCTAAACTGAAAAACTTTAAACTTTAAAAATAAAAATAAAACTTTGCCTATGTAGTTTTTTTTTGTATTTGTACTTTGTCAAATACCAAATAAAATAATATCTCATACCAAATAATGTCTCATACCAAATAAAATTTGTCTGATGTCCAAACAGGACATATAGCATATAGAACGCATTTCAAAGCTGATGAGTCCTTATAGAGGACTCATTTGAACGGAAATCACAATATTTAGTACCCTTTTTAAATAAACAAAAGAGATTGAGCCACAATATAGTGGTATTATCTGCGATTTTCCGCCCAAAAACATCAGTTTTCTCCTAAAGAGAATAAAAATGTCACATAATACGAATTCTCAGATACCCAATCGATTCGCTATTGGGTAAGAGCCTCGGCTTGAGCTTTTTTCCCCCCTATCTTTAAAACCGATGAAGATGAGGTTAACGTCAATGCCGCACTGATTTCCGTGTTTAATCGTAAGTCGTCTACTGACTAGCAGGACTATCAGGCTCATACCAAATCGTACAGAGATGTTTAATAGATCGTTTCAAAGCACTTGATTGGCGCTTTTTAAGAACTTATCTCGTTATCACCATAGTAAAGTACCATAATTCACCAAAAATGACACTTTAGTACTATTTCTAAAGTTGAAAGGCTGGAAAGTGTAAATGAGGTATCATTGTAATCTTTATGGTCGAAAACCGTTAACTGGAGTTTATAATTCCTTCTCTTGTTTACTTCCCCTGTCAGCCCCCTTAGTAATCGGAAACTAAAATATGCAGTTTCAATAAAACTGCCTAATGAGAAAAAAGAAATTTGACGTTGGTTTTGGAATGACAGCTGTTAATTCATCATCTGCACCGAACTGTCCTAATATATTGATTGACAACTCCAGTCACTCCAGTTACTCGCATAATTACGAGACGTATCATGATAAATTTATACTTGTTTTAAACACAATGTTTGTTGTCGTTTTCTGTGCTACCTCATAACTTGAAGATGTAGCTGCTGAAAGGAAGCCTACTGCAGGGAATACGCTATGATTTGGGGTTATGGAAGACACATAGATTAGCGTTGCTTGGGCAACGCGAAGTGTTGCAGTAACCTTTTTTTGGTCTCGCCGACAAAAGTATTATGGGATCAGAATTTTGATTTTGTTTCTTTACCGGCGGTTAAATATTGTTGTTGGCGTTTTGAGCTTCACAGTATGACATGAATGCCGCAGTGAGCTCCGTGTTTATATACAATAATCAGCTGACAGTGGCTTAAATTTTGCAGTAAAAACGCAATTGTGTATAAATCGTGAGCAGATGTTGATAAATCGTGAGCAGATCGTGAGCAGTTGATAAATCGTGAGCAGATTCAATTAGCAAAAGAGATCCTGTCAGAGAAATGGTGTTTTCTACTATTTTTTACCACAGAATACCTGTTTTGCCAAAAGGGTGTCAATATGCTTGGGAATGTAAATTCTGAGATAGCCAGTCGATTTTTCATTGTCTGATACCCTCAAAAGGAGGTTTGGAGCCCCTAATCTTGAAAAACGAGGAACATCACTTTTTTGTAGGGTTAGCATGCATTTCCTTATTTATGGCTTTTTTTTTACTGTCAGTGCTTGCAATCTACCATATAATCGTAGAGATTCTTAATAGCTCATTCAAAAGCTACTACTTCTGTCTACGTGCCTCTTATGAATGGGTCTTGATAACTTTATCGTTAAGTGTCACTTGATAATAAAACGGCACTTTCGGTGCCACTTCTAAAGTGGAAAGGCTGGGAAGCATAACAAGGTTTTCATTGTAATCTCAATCGACGAAACCCTTTTAACCAGAGACTTACAATCTTGTGTTCTCTGTCTCCATGCCCCATTAATAAGTGGAAACTTAAAACGGCGTTTTGAACAAACTAATGCCTAATGAAAAAATTACCCTTATTTGCGTCCATTTTTAACAGCATTTATGATCAAGGTCCTCGGGCTCATTAGTTACGTGACAAAGTTACCCATATCTTGTGGGGAAGTTTAAGAAAGCTAGAAAGTAAAGGCTATATTAGATGTCCAATTTTTAGCAAAAAATCATATTGACTTCTTTAGTTTCATCGCCTAACTTAAATCGGTTTCCTTTTGTAAGGTTTAGTCTGTATATTTAGCGAAAAATAAATTTGAGCAAATTAATTTTCAAAATACGATGGATTTTAAATGTCTACTAAATGTTGACGATATCATGGATGGTGAAAGAATGGAGAGCCTTATATATTAGTTGTTATTTTTTTGGCAGGCTAAAAATGAAATTTATGGAATGGGGTTGCGCGCTAGACATGAAGTCCTTTGTCTGCAAGGACAGGGTTCGAGTCATGGTACCGGTTTTTTCGTTAGTTTCTGCATTAGATAGATAGATAGATAAGTGTATTTTTAAGCCAAATATACGGTCATGAACACAGTAAAATAACATAAATGGAAGGCATAAATAACATAAACTTTGATCCGCGATCATCATAAAACACTTAAATGAAACGCTACATTAACCTAACAATAGTAATTAATTCTTGAAATTACGGTTGTTGAAAAAAAATATTTAAGGCTTGGAAAAAACACTTAAAACATTACATTTACTTTATGCTGGGATTTTGTGTTGCGAGAGGAACACTATTGTTTTGTCGGTTTTTTTTTTCTTTCTTTTTTTTTTTTTTTTTGTTCCTAGCGCCCCAAATTCAGTTTATCCCTAGAAAGTGGTAAGGGTCTAGCGGTTTTTACGGAAAGTGTGGACCTTTGGCCGTATTGATGAATATGCTCTTGCGTGGGGCCAAAAAGGATGGTTTTTGTTTGTCCTTAAGCCAGAGCCTATAGTGTGTGAAGTGGAGTTGTATTGCCTATGTCAGAGAGAACTATCTGAAGTTATGTAGTTAAGCTTTCGTTTCGTTAAATCATGTTTCTGCTTTCGAGTGGAAAGCTCCGTTCTAGCAGGCAAGCAGGCAGGCATCACTTTCAAATTGAAGATGGACTAAGATCTATAACTGTAAAATATATGCGGCAGTTACCCGGCCCCACAGCCAATATATCTTCTTTGAGTGATAAATAGAAAAATTTACAGAAACAAAAAAGTGGAGACCGAAAGTACTGCCATCTATTTTTTCTACCCATTTCTCTTCGTGATTTCAGCTGAGTTTATCATTCGGTTTTTTGCACTTGGGATTGCGGTAGATAAATAGTATCAGCTATGCCTCTTAAACTTTAAGAGTTCTCTCATCGCTAAAGAAATTAGTGTTTATCCTTTGCCCCTTGCTAAGTGATGACGTTAGAAACTTGGCCTACGGCAAAAAAGTCAACTTTTGAACTAAGACAGATAGATTTTTTTTTCGACGGCAGTCGATAGCTCTTGATGAGCTGATCAAGGTATATGTCATTCATTTTTTGGTAGAAAAATTCCTTCATGAGATATACCAGTTGGAAAGTTTAAAGGGGTTGACAACCTACTGTTGTACCCTTCCTTTTTTAGCTACTGTTGTATCATTAGCCTTCCATTAGCCTGAGTTCCCAAGAAGCAGATTCAGACTTGGAAGAGCGACTGATTGAACATAATGTTGTAATACTTATCTTATTAGAATATCTCCGCTATCGGCAAAATGGTTTACAAAAATTACACAACATTACAAGTTGTAAATTACCTTCATGTAATGATACTAACGAAAACAATTGATTCATAAGCATTATCATTACAACAGTAATTACTAAACTGAAAGGCTAGATTTAGTGTAATCAAGATGACTGTATTCAATATTTTCCCCACTAAGGCTGTTGAAGAAAATATTTTTTTAGTTTTGCCCTTGATTCTTATTAGGGATTTACCTTATTTACAGTACAGATAATATGTATTTACAATTTCTATCCATGTATATTTTCTTTCGTGGGTGCAGCAATAGCTGCAATCTAGTAAAGGTGAACAGGAACCCATAATCACTCCAACGTAAATTACAGTAAACTTGTGTGAATTTGAATTCTGACAAATAATAATATTCTTGCCTTTCCGGTGGGATTCGTTAACAGAGTTTTCAGTTAAGATTAGGCATTTGCTTATGCGTTGTTGTTTCTGTAGAAATACCTTTTGAGAAACCTAAAGTGCTCTTGAACAGAATATCAGTATGATCTCGGCTTCAACAGCAAGTAACAAGCCTAAATTGTATAACAGTACTTCTGTATAACAACGGCAGTTTTTATGACTTTTAAATCATTTTTTTGGGAGGTCGTAAGGGTCACCTCATAGACATACCATATAGATATAGACATAGACATACCTCATAGACATATATATATATATATACATATATATACATATATATACATATATATACATATATATATATATATATATATATATATATATATATATATATATATATATATATATATATATATATATATATATATATATATATATATATATATATATATATGTATATATATATATATATATATAAATTTTCTGAATAAATAGTCACCTTCAATTTTTGATGTGACGGCATACTTGGGGTGATGAACCTGGCGTAAAAAAAATGGTTCGGCATTGGATTTCTTTGTCCTCTAATCACTTTTGGCTCGTAAAAGGGCACTAGAACACATTATTTCTGTTTGAATGGCCCCTCCCTAATTCTACGATCGCTATTCTAACGCGATCTATATATATATATATATATATATATATATATATATATATATATATATATATATATATATATATATATATATATATATATATATATGTGAAATTTTTTCACGGTCACTTCTTTCGGGCTGGGTGTCCTTCCTTCGAAACTCTGCAAATCTACTCGTGTTAATTACTTTTAATTGTTAATCTTAATATATTTTAAACATTTTGGAATCATCTTTAAAAAAGTAGATTATTGAATATATGTATTGGTGTTAAAATTCTTTTTTTAGTTACGGTTACTATTTACATCAGACAAAATAAATATATAGCGCCATTGAAAAATATTGCATTAGAGGAAAAAAACACAGTCTCAAAGATTTTCCCTAAAAAGCAAACATCAATACAAAATAGAAATAATAAATTGGTCGACTGACACTTGTATATGCATATGGTTTAATGTTTGACATTTTATCCAACGGAACATTTTTGCATTAAAATAAAGTATGAGCAGTAAATCTTCTTTGGAATTTTTTCCTCGGATGGTCTTTTATGATCTGGTTCAAACTGAATTGTGCATTTACAGCTATTGGAATTTCAGGCTCAGAATCTCCCAATTCCGATCACAAAATGAAAGAACAACTTGCCGTTGCTGCTGCACAAGCTTTCGATTTTCGTGGCGAAGCCTTAACTTTTAAAACAACATCTGCTGGTGTTCTCATTGCATTGCAACACTGCCTTGATATCATTTCACAGCGAGAGGATCTTTGGAGAAAGAAACTAGAAAAAGAAGTGGAGAAAAGAAAGAAAATCGAAGAACTTTACAAAGGGTCAGAACTAACAAAGCAGAGACCCAAGTTAACTATAATGTCTGGACCAGATTATGAAGTAATTAATATTTCCTTTTTCTTTATTACTTTTTAGTCCTTTAAAAAACAAAAAGAAACTATATTCAAAAATTATGACAGTTTTTTTTTTCATACACTCCAATTTAGGGTATTCTAGGTTTGCGAACTCAAAAGTAGGGTTCCAAGCAGATTTTTATAGAATAACAAACGCTACTAGAGAACTCAGTTTGCTCGCACCTCAGCTGGTATTCTAACCGTTGTTTGACTCAAACTAAAAGGAGTGTATCCTCAAAACTTCTGAACGAAAAAGTCTAATACTCCTTAATAATAAGTTTAACTCCTTAAGATTTCAGTGCTCTTTAAATAATAAAGGGCTTATTACCCCTGAAAGTCCTCTAGAAAGTCTTCAGGTCAAACCTTCTGGTTTATAAAAACTCAACCACCTAACCCACATACTGCAAAAGAGGGAAAACCAGTGAGAATGGGCGACTTTAGAATTTCAAAGGTGACCTTCCAGAGACGACCTAGACCGAGGAGGAAGAGTTGTCCCAAGAACACACCACGATACACATACCAATCAGATTTCTGCTCTTTTAGCGTATTCCTGCTATCCAATTGGGAAGATATATTAACATTAGCGAGATACCGCAGAGAATGGAAACTCCGTCTCAATACGCTAGATGCCTCTAAAGGCAAACGAAAGTAACTTAATTTATTACTTTTCAAAATTATCTATTTTAATTTATTTAATTTATTTGTTTACTAAAATATTAAATTTAATATTTACTTATCTTATTAACTTTATTTGTTAAAAATAATTAATTTTATAATAATATGGATTATTAACTTAATTTTATAAATATGCATATAATTTTTCATAGGTTTAATAGGTTTTTAATGGTTTAATAGGTTTTTAATGGTTTAATAGGTTTTTAATATTGCATTGGTTTGCCTTTAAAATATCGAACGAAGTTCAAGCAGTTCGTGGTAACAAACTGTATGTAAAGAGCAGCCCGTGCCAGGAGTAACCGTTTATACTTTATGGGTAGTGGGACGACCAGCCATGGTTCGGGCAAAATATGTTTCATTACCTCTACTGCTAAGTTCCCCAAATTTGGAAGTTAACTTATATTACTCTTGTAAAAAAAAGGTAAATACCAAGATCTTGAAGGAGTACGACCCGTTACAATTATTCCCGTTTTCTCCTATTAAATCGAAAGCTTTTCAGCTGAGTGGTTGAAAGTAATGATAGTCCCAATTTTTTTTCCTTCTTTCCAATAGAACACAAGTAGTTAGATAGTTGGTAATTAGAGAGGTATGTTAGCCCAGTTTTGTTCATTACAGTCATAAATAACCTTAGTGTTTGTTTGTCAGATAGATGAAATTATAAAATTGGTTCGTTACGATCCTATAAAAATAAAAGAATTAGCCAAATTGATATCCTGGAACAGATTTCCGGGGGATGTGAAAGGCAATTTTTTGGAATCTACGGTTTTAACAGTTAATTTTTTAGAGCTCCCTCTTCTTTCACTCTCCCCATCTTCTCCTCCAAATACTGATTAGCACGACATAGTAGTATGCAATTACTGGATATTACCATCTCATGCGATTTAAAACGGGAGTAATATATTTGATATACTTTTTTAGAACATTTCCCTCATTTGCACACCTAATCTTTGAGTAGTCTTGTCCTATTTGACATCCTGATATCTCCTAGGAATTGTTTGGAACAGTAGAAGTAGTCTTTAAAAGTTGACGTAGGAACTTATTTAGGGTAGATCTCTTATATCTCCCCTCTTCGCAGAGCTAATCTGGTCACCCTTGAAGAAAGGAGAACAAATATTCCTTACTTTTTGCCCATAGCACCTTCTATAGTCCCCGTGCAAGCTCAGTTTCTCTATTCATCCTCCTGCCTCCCTCGTTCTAAAAAGCGCTTTTTATCCCAGTTAAATTCTTCAGTGAAATACATTAGAGCAAACCTCTAAATTTTGTTCGGGGAGGGGGAAGGGGTCTGTCAACCTTTAAAACTCCAACTTCGAAATGTCTTGGCCCCTTAATCACCTTTGGGCCCTTGTGGCTTTCTTTTACGAAAAAAAAATTAATTGAAGAATTAATATTCTAAGAAATTATTTGTGGCTTTCTTTTGTTTTGTACTTTGTAACAGCTAAGTTTTCAGTGACGTGATGCTTGTTCAAATTGATACAAAGTTCAGATAAAAGGTAAACCTCTAATTTCTTGGAAGGTGCCTCTGAAAGAGCTCCTTTTAAAATATTTGATAAGGAAGTATACTAAAAACTGGAATCTTTAGAGCTACTCATTTAAGGGGAAGGGGAAGGTGCTCAGCTTTACCTTCCCCTTTTAAGGGGAAGGTGAAGCTACTCATTTAAGGGGAAGGTAAAGGTAAATTTAAGGGGAAGGGGAAGGTGTGTGCTTTAATTTTATTGATTTATGTCTGACATCGTAAAACTCCATGAACGAATGCATTTTTCAATTAAAATAGAAAAAAATTATTTTCGAAATACCTCGAAACACCTAGGGACCAAATATCACCCTGATGTAAGTCAAAATTTTCCCCTATAGGCTGCAGTGAAAAAAAAAGCGTTTGCATCACAAGATTTTTCACTAGCAGTTCCTTTGCTTCTCTGTAATTGAATGAATACACAACTTTGAAGTTGAAATCAGTGTTTCCAGTAACTCCTTTTTAGAATCCATTAATTAACCATCGAAAGTTTTCCAAAGAAAACTTCTAGGTGATGTTCCGGATTCTACAGAATTTTCAGTAAGCCATTAGGTGCCACAAAAGTCTCACGGTCCAATTAAATGACCACGAAAACCCATCAGCTTTTTCCGTCCTAATCGTTCACAATTAAAAGATAGGAATTTCACCCAGGTTTGAAACTTTTACTCTTTTGCTTGCAAGTATGGTTCTTCGAACTTTTGTTTTGTAAGGTTTTTTTTTCTAAAACCATTACAATGAATAGTACTAATGTATAATATCACATATGGAAAAAGTTTTAGTTGAGACTGTATCAAAATTTGGGATGAGAACCCTTTGACGTCGAACCAAGAATTAGAGTTAGTAGCAGAATTCAGTGGGGATTTGGGGTAAATTCTATAGGGAAAGAGTGAATATGACATTTTCAATACGACTCCGATTTTTTCGTAGGTATTACGTAGATTCCTTTAGTGCGTTCTTTAGTCCATAGACATCCATCACATTTCGTAGATCTGTGGACAAATCTGTAGAATGGAAACACTGGTTGAAATCTGTTCTGTGAGTATTTCTCTTTCTCTTCACTCATGCTGCCATATAATTTTAATTGTGCAGTAACGTTTATTTGTGTATGGAATGTATCTGGTATTTTTTCTTAATTACCTCTTCTGTGTAGTAGTGTATCTATCTAATAACTGGTTTCGTTTCCGAAAATATAAGATCCTGTAACTGGAGATTAGCGACTTATTATCAAGTGATTGGTTATCTAGCAAATGGTCACGTATGCATGAAATCGGGAGGAGGATTCAAAAGTAAAGGTACATAATGCAAAGATATAGTGAATTACGTGAGAAGTCAAAACAATCTTTAAATTATCGGCGGTTTAAAGATTATTACGACTTACCACATAATATATATGATACTAAAATTCCTTTTTCTCTTCTTGGATTCAATTAGATTTGTGAATCAGCTTTTTCAGTCTTATGCAAGCTTTGATGGTAAAAGTTGAAATTAGGTTAGGTTGGGTTAGATTAAATGAGGTTCTAAATCTTAGAAATGGGTGGAAATTTTTACCTAACCTAACGTGCCAACATCAAACCTTGCATAAAACTGAAAAAATTCACTGGCAACGCTGACTAAATCCTAGGAGGGAAAAAAGGTATTTCGGACATTCACCGCTGAACGTCGATATTCACAAATGTCGGATATTCATGGTAATATATATATATATATATATATATATATATATATATATATATATATATATATATATATATATATATATATATATATATATATATATATCAAAGCTAAATGTTTGAGGTTTCTTTCAGATTACAGTGGATTTATTGGAAGTATATTTCAATTTTGATATGTTTTAAGAATGTTCATATAAAAAAAAATTTTAAATATAGGAAGGGCCGCATAGTCAAATTGGCGAAGAGGAATTTTTCGACGCTGTAGAAGCTGGGCTTGATAAACTGGATCAGGAACAGCTTTATCTTGAGAAATTGAGACAAAATTCCGTATCAGAAGGACAGACAAAGGCAGAAACTCACAGACTTACTAGTGAGGTAAGCATCTAGAAACTCAGAGGATAAATGTTTTTCACGCTAACGTGGCTATTAATATTAATCAACCAGTTCCATGGTGCCAAACTTAAAAAAAAAAAAAAAAAAAAAAAAAAAAAAAAAAAAAAAAAAAAAAAAAAAAAAAAAAAAACAGCTCATGTGTGTTAATCTCGTCCCCAAATATGTTTATAATTTTTTACTGAAGATTTGACTAACTACTAGTAACTAACTATACTAACCCGCTCCCACTCTAATCTGTAATACGAAGAGAAAATAGTGTTAGAAAAATGCTCTGTAAAACATGACGATTGAAACAAAACTAAAGTGCTTAGTTGAACCTTTTAGGCTTAAATTGAATCAAATAATAATTTTGGTGGCGTAACTTCTCAGGGGGACTGTTTCACAGAAATAGCCTGCACCAAAAAAGCCAGTTCAACTACTCTTCCTCCTATGTGTTTTCCACTTATTTGAAAGATTTTTAATGTGGACTGCATGCAACTTTTTTTATTCTCTCATTGTGCAGTTGCTTCTCATTTTCACATTGTGGATATGCTCCTCATAATCCCCCTTTGCTTCTCTTTGTTATTCTATTTACCTTCCCTATTTGCGTCGTTTCAGATTGAGAGAATTACAATGGAGCAATTGCAATACGCTCAATCAGGTGTAGAAGATGGTGTTTGGACCTTATTTGCTGAAGATGGTGAAATGCGCATGTATAAAAGAGAGGAAGAAATCGACGGTCTTGCTGTTGATCCGTTGAAGGCTGTTCACACGGTTAAAGGAGTAACAGCTCGAGAGATGTGTCAACATTTTTACAATCCAGATGTGAGATTTGAGTGGGAAAGTAAGTTCAGATTCCCTGTGAGGTTTATTTTCCTCGTTTTCAGCTTGTTTTCTTATTATCATCCTCTTTGTGTTTATTTTATTCTGTCTTCTGCTCGTTTTTGTAAAGCTGTTGAAATTACAACTAATGAAAAAAGAACATAGTTGAAAAGTTGAAAGAAAAACTTCTGCATATTGGAAATTTATCGTTTAGACCATTACAATTATAAATTTCTGTTTAATCCAAATGTATCTTTATTTCCAGCTCAAAGACCGTATAATACCATACCATAGATTTTGTCTGCTTTCCCCCACATGAAAAATGTTTTAAATTCAGCCACGATGTAATTATTGCTTTCCTGTCATTTACACATACGAAAAATCTGCTGTACGAAAAGTTCATGAACCATTTCCACTCCTCAGTAAGAATACAAAGTCAGATACGCCTATATCTTTGGATACGAAGATATAATAATTTCCTGTATTATTGTAACTCAGATTTGTGAATATAACTTCTCAATTTTTAAGCCAAAATATGGCTTTTTGTTGCCTCCCTCTGCTTACTTTACTCGTTAGAATATGCATATCCAGTCTATCACTGGTGAGGACGAAAGACCTGAGCAAGCGAAGGGAGGCAAAGCCAGCTCTTTTACTAACAAAATCAAATAAAATTCAAAGACGATGCTGTATTTCACAAATAAATAGTGATACCAAACTGAAAAAAACACACGCAACACGCAATACATATTATGACTGTGAAGACAATTGAAAACTGTGTGTTTTAGGACCAATTCTATCACACTGTGAACCCTTTTTTCGTTGGCAAAAACTATGCATAATATTCTTCTTTTCTTTTATTCAATATTCTAGCCACTTTAGAGAAGATGACGGTTCTTGAAAGGTTATCTGACGCTGCCTGTGTTGTTCTCCAAGTTCACAAAAAGGTGTGGCCTGCCACTCAAAGAGATGCTCTATTTTGGTCCCATTTAAGAAAAGTTCCAAAGGATATGTGTAGAGATGCCCATGATGCCTGGATTGTTTGCAATAATTCTACTGAACACCCAAACTTTCCGGTGAGATGTTACATTTTAACCTATATTTTTGTAGTTTTGAAATAGAGGAACATAATACCAACATATACGCCCGCACAAATTTATCTAGAGGTGTTGCAGTGGGGGGAGGGGGAGTCTAAGGTTTGAAAACTAGCTGTTTGTTTTTGTTTTACAGAAAAGCAGTCGTATTCTCCTATGTTAGAGTATTAACAGAACCTTTTAATGCAGACTTTGGCAAGGCAAGGTGATTTCAGGTGACCTCTGGTTATGCACAATAGGTGATCAAGGTCCCAGTGGATCCATATAGATAAAAAATAATAATAAGAATTTAGAAGGAATTTCTGCTTAAAATTGCTTTTGTTTTGTTTTTTAATGTTTTGTGGTGTTTGTTCGGAGTTTGGTGCATACCAAGAACTACAATTACGCTGGAAAGCTTGTCGGGCGACTCGCATAATAAAGAAAAGCCCTAACGTGTGCTCTTTTGTAACGACCAAGCACTTTTGTTAGAAGCAATTTTGTCTTTTATTAGAAAAAACAATGTGCACTGTCTTCCGACAGATAATTTGAAGTCCCGTAGCCCCCCCTACCCACCCCACCCTACTTAAACAAACAAAAATTAAATTTCAGCTCTTTTCTCCGGCTGTGAGAAAAAACCGAGTGAGTTTCCAAAGTTGGGAATAAACCTCATCACAATTTTAACTAAACTGATTGATAGTAATGGGAATTAGTCTCTTCCCTTCAGGCCTAAGGTACCTGTACATAATGTCACACAATGGTTTTCGGAAAGAGTGAATCACTGACCATGATCGACTTAACCAATTATAAAGTTAGATCAAAACAGAAATCATATGGACATGGGACGTAAGAATCATAAAGAAACATGCGGTAAAAGTCTACTTCGAATGCGAAAGGGGCTCTACGGGAACAGGCAATATTGCATGTCTAAAAATTAATAATTTTTATGCAAAATCAGTACAATATTTAGAGTAGCAGAGTTGACTAGATGTTGTTTTAAAGTTTACTAATTTTGTTTGAACCCTTTTAAAACTTCTTACCGGCCCACGGTCAAGGAATTTTGAAAAACTAGGTCCACTCAGGCCTTAATTCAAAACTACATGTTAAAAGTTGAGCCCAAAAACATTAGGGATTTTTTTTTGGGGGGGGGGGGGCGTCCTGATTATTATTGTCTCATTGGTAATAATAATAATTTTGAAGAACTAAAGTAAACTAGAAACTACCATAAATGGAAACTAATATAATTTGGGAAGAAGGGGGAGAGATTTTATTCCGAAACTAGCTTGTTTTTAGTTATCTCCTAGGTCAACCTGATTGTCTAAATGAAATGGAAACTGTTTGAATGTTATTCTACTTTTAGAGCAATAATGGAAAATTTATTCGAGTTGGACTAACGATTTGTTTAATGTGTCAAACATATCTTGATTCATCTGAGGAAAATGGGTCACCACCTACAAGGGATAATCTAACATGTAAAATAACATATTGTGCCGTTGGTAAGTTAATTTTCTCTCTCTCTCTCTCTCTCTCTCTCTCTCTCTCTCTCTCTCTCTCTCTCTCTCTCTCTCTCTCTCTCTCTCTCTCTCTCTCTCTCTCTCTCTCTCTCTCTCTCTCTCTCTCTCTCTCTCTCTCTCTCTCTCTCTCTCTCTCTCTCTCTCTCTCTCTCTCTCTCTCTCTCTTTCTTTCTTTCTTTCTTTCTTTCTTTCTTTCTTTCTTTCTTTCATTCTCTCTATCTCATTATTAGAAGTTTTTCCGATTATGCTTTATGGTTTAGAACGATAGTTTCCAAAGTAGATATACAAACAAAGAATGTCTTTTGAATTTTTTCTAATTATATTTTACAGTTGAAGGTAGCTTCCGTGATTAGAAAAAATTTAATCTTATTCGCGTGCTAATTTAAGTTGCATAATTTAACTTTACTTTGTTTTTTGTCATTCTTAATTGGTTGTGAGTCATAGATTAGATTATGTATATTGAAATTGTGTATAAACAAGTTCGCTTTCAAATATACAGCAATCTTTTGAATTGATTTTCTTCTAGTTAACCCTGGCGGTTGGGCCCCAACGTCTGTATTGAGAGCTGTCTACAAAAGAGAGTATCCGAAGTTCCTTAAAAAGTTCACCCAGTATGTTTTCGAAAAGTGCAGAGATAAGCCTGTATGTTTCTAGTCTTGTTCAGTGCTTTTGGCCTCATGATTATTTTTGTATTGGGTCGTTTCGTCCTGTTTTAAATTATTTTTATCGGTATTTTTTTATTTGCAATCTAAATAAATAATGCGTAGCTGAAAATGTATTTACGGATATAAGCATTGCTGTAATTAAAGGCCCAAGTCCGAGTAGCGACCTACTTATGAATATCTGGACTTGTTATTACGAAAGATCTGCAAATTCACCAGATATCCCGAGTTTAACAGGTTTTATAGAATTCCTACTGCAAGAATTCCTGCCCTGATATAGAAGATTTATTAGGTAGCTTAAATGAATACCAGATACTGTAGACAAAATATTGAATGTAATCGGGTAAAGAGTTACCACACATCAGTAAAAAGTTTACGGTATTCAATCGTGTTTATTTAGTAAATAAGGAAATAAATAGACTTAAATACACCGTTATGTGACAAAACGCACGTTGAGAATGATGGAATCAGTGCTGGGATTAATCAGTTTATATAATCCTAATGAGCCATTTTTGCTCCTGTTCTAACTGTTTTCAACACCTAAAAAGGGTCCTTTGGAAACTAGCTGGTGGCGTCGAAGAAAAAGTAAGCAAAAATACATGCTGTCTTTGATCCATTGTAAACTATAACACATATGTTTGACATGTGTTTTTTTCAAAATTATTCCTATTCCCTTGTGATAATTTCGGACTCATGATAAACATGAAACAATGACATATTAAAAAATACAAATACAAATGATAGGGTAGTATCGAATTTTCTGTAACAAGTACAAGCTAAAAAAAAAATGGTAGTAAGAGTGAAAAATTATCGAAAATCCAAAATCAAAATATTTTTTCATCGTTCTGGGTTTAGAGAGTTATCTTGATATTTTCGGACTCGTGATCAGACACTTTCAAAAGTAGGATATTTAAATAACCAACAGCTTTGTTAACTTCTCTAAAGTGTGATTCATAAAAGCAACGTACTCTTTATTTGTTCCAATATTTCTTTATCAAATAATCGATGATCAAATTCCTGTATTTTTAAGACCTGGTGAATAACAAAATCTTGGAAAACTGTTTTAGGTGACTCAAACTTTCAGAAATTAATGTATTTCATTTACTTAAACTACAACATTCAAATGATATTTCTTATCTAATCGCCACGCAGTTTCAATGTTTACTGTGGCACAGTAAAGGACGGCGGATAGTTTTTTTTTTAAACGAAAGCCAGCACTGATTAAGCTTAGCTACTAAGACTTAAATTCAGATAACTACAGTCTGTTATTTAAATGTAAAATGTGCTGTTACAGAATGTTGTTGAAACTTTAGCATTCAAATTTGGCACATCGAATTTTAGGAATTGGTGTCGTTTATTAGAAATTTGAATGGACTTGAAAGGCTAAAATTCGTAGATTAACCTTGCCAAGTTGAACTTGATAGCTCGATTGTCCTCTAAAAATTATTTGACCTACAGAAAACCACCACCCTTCTTTTTGAATTTCCTCTCCAAATAGTGCGGTGTTTATTAGGCGATGAATATGAACAAATCCTCTAGCCAGGGTCGTATCAAGGATTTTTTTTCGGGTGGGGGGAGTACATAAAACTTTAAAACCCATCAAACCGTGTTTATGCTCATTTTGTTACGTTTTTACGTGTCAGGCAAACAGTTCGGGGGGGGGGGGGGGCTCAAACACCCTAACACCCACCCCCCGGATATGGCCTTACCTCCAACTGCATTTTGGAATAAGCCTCATCCTATTCCCCCTGTGCCTCCACAGGCACCTAGGGCATCAAGAGGGAGGTGTTAACCGTTCCTCTGATTCGCTGATACGACGATTTCCTTTCATTAAGGACTGATTTATTGGTAAAACACATAATGAACAAAAAAACAATATTGCTACCTCTTCTAAAATGTAACGCTTGTTCGCAGGGGAGGTGGAAGAAACAGCTCACCGAGAGAACATGCCACAAATACCACCATAAAAAAAACGCTGATAATGTTATTCATTACAACAATAATAATTCTACTGAGGCTGGAAGGGGTTCTGGAAACATGACCTCCAAAAAACTACATAGTTTTTTTATTTTTTAACTTTTAACGAATATTCTTCTGGATGTACCAAGTTTTTTTTCACAGTTGAAAAAGTTTGGAAGATAAGAAGGTAAGTCTGCGAACCAGGATTAGAATATTGGAAGCTACGGTGATGGCAGTGGTCAAAATTGGTTCTGAATTATAGGCGCTCCAAAAAACGGGAGAAGATTTGCTAGACATATTCCAGAGAAATTGACAGTGGAAAGTTTTGGGTACCCGACTGACTGACCGTATTTCAAACAGTAGGCTGTACGAAAAGTTCAATTCAATTCCGCTTTCTCTGGCTATAGTGAGAGAAAGGATAAGATAGCCAGGGCACGTTCTACAGATGAGCGATGACAGATTGCCAAAGATTGTCATTTTCGGCCAACTATCTTGGGCTAAACGGAAAGCAGGTAGTAAATTTGAAAATAAATGCTGAGAAGACTAAGTTTCTAAGGTTAAGAATAAGCGAAGATGGAAGTTGGCAGCTTCACTTATCTCGGTAGGACGAATACTAAAGATGGTGGGTGCAGTGAAGACGTTAAAAGTAGGATAGCCAAGGCCCGGTGTTTTTTTTTTTTTTTTTTTTCACAATTGAAAAAAGTTTGGAAGAAGGTAAGTCTACGAACCAGGATTAGAATATTGGAAGCTACGGTGATGGCAGTGGTCAAAATTAGTTCTGAAGTAGTAATAAATTGTTAATGGTCTCTAAATATAATTATATAATGTAATTATCTAATATAATGATACTCTATAATAACTGTAATAAGAATAATTATCACCTTACAAACGTTGACTATTAAACATTTGATCTAAAATTTGTCATTTTTATTATTAATTAGTAATCAAATTTATGCAACTAGCGATGATAGCATGGGAATAGCATGAATTAATGCACGTGGTGCTACTAAACCTAAAATGCAGGCTATTTCTTTTTAACTCTTAATTCTTGAGCTTATCGTAAGTTAAAAAATCAAGTTTAAGGCTCTGAAAGTAAAAAGCCAGGAACGATGAAAATTCGATTTAATCGAGATCTTATTTGGATACTCTTTGAGAGTTAGTGGCTTATTAACAGAGTATATTTTATGCAACCCACTCAGTTTGAAACCAGTATCTACTGATAGTAAACAAGAGGATGTTAGAAAAAGAGATTATATCGATCTATTTAAGTCCTAATTAAAAAAAAAAAATACTCCTGTGCTTCCCCTCTCATATGGAATTATTTTATATTATTCCCTGACGAAAGTAAAACAGTTCAAAATAGGGATGAAACCTTTTAATTGACAGTGAATAGATATAAAATTATTTTTATTAATCCAGTGTTTGAAATATCCAGTTAAATGATTTTATATCTATTCACTGTCAATTAAAAGGTTTCATTCCTATTTTGAACTGTTTTACTTTCGTCATGGAAAGGCAGTGTGGTCTTCGAAGTTATATATTATTCCCTCCTGTGTGTTTTTAGCATTACGGTTTAGCCTTTGCTCATATCTATTTATAAAATTTTCTTGAAATATCGTCTTTTACTTCCGAAATAGTTTTTCGAAAATCAAAACAATTCATATTGAATTATTCGTGGTACGTTCCTCATAAATTTTCATCCTGAAATACCAATGCCATAACTACCGGGTAGCCTACACAGTTGCCTTTCCTAAATTTCAGTGTTAAGCAACCAGAAAAGTATAAGATGCATTTAGAAATCGCAATAAGTGGCCGGCGTTTACCCCTCCCCCTGAAAATACCTCCGTGGAAAATGCGCCCGAAAAATACCCCTCTGTGGAAAAAACCACACCAGTAAAAAACTCCCCTCGTGGAAAATAAGGCTTTCATATTTGAGAATTTTATTTGAAATTGTTTTTTTGATATGGGGACGGAATTCTGGCTCATGTGTATTATATGCCGCTCACTGAAGCTTAGGCTGCGTGAAATTCGAGGAAAAACCGGTTCCTTTGCTAGTTT
Source organism: Artemia franciscana (assembly GCF_032884065.1). Taxonomy (NCBI): domain Eukaryota; kingdom Metazoa; phylum Arthropoda; class Branchiopoda; order Anostraca; family Artemiidae; genus Artemia; species Artemia franciscana. The sequence continues at coordinate 22,854,246 of NC_088879.1, read as the reverse complement.
CTTTCAGCTTAGCACGAAACAAGACAAAGACAAGTGACAGAATAGATGTGAAATATATAATAAAAGTATTTGGACAGTTTGAAGTCAGAAAACAATTCTTGCTTCATAATATGCAGAATAATTATACCTAAAATGTTCTGCATGCAGACCCGCTATACTTTACCCCCACCTCTAATGTGCAAATATACAGCCCAAATTCGTTTCTAAAGTAACGAAGAAACCGGCTTATTCTCGAGTTTTACACATAGTAAACTTCAGTGAGTGGCGTATAATACACAAGTACCGGAGTTTTTCATGGAGAGAGAGCCGAATTTCCCAGTATCATTGGCAACGCTATAGCATTTCTCATATTAAAGGCCATACGGCTCCAATGTTTTACTGTTTTACGGACATTAACCTTGCCAAGTTGAATTTCATAGCTCGATTGTCGTCTAAAAATTATTTGACTTACAGAAAAGCCCCACCCTTCTTTTTGAATTTCCTCTGCAAATAGCGCGGTGTTTAGCTCACTGAGAGAACAATACCACCATAATAACTAAACATTTACTAATAATGAATATTCATTGCTTCGGTAGTTTATGAGGAATGTACCAGCATAATTCAATATCAATTATTTTGAATTTTGAAAAATTATTTGGGAAGTAAAAGACGATATTTCAAGGAAGTTATATAAGTAGATATGAACAAAGACTAAACCGTAATGCTAAAAACACACAGGAGGGAACAATATATAATAAGGCCATATGAGAGGGGAAGCTCAAGAATAATTTTCTTAATTAGGATTTAAATGGACCGATGTAATCTCTTTTTCTACCACCCTCTTGTTTGCTATCACTAGATACTGGTTTCAAAATGAGTGGGTTGCATAAAATATTCACTGTTAATAAGCCACAAACTCTCAAAGATTTTCCAAATAAGAACTCGACCGAGTAATTGTCATAGTTCCTGAATTTTTAAGATCAGAGCTTTAAACTTGATTTTTTAACTTAACTCCTTTAATTCCAGGAAGTTCTCCTTTCCTTAAATCTTTCTTTACGACTTCCTCTCACCCCTACCCGAGGACTACCTGCTTTCCGTTCAGTCCTAGATAGTTGGCCAAAAAGGACAATCATTTGCAATCTGTCATAGTTCATCCGCAGAACGTGCCCTGGCCACCTTATCCTTTCTCTCACTATAGCCCTAGAAAGCGGGATTGAATCGAACTTTTCATACAGCCTACTGTTTGAAATACGGTCAGTCAGTCGGGTACCCAAAACATTCCGTAGGCAATTTCTCTGGAAAACATCTTGGAAATTTTGCCCGTTTTTTTAGAGTGCCCATGCTTCAAAACCAATCTTGACCGCTGTCATGACCGTAGATTCCAATATCCTAATCCTGGTTCGCAGACATACCTACTTATCTTCCAAACTTTTTTCAACTGTGAAAAAAAAATAAAACACCGGGTCTTGGCTATCCTACTTTTAACGTCTTCGCTGCATCCACCGTCTTTACTATTCATCCAACCGAGATAAGTGGAGCTGTCCACTTGATCGATCTTTCCGCTACCTAACGTCACCTTTTCATATTCACTTAGTCTTAGCCTTAGGAACTTATTCTTCTCAACATTTATTTTCAAAATTGCTTATAATTTTAAATCATGTGTATTGTTGCTGGAGGTTATTATATTACTTCGTTGGATATGGTCACATCTAAAATGGCGCAGGTATGTTTTTTGCGCAAGAGCTGAATAACTTGCTCTTTTTGATTCACCAAAATCTAAAGAGATATATACAAAAATGCAGAACTGAATGGCATCTTCCTATAATATGCCCCAAAATCACTTCAATGGGCCTTCAACGTGTAAAATTTAATCCTAAAACGTTCTAATTGCGAATACTAAAAGACTAAGAAACCCCTGTCCTTGCTCACTTTTGATAGATGCAACAGATCAGTCATTAGTTCTTATAGCTCTTCCTTTTCTTTTAATTCCGCCATTTAATTTCGTTTGTTTTTAATTCGGTCACTCACAAAAGAAAACAATTTATTAATTACGTTCTTTTAATACAGAAGTTCCAGGATTCGCCGCAAAAGAACTTTTTGCCCTATAAACTAAGTACATCCAAAAGAATATTCGTTAAAGTTAAAAAAAATTGCATCTTTTTTGGAGGGTTTTTTTTCCACAACCCCTTCAAGCCTCAGTGGAGTTATTATTGTTACTGAAATAAACTGAAATCTATCAATGCCATAACTACCGGGTATGCAGTTGCCTTTCCTAAATTTCAGTGTTAAGTCAACTATTAAAGTATAAGATGCATCTAGATCTCAGAATAGGTGGTCGTCTTTTATCCCCCCCCTGGAAAATACCCTCATGGAAAATGCCCTCTTGAAAATACCCCTATGAAAAATACCCTCTATGGAAAATACCACCCCGGTTAATACCCCCCCCTGGAAAATAAGGCTTTCTAAATTCGAGAATTCTATTTTTTTTCGGTAGGGGGAAGGAATTTTGGTTCTTGTGTATTATACTCCACTCACTCAAGTTTACGCAGTGTGAAATTCGACAAACCGGTTTCTTCCTTAGTTTCTTTCATACAAGACAAAGACAAGTGACAGAATAGATGGGAAATATATCATAAAAATATTTTGACAGTTTGAAGTCAGGAAACAATTCTTACTTTATAATATGTAGAATAATTGTACCTTACACATTTTACATCCAGACCCGCTACAATGTGCAGTATACACAATGTGTATACTTTACCCCCTCCCCCCTAATGTGCAAATATACAGCCCAAATTTGTCTCTAAAGTAGCCTAACTAAGAAACCGGTTTGTTCTCGTGTTTTACACATAGTAAACTTCAGTGAGTGGCGTATAATATACAAGTACCGGAATGTTTCATGGAGATAGAGCAGGATTTCCTGGTATCATAGGCAACGCTATATACCATTGCCCATAGTAAAGGCCACACGGCTCCAAAGTTTTTTTTTTTTTGTCAGAGGCGCTTTATATACAAGGGGTTGTTGTATTAACTTTAAGGGGGCTCATTCGATGAAAAATCAAAAGTTCCATTGCCCTTTTTAAGAGTCAAAAGTGATCGGAGGGTAACTAGCCCCCTTTCACACGCCCTTTTTCCCCAATACATTTTGTTAAAAATTGTAAGAGATTGCCATTTTGTTAAAAATAGTTCAAAGTTGAGATAAGAAAAACTCCTGAGTCGACGCATCTTTACGCTAAACGTTTTTTTTTATAGAATTTTATAACAAAGCTCATTGTTCTAATTGAACGACCATCTTGTTTCAGGAATCGTTCTTAAGGAATTAGGACAAAAAGTCAAAACTTTAGCGTAAAGAGCAAGGTCTTGTGGAAGGGGCAATTCCTTTTAATATATGTAATAATTTCTGCTGAGAAAACTTGTTTTTTTTAAATTTAATTTCTGGCCGTTATTAAATAATGCCGGGAAAACCAGCTCTCTCCATGAAAAATTCTTCTGCTTGTGTATCATACGCCAGTAACTCGAGTTTATGAGTGTACGACTCGAGAACAAACCGGTTTCTTCGTTACTTAAGAGACAACTTCGGGCTATATATTTGCACATTAGGGGGGTAAAGTATAGCGGGTCTGCCTGCAAAATATGTTAGGTACAATTATTCTGTATATTATGAAGTAAGAATTGTTTTCTGACTTCAAACTGTCCAAATATTTTATCTTCCACCTTATGTGTAAATATATAGCCCCAATTATATATTTCCCATCTATTCTCTCACTTGTCTTTGTCTTGTCTCACGCTAAGCAGTAAGAAACTAACGAAGAAACCGGTTTGTTTTCACAGCGTAAACCTAAGTGAGTGGCGTATAATACACAAGTACCAAAATTTCTTTTCCCAACAGAAAAAAAAAACTCAAATAAAATTCTTATATTTGGAGAGCCTTATTTTCCGCGGGGGTGTTTTCCGGGGGAGATTTTCTTCGGGATAAACGTCAAGGGGGGAACACCTAGAACCCTCGCAAAAAGCTCTTTGGTAGATTCAGACAAAACAGACAGAGAGAAAAAAATGTGATGAACTCCAATTAGTTGATCCCCAATATGAATGACAGGAGATTATCAGGCAATGAATCCGCACAGACTCTGAGTTGAAGTCTTAGACTTGTAATTTACTCGTCGATCCCTGTAATTTAGTCTACGTGATCCTTACGTGTAATAATTGAAGCATATATGATTTGCTTATGTATTTCTTATTTGACTTTAGTTGACTATATTTTTGTGTTTCTGTCTTGACCTAGATATGTGGTCCTTACGAGCTTTAGATGCATCTTCATATAATTGCCCTTTTGTCAGGCTCTGAATTATTGGGCTCATGACCTGCACTCCACTACAGAGTAGGCAGTATTGAATACAAAAGGTAGAAAAACCTTAATTTTCCTGGCGACGCTCAAACATACTGTACATCAAACATATTGTATTTTTTGTGGATATTGTGCGATTTTTTTTATATATATATATATATATATATATATATATATATATATATATATATATATATATATATATATATATATATATATATATATATATATATATATATATATATATATATATATATATATATATATATATATATATATATATATATATATATATATATATATATATATATATATATATATATATATATATATATATATATATATATATATATATATATATATATATATATATATGAACTGTAAAAACTGGCGACAGGAGTATATAGAAGGAATTTTATCGAACTTTATTGAAAGATAGTCACAAAAACGCAGCACAAATCAGAAGAGTTTTAATTGTAAGTCATGTACTTGGGTGTAGCGCTGAACTTGGCATAAGCTTTGATAACCTTATTGACTGCTTCAAGGAAATCTTTTTCAGTTGCAACCTTTCGACGTGCTCTTATAGCAAACATTCCTGCCTCGGTACAAACGGACCGAATTTCCGCACCTAGAAAAAAGAAACATCGTAAATTCGATCTTAAACTGGTGCAGGTAAATACCCACAAATGATAATTTATTGTATGAGAGGAAGTAATTAAAATAAGTGGCAATATTGGCCCCCGAGATGCCAAGATGTACAGAGGATACGAAAATATTTATCGTTTTACGTAAAAAGCACTTTTAAGCATTACCCTCTCCCCTTTTCCTCCTTGACAACACTCTTATTCTCCTAAGAAATTTGACTGTGAGTGAATTACTAAAAACTGGAAATGGAATAATCCGAAAAGAGCTTACTTGAAGACAAATTCTATAGTATAGAATTTAATAGATTATTTAAACAAATTTCCTTGAACGCTAAAATCGAATAGTCATTTAGAGGCGGTATTTAGTTAGCTCAAATCAGTGAGCAATTTTCACTGAGTCTATTTCTAGAAGTTTGTATACCGAACTCAGCAAAATATGCACTTTTTTATTAAGAAGTTTCGTTATCTTACTATTTTTTTCTTTTATTACTATTTCTGTAACCGTCAATAGGCCGTTAATAATTATAGTTAATGGCAGTTAAAGATAGTCAATACCCTATTGACTGGTATTCCTAGGTCGGGGTAATACCCCGACACTGGTTGATAATCACACTTGCAGACGGACAGATAAAATGAATCGAATCTGTTTCCTTTGAAGAGTCTCTATTAGAAAAAAATTGAGCCGTAAGGAGAAATAATTTTAGCATCACTGTTTTCCACACAGAAAATGACCGTGCTAATCCTACGATGAATATGAGCGAGAAAGAGATGCCAGAGTTTAACCATTTACTACAGGCTTCCTTCCAAAATGCGGACAACAAATAACGTAAACTTGTATTCCATGCAAGTTCGACTGAGTTCAATTCTCCGTCTTGTTAAGTAATTCTACAAATTTGGTTGCTGTATTCTACCTCGTATTGTTAAAGTTAAGGAACAAAAATTACTGTCTAAAATCTTATTCTTTCTTTTCTTTTTCGATTTATACGGATCTACTGGGATTTTGGTCAAAATCTCTCAATACCTCGGAGTCTTCCCAAATGGTATTGCCCCGTGATATCGGAAACTTTACATGTTAAGATACACCCTCGGCTTATAGGTTCTGTGTTAAAGTGTTCCCTTAATATTTTGTAACTTTAGGAAGAAACGGCGGACTTTCTAAAAAGAAAGCTTTTCGAAGCCTCTTTTTAGATTGAGTGGACAATAAATTTAACAGTAACTCATTGTCTGTACCGACCTTTTCTTACAATAGAATAAGATAATGATTCGGGAAAATTGCGGTAAACCACAGTAAAACCGGTAAGATTTCAGTAAAACCATAGAACAATCCCAAAAACCACGTTTGAATCTTCAATTTTATCTTTGCGACAAGCATAACTTAGGCAGGAGTGAGGATTCTATCAACACCTCTCCATTCCAAACGAAACCCCTCTGATTAGGAGACGAGTTGACTATATTAAAACACAAGATTATGATAACAACAACGAACTGTTATTATGCAGATAAGACCATTCAACACAGCATACATTAATACACAACACAAAATAGGTATAAATCTTATCTTCAACTCTCTTAAATAAAGAATCAAATTTGTTTTTTCATCCTACTTTTCATCTCTTAATTAACATATTTACAAAAACAAGTTGCTGGCACTCTCTAAGGATGTCAACTGAATACCATCATCAGCTCCTTAATTACACTTAAGGCAAAATAATCTACATTCAAGGCTAAACCTTTCTTTCAAAAACCCCTTTTTTATTACTTAGTTTTAGAGAACTTGCTCAAATCCGAAACCCACCCCTTCTTCAATGTAGCTTATTGGAATTTGTTTAGTAGGTTTGTCAGTGGAAATGCCTCTGATTTACGCCAATCAGAGGCCTATTCAACTCACAAATCTACGTATATTAACTGCAATAAACTATGTTGGACGAGGGGTAAGTAATATCCTAACCGGTAGAATTAGTTTGAAATAGTATTTTAAACCTATAACTTTTTCTCTCTTGAATAAGACTTTAATGTATGTGATCTTCTAACTGTGTGGATTCAAATCTATACTCCTTTGTCTTTTATTCTAACTTTATTTATTTATTCTAACGGATCATTTATTCTTTTATTCTAACGGATATTAACTGCAATAAACTATGTTGGACGAGGGATAAGTAATATCCCAACCGGTAGAACTAGTTTCTAATAGTATTTCAAACCTATACCTTTTTCTCTCTTGAATAAGACTTTAATGTCTGTGATCTTCTAACTGTGTGGATTAAAATCTATACTCCTTTGTCTTTTATTCTACTCGCACACTCATCCATCCAAACAATTCATTTTTCTCTGGCGGCCCTACCTCTCATTCCAAATATATGATAGAGCTGCTTCATTTTATACAGCTTCTATTTTTTACGGTAATGATCTTTTCGTTTTGACTGCAATATCTCTAAATAAACTGCTTTTGCTAACTTATTATCAGGTAGGCTTCAAATATTCAGCCAATATCAAATCCACCAGTCAGCCGAATCTAAGCAAAAATGATCCTAAGTCACCTTCTTTTCCCTGATTTATGTGTAGTTTATGCGGAGATCAATTAATGTGTTAAAGTGTTTCAGCTCCATTGATTCCAATTATGCTGCTGGGCTATATCCCTTGAACTCAACTCAGTGAAGTATTGTAGTCAGGATTAAGAGTTGAATTACGTAGATTATCTGCTGAGACCACTTTTCTTCTCTTAGTCATCTCTTTTACATGCTCTTTTAAACCTTGTTTTGTTGACAACACTATTTCTAAATATCTAAATTATTGCCAGGCGTGAAAAACTTATTGGCCTGATCACTGACGAGAACATAAAATATTTCAAGGAAGGGATTTGGGCAGTTTAATTACTTTTCGTGTTTTGGTTAGAAAAAAGAACAAGATTCAGCTAGGACCAAAAATAAAGGCAGAATTTAAAATTCACATATTTAATTCAATATATATGCATGAAAGACAACTTTTAAAGGTCATCATTTCTTCTGCCCATGTTCGCTCCAAGAAGCTTCATCTTCCTCTGATTAAATCAAAAAGGGTTAAACTTTCATTGAGATACCATATCCCCTATGTCACAAACAAGCTTAACCTGACTAAAATAATTCCTAAAAATCGTTCCTCAATGAAAAAAAGAACTTCGAATACATATTCCTTTTCGGGATGTGGGGATTTACGAAAGATTGATTTGGCTTTGATTTATGTTCGCGCTGGGATGGCCTCTGCTCTTTTTTCTTCTTTTTTTTCCTTTTAGTGCCGATTTTTTTTTATTTACCTTGCTTTCTCTGAAGAGGTTCGTGTTAGTTTCGTGTTTCTCTTCAATTATTTATTAAGCCAACATGTCAGGCTCTGCCCTCCACTGGCTCAAGTCAAAATTCTATTGCAATTATTTGTATTTACGAAGATTTAATTACTTGCTTACTTTAAAATGTCTTCATTAACCAAAATAAACCTGATTATTAAAGTCCTGCAGGGAAAGACTGACTAAAAACCACCATACTGTAAACAAATGGAAATGGAATAAGGCACCTGTGCTATTTGGACATAATCGGGCAAGTAATTCAAAACGGATGTCTCTCTCTACGCTCATGGATCTAGCATGAATTTTGAATATATGTGATCTTCCTTCCAAATCAGGTAAGCCAAATTCAACTTTTCTATCCAAACGTCCAGGCCTCATCAAAGCTGGGTCCAAAGTGTCAGGTCTGTTAGTAGCCATCAAAACCTAAATGAATAGAAAATAGCCGTCCACAATCAAAATACATTTAAGAAACGCATAAATGTTTTTCATAAATGTTGGTAAGATAGACACAGTCACGGAAAAAGGAATAGGGGATTCTTCAGACATGTACCCCCAAATATCTACATATTTATGATCTTTTTCATTTTTTTTTTCAATTCATCTGATTCGACTTTTTTGAGGAACTTTAACACTCCCCTCTTTAAAAACTTTTGATAACCTACCTCCCCCCTCAAAAAATTCTTGATTTCCACCGTACACTATTTTCCATATATTTCTCTTGTTTTTGGGTATTTTTCAAAGAAAAAATCTTCCCTAGCATTGAATTAATGTGATCATGTGGGGGTGGGGAAGGTTTTTTCGCCAATTATTTTCTGCGTGTGTTGAACTTTATTGTGGATAAAATACCGAAGACAATATGAATATTAGAGACGATGGATAATACCTCCTTTGAAGAGATGGTAACTTCTTAAAAATTAATAACTGTAGTTTTTAATTATTTTTTTTTTTGCAAATATGTTTCATATAAATTAGTTAAGGCATAACACGTTAAGCCAGTGCCGTATAGGCACTTTTACAGGAAAAAACAAGGATAATGATAAAGATTTGCAATTTCTGTAACTGACTGTTTTTATATGCGTTCATTATTCTCACTGATAGGGAGAATCCAGACTCCTTCCCCCTACCCAAAGAAAGACGTTGTAAATATTCTTCAGGAATAGCACATATAAAGAAAAGCCAAAGTTTTTAGATTGGCATCTTTGCACGCTTTTCAATAATTGGGAGAACGTATCCCTCTTTAGAAGCAATTGACTTGAAATTTGAAAAAGTCTGCTAAGTTTGAACTAAAACATAAGAAAAATATAATACCGTTTATAGGAGCCATCATAGCCGGGTTGATGGCACGCTGGAGTTGCAATCCTACGGCGTTGCCAATTTTTTGGCTTGGAGTGGGGGTTAGGGAGATCGGCCACCGTGATTCTGGGAAGCTTACGGTCACATTAATTCCCATGGGACATCTGAATTTGAGGGGATCTGACCAGGTGGAGAACACGAGGCAGGACCCCGAGGTCCTGGTATAAGTAGTAAGCAAGTGAATACTAATAGAATGCTAATGATTTAGAAATCCATAGAAACATCTCAAATAAACCACTATTTAAAAAAATATAGAGACAGTGATAGATAGAAAGAAAAAGATAAAAAATAGAACAAAAAATAGTTTGGGTCTGAAAATTTACCCACCAAGTTTCGTTTCAACTAATTTGAAGACTAAATCTTAATAGGTTAACATACCTTAATGTTGCCTCTAGGATCAAACCCATCCAATTGGTTAATAAGCTCTAACATTGTCCTCTGCACTTCATTATCTCCACCTGCGCCATCATCAGCACTTCTGGCTCCACCAATGGCATCAATTTCATCAAAGAAAATCAAACATGCCTTCTTGGTTCTTGCCATCTCAAAAAGCTCTCTCACCATTCTTGCACCCTGAAAAAGAAGAAGATCAGCACCCTGAATATGACAAAGAATTATGACTCACGGCTTATCTATTAAATTTTGTTTCTAATTGTTGTACTATATTTTTAAGCATCCTCACAAAAATAACAACAAATGAAACCCAAAAAGAAGATTACTGATTAAAAACGCACAAATCATAAGAGAGGATTTTTTATACTGAAAGGAGACAATAAGTGGATTTAAAAAAAGGGAACAGATCGTACAGTGGAAAACATCACAGGATTTTAATCTTGGCTTATGTGTTTCAGTATGGATAATTTTCTTATTTTGTTTCATAAGCATCAGTTCTTACTTCTTTATATCAGTTCTCTGCTTCTAAAATGTCTTAGATGATGAGAGTTTTTAAACGTATCATGGTCTTAATCCTAACATTTGCGGAACATCCTTCCAAAGCTATAAAGTTAAGTCAGTAAAGTTTCAAACCACAAGGAATATAAAAAATTCGTGTTATCATATTGGCTTCTAAGCGACACCAATACAATGATACTCATATATATGATACTGTGAATGTCCAAAATTGGAGAATGTCGACATTCACCAGAGAATGTCCCAAATTCCTTTTTTTCTTCTGGAATTTAGTCAGCTTTTTTCAGTTTTATGCAAGGTTTAACGGTGACATGTAGGGTTTTTATCCCATTAGAATTATAACCCAACGTAGCTTTTTTTTACCATCAAACTTTACATAAGACTGACAAAGCTGATTGAATCCAAGCACAGAAAAAGGAATTTCGGACATCACTGCTGAATGTCGACCCTAACCATATTTCGGACATTGACAGTAACATATATATAAATACATGGAAAAACAATAAAGTTAGTCATGTAGTAGGCGCAGTAGTAGAACCATTTTATTGAAAATAATCATTTTTATATAATAGCACAACAAAAGCGGAGCTTGCGAGGATGGGCTAAAATAAAAAGAAAAAAAGGAAAAAAAGAGAAAGAGTTTGGAGCATGAGACCATTAACCGAAACCAACATAAAAATAAACAACGAGACACTACAATGTAAAACCCCAAAACAACACATTAAAAAATACAGAAAAATAACCCAATGAAAATACAGTTAATCTGTTTCGAAAGCATACCTACCGAGCAACTCCACACGTAAAACAATAATACATGAGTTATTAAACACTAATACATCATATCTACTGAATCATTACAAAACATGACTCAAACAAATGTTGAAACAAACGGTTCACACGAAACCCTATTCTGACTCAACAGAAAATTAAAACGTACGCGGCAAACTAAACATAAGAATATAAATATAATTTCATATGTAATAAAACAAGAAATTAAATTATTGAACATGTAGCAAAATGTGGAGACATAGACTTTATCCTTTCAAAAAACGATAAACGAGTATTTTAGGCCATCATTTTCCCATTTTCCTCAAGAGGGTCTCGTTAATCCTCAGGGAGAAGAGTGGAGGGGGGCGATCACATGCGCAATATTGTATTTATGTATATCACCGCGCCCAAAGTGAAAAGTATCAGATTTATAATCTTAGAATAGTGTTTTTTTTATTCTCACAAAATGAATTAGGTTGGAATATTTTTTTTTTTTTGTCATTACGAAGAACATTAAGGCATAAAGATACTATATCCTCCCCACCCCGTCAAAACCTCAAAGCTGACGTGCGGGCCTTTGTAGATGAACTAACACTATCTTCGTCCAAAACAAAAGTACAAAGAAAACAAATTGGATGGTATAACAACATGACGAAGCGTCTTGATATTCTTGTATTACTTTTTATTGGGTGAAAAGGGTAGAAAGCATGACCAATAAATTCAGGCTTAGGGGAGACATATATTTTCATGTTTTCTGAAAAATTTTGAGCAGAAAACTCATAATTTTGTCAGATTTAGATTCTCTAACAAAACCGGGCAATTAATGTAACACCAACTCATATCTTAGAGATGGTCTAATTCACAATCGATAGCTAAGAAACAAATTGATGAAGGTTATACTAAACAACAGATTTCCCAACGAAATTTAACAATCGCAAAAAGCCACAACCTTCAAAAAGCCATATCAAGTCCCAGATGAGACACTGGACCATAGTGGATTCATGGTTGCATTTTATGAAGGTAGCATATGACTGTCGATTTTAAAAACAAAACCATCGCCTCACAGCACGCACTCAGCTACAGCGTATGAACTGGGAAAGACAAGAGAGACTTTTTAGGAGCAAATATTAAACGGAAGATATTGTTACCTCGCCAACATATTTTTGAACAAGCTCAGATCCAATAACGCGAACAAAGCACGCATCAGTTCTATTGGCAACAGCTCTTGCACATAAAGTTTTGCCAGTGCCGGGTGGACCAAACAGGAGAACTCCTTTGGGTGGTTCGATTCCAAGGTTCACAAATCTCTCAGGCTGAAATCAAATAACAATTATATCTATAAATTCATCAACACAAAACTATACTGTAATGAAATAAAAATAAACTGAGAAAGAACCTCTAAGTAAATCTTAATCTTTACAGGGCAACCGATGTATTTTGATATCACTGGATCAAAAATTTCAGAGATATTTTCTTTACGGAAGGTTTTAGAAACCAGCCATGAATGAGCCCATAAATTGTTTCTGTGCTTCTAACTTTTTTTTCAATCCTATTTTCGTTCTTTTTTTTCTAGCCTTTTCGCGACTTTGCTCGTTTATCTTTTCTTCTTACTTTATTTAACTGGTAAGTGTCCGTAACTCCCGGCCAATCAGTAATCTAATAACAATCACGTGATGTGATACAATGGTGCCTAGAATGGAAGTATTTTTCCTTTATACATTATTACGGCAACCATGATTGGGATCAAACCATAGTTTAATACCTCAAACTCTGGGTACAAACAAAGAGCAAAATTGCTACAGAAGGTAATAGTCTCACACTGTTTTAATGAGCAAATTTAGTTGTCATGATATTCACATAGGACCGTCTCTTCCAATCAGGAAGCTGCAGTAACACAAATTGCCCAGTGGCCTGATAAAGGTTAGAGTTTCAGTTCAATAAATTACTTGGCAAAGCTATAAAAATTGCCCAATTTGGCAACTAAATTGCCGTGCAAATATCCATTCTATTTGAACTTCTTCGTGAGTCTTATATAAAATAAGACTTAGTTGCAATATACTTAAGTTTTCTTTTTTCAATACAACTTAGAAAACTAAAAACCATAACCTTTAAACATACTATGATTCATTTAAGCAAAATGTACAACTGAAAATTTTCCAATGATTTTTTTTTCTGCTCTATATGCCGATGATTAATCTATTTAGTAGCCCCCCCCCCTCTCCTACAGCCATGTACCGCCTATAAATTCACATACTTTTCTTTATATATTTATATTATCATATATTTATCTATTAATGCACTGCATTATCTATGTTCATGTTCTCTAAGGCGTGCCAAAAAACAAGCAACAAAAAAACGAACAAACAAACAAACACAACATAATCACTTGCATAAAGTCATAGCTTCTGGACATAGAATTCAAAAACACGTATTATTTAGTGTTAATATTATTATTTAGAATTAATTTTAAGATTAATATTTAGATTAATTAATTATCCAATTAATATTGATCTAATAAATATTAATTAATTACGATTGATTATTTAGAATTAATTTAGAATTAATATTTATTATTTATAATTAATAAACACTTATTATTATTATTATTATTTCAAATAAATCGCTGAGAGACAAAAAAAGGGTTTCAATATCTGAATCTGTCATCAAAAAGTACTTTGTTCATTTCAATGATGGAATTGATGCTATTAAGATTTTAGCTCAGGGATGACAATTACTTTATTCTTATTATTTTTTTTGTGTTACATTATTTTATGAAGTTGATCACTCAGACATCGTTGGTAATTCAAAGTTCGGCATATCGAATTACTCCTTTCAAAATATTAGTAATCACATTGAAAGTCAAATATAATATCAAATTCTACCCCATCTTTTACTGTTATAACTTTTACTATTACAATAGAGCGGCCAAAGGAACTTAATTTTTTTAAAAGAGAGAAGACTCGAAAGAATATTCTTTTTTCCAATTTATGACAAGATTTGTTCTTCCTGAAGTTCAACCTAGATAAGTATAATTTGAGATTGACTCACATGGAGAAGCGGCAGCTCAACAACTTCACGTAGTTTTTCGATTTGCTCTTTGCAGCCACCAACATCACCGTAGGTCACATCGGGTTTTTCTTCAACCTGCATCATTGTGACTGTTGGGTCAATTCTGGGTGGCAGTGGAATGTGGATTTGATACTTGTTTCTGTCAACACTGTAATTGATGCACGAATTATAGGCCTACACATACAGAGTAAATTTTTTTTTTAGCATTTTTAAACTGACACCTTCTTAACATCCAGCCCGTCCCACAAAAGAAAATGTTTTAATGAATTTCTTTGAATTCTGAGAGTGAACAATCAAGCTTATTCAAACTTATAATTTACAAGACCAGTGAAACATGGAGTCGGCATAAATAGAGGTATATCCCGTTTAGAGGCGTATATAAAAAAATAGGCCAACATTTCCTATAATTGCCAAATTAACAATATTAACCTCGAAATTCAAAATATACTAATTTAATAAAATTACTAATTTAATAAAATTAAGAAGTCAACGAGCTTCTCCTTGGATGGTAGGAAATAATATTCATTCCGTTTTCCAAGACTAGCGATATTTAAAGTTCCTTGTAGTTAATTCTTTTATATATCATATGAAAATATGAATATGTATATACATATATATATATATATATATATATATATATATATATATATATATATATATATATATATATATATATATATATATATATATATATATATATATATATAGGAAAATATATAAACTAGAGAAGAAACAGCTGGGGGATAGGAACAGAAAATATAGAGGAGACACGGTGGAAAAAAAGACATTGAGGAGAAGGAGGGAGCAGGCTGGTAAAGGAGATTGCTAAACTAGCAATTCACGGATATCAGACACAATTAGTCAAGAAAAACTAAACACTTGGACAAAGACAGCAAAAGAACATTTTGGATTAGCACCGACAGGGACAAAACTTTGAAGCGAAATAGAACAGGGTTAAAGTTGAGGCTGTCGAAGCAGACTTCAGATTGGCTAGCATGTCATTTCAGGAAACCTGCCTTGGAGTCCTTCACCCCTGTAAATTTACCTACAGTAGTCACTTTGAATCATTGTAGCCTCTTTCCCGTTTATGACCTCTTTTCTTTTTGGCTTAAACTGTTTTTTTCTTTTGTGAGGCTTGTATGTCCATTCTATGTATCATTCTTACACTTTAGCAACTATTTTACTTTTGCTTTTAAAACTTTATGAGTAATGTTCTACATTTTGATTGTATTTTAATAAAAGTACCTAACCAAGGAAATAAACGGATAAGGCGTAGGTGAAGGGACAATCGCCTAAAAGCCATACCTGTTTTCTATGCCGTCTCTGAAATTTTGCAATCATAGCAGAAAAGCCTAAGTCGCACACAAGACACCGGTTTCTTGTCCACAGAAAAAAAAGACATTCACAAAATTACAATTTATCTGATTCTCTTAATTGATAATCTTAAAGGATATAGAAAAAGATCTGAAGAACTAAACAATATATTAAATAAAAGAAAGCCAAATTTGTTTCCAGATAGTTGTCTCAGAAATGAGCTGTCTAGTAAACAACCCCTTTCAAAATTGTTAAAAATCCAATCTTTCTTACCCAACTCGCATTCCTTCTTCAATATCAGTTGGAGCAACGGAATCTGCCAGGTCAACCACAAACTTTGCAAATTGCTTCACATTGATTATGTACTTCGGATCATCAGTATCAGCATTAATTATCTTAGTACATCTTGCAACCTAGCATCAAAGAAAAAACCAAGAATCAGCAAACTTCATGCACCAAGGAAACATTTGAGGACAAGGTTCAAAGCAGAGTTTCTGCGATTTGCAATAAACAAAACTCAAATTTGGATGAATTTCTTATCTTTCTTTATTTAAGATTCTGCATGGTTTGATTTTGAGAGCTTCAAGGTGAATGTTTAAGGTGTGACTTGGGATATCAATTCCCATTCTCTGTCCTTTTTTATACATAGCAAATTCCATTAACAGGGCACCCTACTTTGGAATAATTTTTTATCCTGTGCCTTCATGACTCTTCGGCTGACCGTCACAAAGGCAAAGAGCAAATTATTAACAGCAACTCCAAAATGATTAGCTATCATCAAGAGCCGTTATAAAGTTTGAATTTGAATAGGCTAAAATGTTTTATGCGAAGGAGGTAGAAGGCAGAGTGGGTTTGTCTGTGCGATTACCATCTGCCTAAACTAACTGTGACGAATTGAACATGTGGCAGTGTGTAGCCTGAGACCAGAATTTCCAACACGGACCGTTTTTTAATAGTTGAAACTGATTGTTTATTTCTGAATTCTCGCTCGTTAGTATCTAGGCTCTTTTTGGGTTAAAATCGTTGTTTGGTGTCACACAAGGGTATCAAACAGTTCTTAGAAGTGGGACCAAACAGGCCAATCAAATTCAAAATCACATCAGAGAATCTCCTCAATAGGACCTGTCCAAAGAGGGAATTCCTAGATTTCTCAATTCTACAGATGGCACTCAAAATCATCATCTCGAGTCATCCATTAACAATCCTTCTACGACCGTATGTAATACGGAATATAATAATAATAATTCGTATGCACTTACAGAAACAATTTTAAATGTATAAATACTTATAGTTTTATCCAGGGTTGCCACCTGTAGCACAAAAGTGCTATTTTAGCATTATTTCATTAAATGTAGCACTGTAGCACGTGCTCAGAGTTGCTATTTGTTTTACAAAAGTTTTATTTTAACACTACGTAAGTCAAATTTTCGCTGTCGTGCCGAAAATCCCTGTGTAGCACTCAAATTAGGGCAATCGTAGCACATTTGGAACTGACCATGGTAGGAACCCTGGTTTAAGCATTAAGGATTTTAGTATGCATAATATATAAAAAGTAAAATCTGTATCTCATTATATTCCTGAAATACATTCTTCTTGAAGCCTTGTATACAACTTACCAGTCGTTAGAAGTGGTGTTATCTATGGGCACATACGCTTAAATTTGTTGCAAGGAAGGTGGGGCAAGTTTACCCCAAAAATAGTGGATTAAGCAGAAAAGGGGGAACTTGGGAAAATATAGACAGTCATAGCTCGAAAAAGCATACGCATATGTACCTGTATACAACCTTATGAAAATATAAGAGATAAAAGCCCAATTGATTAAATCATTCCGAATCTAAACAGTGAAATAGTAAATGCTAAAATATGTTAAGAGCAGCTTCCGATTGTACTTTTTGTGACATTTTTCCGAGGAACACTAACTCTGTTTTTCAGCGTGTTGTTTTTAATGTGTTTAACAGTGTTTAGTCCTATGAGTTTTAATTGTTCTGATCTTCTTCGATGTTTTAACAGTCTTGACATGTTTTCCTTGTTGTATTTATTATTACTATCTGCTTTGAGAAATCCCAAGATATTCTACCAAATTTTCCCAGTCCCAGGCAGTTGTATACTAGATTTTTCTTTTGAGGATTTTATTCATGTCTTTCAAGTTTTTCCTTTGTTCTCCTTTTTGGTGTTAAAACAGGTTACCTGGTTATCTTGCAGTTCCCTTACTTTCTTCGTTTCTCTCTCTCCCTCGCTCTGACCGAGAGTTTAATTTATCACACATTTGATTGGCTTTCTAGTTTTTTTAAATTGGAGCCCATAAGAAAGGAATTTTATTTTAGAAAATAATCCAGATTAAAAAATAATCCTCGACAATACACAACTGAACAAACTTTGATATAAATGTTATTTTCCAACCAGGTATTATACAGCCCAGAAACTAACTACTTCAGTCATTAGATATCAATCAATCATTAATCAATGATTCACACTAAACCACTATTACAAACATGAAACGGTAAATCAGTTCAAGAAGCTTAGCTTGTTGTGGGCTAGTTTCTCCTGCGGATATGGCTTATTTTTATCTATGGCAGAAATAGACTCTGTTGAAGAGTAGATCACTATAAAAAGTATTTAGCATAAATATTTACCTGAAGAGGCTGTTCACTTTGCAAAGCCTGTTTATCAGCTGCTAGATCCCATACAGCTGGCTGAGCAAGACCTGTGTCAGATTCTTTAATACCTGACAAATCATTGACTCTTTTGGATATTTTAATCAAATCGTCTTCCAAAGCTAGAATCTGACGAGTATATGGACCTTGTCCATAGGTTTTAAGCAAAGCAATATCTCCTTCATCTAGAACTAAAAGTCAAAATTCATTAGCACATGATAACTAGTTTAAATACATGACCAAGAGTGTGGGAGTAAGAAAGAAGAAAAGAAAGAAAAAGAGGGAGACAAACAAAGTGAAAAAGAGTGAACTAAAGAAAAATAACCCATGTGTATTCATATCATGCCTCAAAAAAACTATAGAAGACAAAATCTGAAGCATCATATTTGGACACATTTGAGTTATTTCACAAGTCAAATATCTCCTCTGAGAATTATATAGAAGGGACAAGATTTATATGCAATCAAAAAAGCGAATAAACCACTTAAGCAAGTCATAATCCCAAAAAAAATTAAAAGGAGAATGCCGTTTCAGTCTCAGGGGTGCAATAAGATATAATGGACTACTTGCTTGAAATTTATGGGTAAATGCCCCTCCCCCTCCAAAATTTATCATTTTTACTCCTTACGTCTTAATTTCTCTTTATTTAAATTTAAAAAAACGAACAGTAACATATTCAAAAAAAACTGTCGATTTGTTACGTTTATTTTTTTTTTGCTATTGCAAAGATAAATCACTAATAAAGGTGACCTATACATTAATGTAAAGCCCTAGTTGTGAAATTTACCTTAATAATAATTGTATTGTTCAACCCCATAACTTTCATAACCTTAGATCACATGATCCTTTTCACGTGTTCCAAGTTGTATTATTAAATTTCAAAATTAATAGGCCTGGGACGGGAAACAAAAATTAATAGGCCTGGGAAATAAAAATTGCCGTAAAAGCTAGGATGTCCTAACTGGCTTCTAAACCGATCCCTAAGCAAATATAAGCCCTTCTGAAGTTGCTGCTGGCGCCAAAGAAATAGAAAAACTTCAAACTTGAGCTTATCTGATTACTGGGAACGTTACGGCGAGTCTAAATTTAACTATTTGCTTACTTTGTCCTTTTAATCAAAATGACCGGACATATGCATAGTAATCAGCTTCGCACAATATACACAAGTAAGAATGCTTTGGCAACAGCAACAGTAGAGGCACCACTAAGCTAATTTCATATTCCTAATATTCACGAAAGAAAGATCTAGAATATTTCTTTAGCTGGTTCTAAAAATGCGTGTTTGAGCAATGAGATGCCCTTTTGAATACTGCTAAAGAGCAGGTAATTATAATGGGAAAAAAATGCTCAATAAACTGTACTTTAAGCGTCGAAGAGCTGGCAACCCCCGATTAAATTTAGGATAATTCTACCATATGCAAGTAGGACCAATATCATTAATAAGTGAAAACTAAGGTTCTACATTAGCGTAAAGAGTAAAGGACTTAAGAGACATCAGTATTTCCACCCCGGGCATGCGTAGGAAAAATTTTCAAATTATGTTTTTCTTCAGATAAAAGTGAAAACGACATTAAAGCTTAAAAATAAAATAATTATCCTAAATATG
The DNA here is from genome assembly GCF_032884065.1 of Artemia franciscana. Lineage (NCBI taxonomy): Eukaryota > Metazoa > Arthropoda > Branchiopoda > Anostraca > Artemiidae > Artemia > Artemia franciscana. The sequence goes on along the minus strand of NC_088879.1, from coordinate 22,834,289 downwards.
GTGGAGGCGATGCTGCCCTCTTAAGATCCCCCCTCTATATGCTACTGTTCAATATACCGTATAGAGATTACGATCAGTATACACCAACAAGTGGAAACCCAGTAGCAGTAAAGATTGGAAAGCTCCGAAGGTCAAATATGTACAATTGTATATGTTCCTAACTTTTAACATTATTCTTTTATAACTTGCTTTTTATTTTATTCATTTCTTTTTTCACACAACCATGGCTCTTCACTTTGAAGCATTTGGTAAATGCAATTTTTTTTTTTGGTCTCTAAAATAATCGAACTGAAAATATTGTTTAAAACAAAAGTGAATAAATATGCTTTTTTATTTTCAATGCATTCTATCAAAAACAAATTTTATTCTCGTTATCACATTACTCCAATGTTGGAGCATTTTTTTTTAAGCATTGGGGAAAAAGCTAATTTAACCCACAGAGCAGTGGTTGATGAGGATGATGGTTCTCCTCATATGAACGATCCAGATTTTTTTTTTTTTAGTGTTAATGTTTTCTTTTTGCAGTCAAAACTAGACCTCCGTTGCCTGTGCAACGGGAAGTGTTGCAGCAACTGTGCCCTGTTCCTTAGGACACAGTTGCGGAGCAACACGTGCAACTGTGCCCTACGGGACACAGTTGCGGAGCAACAGTCTCCATTATGTCCTTCAGAGGACATTTTCTAATGCGGCTTCGATTGTTATCTTGAAGCATCTTTGATATGGTTTTATTTCGAGCTCCTACTAAACTGAGTTTGGTAAAATGTTTAGCTGGTCCAGAAATAAACGAGATTGACTTTTCCGGAATTATTTCCGGGAAATCTGTAAGAGCTACGGAATTTCATGCTTCAGTTCTCGAAAACATCAATAAAAGTTCTATATGAGTTCATAATTATTTTATCTCTAAAACGTTTACTTCCGAAACTAGGACCGTCTTAACTTGACGCCAATTCGAAGTATTATGTTTCGAGACGCACATTTCAGGAATTATTTCCGGGAAATCTGAAAGAGATACGGAAATAACGTCTTATAGTTTTCTGCTTAACTTTTGATGGTCTAAACTAGGAAAATATAAAACAAACCAAATTCACCAAAAAATTTAAATTGCCCCAAGGGCATGACAAAACTTCCAAATAGAAAAACCCAAAGAAGGAATTTTATTTCGGAGAAACTATTGTAAGCTCCAGTTGTTAGGAGATCGAGACCTGTCGAACCGCGTTGGAAAAAAAAATTCTAGCTGGTCCAGAACAGAAGTTACCTCTAGAACGTCGAAACTTCGGAAATTATTTCTTAGAGAACAAAGCAACTTGGTATATAGAACACTTCACTTCTTCTTGCATACTTTTCATAGCACTACTCGATAAAAATATAAGAAACATCAAAATCGAAAATTTGAGAAAATTCCAAAAAAAATCGGAACGAGATGGACTTTTCCGGAATTTTTTCCGGGAAATCTGTAAGAGCTACGGAATTTTGTGCTCCGGTTCTCGAAGAGACAAATGAAAGTTCTACATGAGTTCAGCATAACTGTATTTCTAACAAGTTTATTTCCGAAGCTAGGGTCGTCTTAACTTGACGCCAAACATCGAACGCACAGTTTCTAAGAAAAAAACGGTTTTATTTTTTTTATGGAAAACTGTTAGAAATTTTAGGAACTTCTCTGGAACTTCTTTACTCTGTTTCACGTTTCCCTTCCCTCTGAAAAATCTCAAATTTTTAACTCTTACCACTTCGGAGCTACAGGTCGCTGATCACGGTGAAAAAAAAAAAAAAAAAAAAAAAAAACTACGAAAGCAGTAGTGTTGCTCCGCAACACAATTATATTCAGGGTCGCATTACTGCTGCCCAAAGAGCACAAATTTTAGGGGCGGAAAAATTCAACTAAATAATCTAACCGTTATATCTTTTTCGGGATTTTTGAAATTTTATTTCAAAAGTAATTATAAGCAAATTGAATCAAAAATTTGTCCTTTTCCCATGTCTTAATGTTGTAGTTGTTCGGGGTTTGACGCGTTCGACCAATAGGTCATATGCGTTTGTATCACTCAGTTGTTCTGTGACTTCTATAATCACTAGCTTGCTTGGGTGACACTTCAGTCAGTATTCACTGAACCAGAACAGTATCACTTGACGTGCTAATGAAGGGGGGTTATTCGCCTGCAGCAACTGCCTGCGTTGAAAAACAGGAATCAAAATGCTGCAACTATGCATTGTCAAACAGCAATTAAAATACATGTACAACACAATTCTAATAAGTAATACAATTTTTACACATTATAACCAGTCTCATACAACCAAATACAGATAAAATATGTCTAAATGATAAATAGAATAATTCTAAATTCACTATGATATAGGTGCGAAAAAAAAATTATAGGGAATGAACCAAACCAGCAGTCTTAACAAATCTACCCAAGAGATTTGTGCTTAGTCGTCTAGCCCATGGAGGAGACATGTAGTGTCCCAGAACAGAACGCATTGTGAATGCATTAAATGCCTTCTCACAGCAAATTCTTAGTACTTCCCTCTCTTTTTCATATTTTCTACAGTTAAAGATGATGTGACGTATATCTTCATACACTCCGCATGTGTCACAGTTGGGGGGTGGAGCCATTTTCCATTGGATTAGTGTTGATTTTGTCTTTGCAGGGCCACATCTAAGACGAAATGGGCAAGTAGAAAGGATGCGAGAAGTGAGGTACATTTCTTTTGATGGCTGCTTATAATCATAGAGATCCAGGAGCTGAGTATAGGAAGAATGGAGCCAAGCCTCTTCTTCTTCCAAAATTTTTGAGCTGATTGAAGATAGAAATTTAGGACCGGTAATAGGGGCTTGAGTGATCAGGCTTAGTTGGGAGGCTTGTTTTGCAGCCTGATCTGCTAATTCGTTTCCTGTTATACCACAGTGTGCTGGAACCCATATGAATAGGACAGATATACCCTTTTTTGCAAGTTGAGTAACCAAATTTTCAATCTCAATGGCAACATTTCTTGCTTGATGTTGCTGGTGTGAGAGGTAATCCAGAGCTGAAAGTGAACTAGTGCGGAAAATATACTTCGGATGTTTGCTCTATGTTTGGCTTGATATGCCTCGAAGTGAAAACTTGATTGCCATAAGCTCTGCCGAGGAAATTGTCAGGTTGGGGGGGGGGGTAAACGGTAGGAAAGAGACAGGCTCTGGGAGGGTATGACTACTGCACAACTGCATTTTGTTTCTGTCTTTGAGCCATCTGTGTAAACTTGAATGTATTCCTGATATTCTGCCAACTTTCCCAGGAATATGATTTTCATCGGTGCTTGGGGGAGGCCCTCCTTTTTTCTGATGCTGATCTTAGGATTAATCAATGTCTTAATTACAGTTACTCAAAAATTAGAGAAAATAAGTAGACCAAGTTTAAGTAAATTTAAATTAAATTTTGAGAAAAAAGTATGTAGAACGAATTAAATAATTAAAAGCAATCAATTGGGACGAGATAATAATTAATTTTGTAGAGGCTAAGGTAAGAAAAATCAGTTTCAAATAAATGAAAATTTTCATTTAATAAATAAAAGTTTTGTAAAAATTTGGCCTGAAAATTTTGGGGGGACAAGGGGGAGGGGGCACTAATCAAGATTTTGGCCAGTTGGAAGTAAAGCTAGAACCGCTGTTGCATTGACCAATAGCTTCTCGCTTAGCTTCACAGAGGGATTTTTAGCCAAAATTCCAAAAATGTTTACCTGCTTTCATCATGATGAAAGCAGATGAAGATCTGCTTTCATCATAAGTATAATGTCTAAATACAATTTTTTGTTTTTTCTTCCTTTACTAACCTTGAACCACAAATTCAAAACTAGGTCAAACTTACGATTTTTCTACACAAACCTTTAATTTCATCCCCCTTTTCTTCTTCTCCTTTACTTTTGCGCATATCATCTCCTAAATAATCTGGCATCCTAAAATAAAAACTGTATAAGTAACAAACATCAATTGATCAGTGGTAGAATGCTAAACTGCCACATTGAATGCCCAGGTTTAACAGCTAATTAAAATATGTTAAACTGGTATACATTCATGTATCAAAATAATGGCTGCATATAGATCTATGAAAATAGAGAAGATAAAATGGAGTTAGTCAATTCAATTTGAATCATAACAAGAACACCATTACCAAGAAAATTAGAATATATTTTAGATGGACATAATCCTTGTATTTCATGCAACGTGTTTTTGTGTGAAATGCCAAATCACTAATATTGAGTAATTTGACCTATAGATAGGATTTTCACTTCTATCAACTGTGCTATAGGAGGGACAATTTAGTATTATCTAGGTTTTGTTATGCACCTAATTTCAGTTTATTTCAAGGAATTATTTTTACCAGACAAGAAAAACAGGCCTATGTAAGTCATTCAGGAGCATAAGAAGGACGAAAATCCTTATTTTATTCCAAGCTGTGATTTATGGTAAGTGGTAAGAGTCTAACCTCTGTAATTTTTGCTGAATGAGACCATTGAATGATGAGACAGAATGAATGAGAGAATGAACCATTATGCTAGATTGATGAACATCATTTTACATTTTGGAAAGCTGTATCTTGCCTGGAACCAAATGATTTTCTAAAATTCACCTATGCCTTATTATAATATGTAAGTGTGGAGTAAGTGCTAGTCAAGGTTACTTTTTTTTCTATTCTGTAAGCATAAGACTAAAACATTCTTGATTAAAACAGCTTGTTTCAATAAAATGATTCTGGTCCTGAAAAATTTAATGACTATATTATTCTAAAGTGTATATGCCAAGCATTTGGTAATAGACATAAAAATAAATTGTTCATTTTGTTTGTTTATTTTTACAGTCAAGTGTAGACAAAACTACTTACATGTGCTATGTGTGAGGCAAAGAAACAAAATAATTTCTGATTTTTCTTTCTGTAAAATTGAAGTCTATGGGGAAAGCTCTTGGCCTAGGTGCCCTCTATTTTTTTTTGGTTGCTTAAAAGGGGCACTAGAACTTTTCATTTCCGTTAAAATGAGCCCTCTTGCGATATTCTAGGACCACTGGTCAATACAATGACCCCTGGGAAAAAAACAACAAAAAACAAACAAATAAACATGCACCCATGATCAGTTTTCTGGCAAAAAAATACGAAGTTCCACATTTTTGTAGATAGGAACTTGAAAATTTTGCATTAGGGTTCTCTGATACGCTGAATGCGATGGAGTGATTTTCGTTAAGATTCTATGGTTTTTAGGGGGTTTTCCTCCTATTTTCCAAAATAAGGCAAATTTTCTCAGGCTCGCAACTTTAGATGACGAAGACTAAATTTGATGAAACTTATATATGTAAAATCAGCACGAAAATCCAATTCTTTTGATGTATCTTTTAATATCAAAATTCCGTTTTTTAGAGTTTTGTTTACTATTGAGCCAGGTCACTCCTTACTACAGTTCCTTACCACAAACTGTTTTATAAAACCTGATTGGATCTGAAAACTTGATCCGATTTAAAACTGGTAACCAAACTCCTCCCAAATTCACTTAGAATATTGTCAATCAATTAGCGAAATTGAGAATCTCTACCCTTCCCAATTTTTGAATCAGATAAAAAACAGCATAAGCACAGTAAATACTTCTTATATTTTGATCCATCTTGACTTCCTCCCAAATTCACTTAGAATATTGTCAATACCGATCTTGACATTGCAACTGATATTCCTATGTTTTATTAAAACTTAATTGTATTTCATAACCTTAAGTCCCAAAATTCAACTCTTGTAACCTTCCTTCATGGCTGTATAATTGTCAGCAATGTTCCATGATTCTTATGCTGATTCCAAGAGGAGATAGGACAACTGACCTCAGAGTCACCATTCTTCCTTTTTTTGTAGGCCTTAGGAGAAAGGTCACAGCTCAAAAAATGGGAAAACAAAACAAGGTCTCAGAAGATAGGGGACAAAAACACATTGTCCAGTAATCCGTTATTGCACACTTTGGCTCATCACCAATCCTCTTCTCTTATTCAACAAAGATTTTATGGCACATACTGTTGGCTAAAGCAAGCAAAAAACAAGGGAACTGGTTTTTTTTTCAGTTTGAGATTAGATAGTTAGTAATAAAACAGCCTCCATAGCTTTAAGCTGTGTATCTGTTTTCCTTTAAATGCAGCTAAAGAGCTTAATATCAGGTTGATTACTTGTTAATATCCTTGTGATGGCAAAGCTCTAGACAGAACTGTAGAGCCTACCATCGAGCCAACACAGGAGCAAAGAGTGGCTCTGATCATATGCTGTTAAAAGCTTCCCTGACCACAAATCTTGCCTCCAGAAAACGAACACAACCTTTTCCAAGACAGAATGTAGCACGTCTTCAGGATAAAGCTGTCACAGAAGAGTTCTCCAGGGAATTATCCAACCGTTTTGACATCCTGTCTGCAGACAACAATAACAAACCAACCACCATCAACATAGAAGACAAGCAGAAGAAGATACAGAGACACAATGATAGATGCTTCTAAAAAGTCCTTGGCAGGCTGAATCAGAAGCAGAAAAAGTGATCTTAGAAAACACCATCAAGCTGTTAAACCAGAAACAACAGATCAGAAATACAAAGTCCACAGTGTTGTAAACACTGAGAAAAGAATGTCATAAAACCACTCACCATGAGAGACAATGCTAATGGGACCATATGGAAGAAGATATATAGAAAGCTGCTAGTCATTCAGATACAAGAAAGCTTTACCAAATACTAAAAGAAGCAAATGGGAAAAGTAGAACAATCTCAACCAGAGTGAGAGGCAAAGGTGGAATGCTTCAGTTGAGAAAAAATGACGTAATTGCTAGATGACAGTATCAGTTCCAGGAGCTGCTGAACCACAGTCACAATATCCCTTCCACTCAAGCGCCACTGCACTTCAGCAAAGCAACCCTAACCACAACTCAGTACTACGAAATCAACAAGCCCTATACATCAGCATCAATATTCACCCCCCTTACCCCTCAATACAAGAGATCAAAGAGGCAATAAAGAAGCTGAGGAATCATAAGGGCACCAGGCACAGATTCTATCCTGGCCAAAATCTACAAAGATGCTCCTATTCTTGCGGAGATACTACAGAAGCTCTTCTGCTCAAGGAATGGGGTCCCCAAGAAAGGCATGACTGGATTATAACATATGTCTTCAAGAAAGGCAACCACAATGAATGCAAAATTATAGATGGATCTCACTAATGAGTACTGCAGGAAAGATCTGTGCAATGATCCTGCTCAACTGATTCCACTAAGTCTGCAACAAAAGAACCCACCCTAACCAATCTGGTTTCTGAGCCAGCATGGGCTATTGACCAACTCTTCACTCTGAGACAGATTTTGAACATAGAGCCAAGCATCAACAAGTGATTGTTGCTCTCATCATTGACTTCAATGACCTTGATGTACAGCCTTTGATTCAGCCATCCAGGGAGGAATTTTAATGACAGTGGAGGAGGATTGTGTCATACATGAGATCATACAGCTCATTCAGGCTTACTTTCAACACACACAAGCCTGTATCTAGGTCAACAGAGAATTTACCCTGCTATTTGATATCGAGTTTGGTGCAAGGCATGGGTGTGTAAACTCTCCTAAACTATTAAATTTTGTCATTAATTGGGAAATTGAAAAAGCAATGCTAAACTTTTAAGGAGTCAAGGTTAGCCCTGATTTCAATATCCCCAATCTGTATTATGTTGATGATGTTACTCGTCTTGGTGAATCATTTGATAAAGCCCAAAAAATGCTTCTGAAAGTCTCTAAAGTTGCTGCCTCAGTGGGGCTTAACATTAATATTTGGAAGAATAAGGCTATGTCTAATGTCCCAGATATAAACTCTACCCCTACGACCCTTGAACAAAGCCAGATTGAAGTTGTCAATCAACTCGAGTACCTTGGATCGTACATAAACATCAACAGTGGATATAGCAAAGAAATTTTATGTTGTGGTGCATCAGCTTCTGCTGTATTCACACAGCTGTGGAAGCTGCTATGGAAATGGAAGGAAATCCACCAGAAAACAAAAAAATTGTATTTACAATGGCCCAGTCCAATCAGTCTTACTGTACAGCTGTGAGACCTTGCTGTTAAAAGTCACCAAAGCATGCACCCTCATCACTTTTGAATACAGATGACTGAGGAGCATACTGGGGTTACATCTCAGCAGCCAAATCCCAAATATGATTATCCATCAACAATGTGACAACAAGTAAAACACCACAACTATCATTCAACACCATTGCTTGTCCTGGTTTGGCCATGTTTACCAAAGTCTGTCTGAGACTTTTACAAATTGAAGCCTACATTGCAAACCAGCACCTGAAAGGAGGGAACAACATGGAGGACAATTCAAAACCTTGCTCAACACCATCAAATCTGACCTTAAACCAATTGATGGGTTCCAGAGACATGTTCACAGATGGGACCCTTCAAGGCTTGAAATTATCACCCTATTTATCCAAGACTGTAGTTCAAAAGTCTACCAGGTCCTTGCCAGGGAGAGATACACAGTTTGTGTCCTGATCCAAGTACAAGTAATCTTTCCCAAGAAATTAAAAAATCCTCCCCTTCCTAAGTTTTTTTGAATTTGAGGAAAAGATCAATTAGACTATAAATACATTCATTTCCTAAAACTGAAAAGCAAATAAGAAATAAGGCTGCTGCTTTATAACTACAAAAAGTTTTAAGAATTTTGTAACTTCTCTGAGGTACTAAAGAAAGTTAGTGTATTACTATGGTCAGGATTTAAAAGTAAACTATTCTATTAGAACTTGAAGTGAAATAACGTATTTGTTTGGTTTTCATGTTGGCAAACATAGTGGACAATAATTGTAGACTTACACCTTATAGAAAACCAATCTGTTCAATTAGTGTCAATGTAATGTTATTATAGGGCTAATCTGCTTCATTCTAAATGTTCAATCTTTCTAAGGGCATTTCAAAAAATAAAAATGGTGTATAAAACTACAACAAAAAGGCCATTAATTAATTAACCCCTCACACTGGAATGGTTTTGCCAGGAATGAGATTAGATGAGTACCTTCTACCCTTGCCTCAACATCTGGAACAGTATGATAAGAGCCAAAGCACTATCTTCATCAACTACAAACATATTTTTGAGAAAAAATGATTTAGAGACTGTAGACAGTTTCTCTTTGCCATTAACATACCAGTCAATATATACTGTGCTTTCTTTTTCAATATCACCAAGTCATGTCACATCAGATACTAGCAAGGAAGCTTACACAGCTTTCAACCTGATCAAACATAATTACAATAAGTATGAAAAAAAGACTTGCTGGAGACAAGCAAAAGGATGGAATGACCAAGAAAATTACAATTCTTGGCTACAGATATGATAAATATCTTAAAACTGTAGTATCTAGAGAGAGATATATAAGACTTGTCAAGGGGAGCAATTCTATTGCTGTGCAGTACTTTGAATATATCATCAAAATATAGGCTACAACAAAAAATGAAGGGGACTGCTGAGGGTAAGACATGAAACTCTTAAAAAAAAAAAAAAAATGTTTGGGAATTTCAGGGGGTGAGTCTCCTGGGGTAAATATACCACTGATCATACTTTGTTTCAAATAAGATCATGACAAAACCTTAAAATACAACTTTAACAATCGTAAAAATATACATTACATTTCTTATTGCCTATAGCTCTTTTAAAAAAGCCAAAGAATATGCTATACTGAAAGAACAAAAGGAAAATGATACCTTTCAAAAAAAAATTGGAAAAGATATGGGTAAATTTGCAGTGTACAACATAGTGTACCTAAAATGAAAGTGAATATACCACTTGGTGCCTTTTTATGCTCTTTCATAGTTCAATAATTGCTTCTAAGGGGAAATGAAATTTTGAGCCCTTAAAGGGGATCAAAACAGCCCATAGCAATCAAAAGTTAGAAAAGATGATAAAAAAAAACTGGCTAGTGAGAAAAACTTGTAGCTGATTCAGGTATGGCAAATATAATTTATATTAATCTTAATAGCAAAATAGTATTTTGAAGACAAATTTGATATTTGGAAATCCTGAAAAACATTGTCATTCTGTTGTGGTCATTTTTGAGACTCTCAGGCTCTTTCTGAAAATTTGTCATCAAAATGACTTTTACTATTAAGGCTAAGGAAAATAATAACCATCATTTCAAGAGAAGCAACAAATGGCAATTTTTTCTCACTAGACAGTTTTTTTTATATAAGTTTTAAACTTTTGGTTACATTGAACTGTTTCATCTTTTGGGGCTGCATTAAGGGCTCAAAATGGAATTTCTCTCAGAAATGATTGTTGGACTACAAAAGAGCACAAGAAAAGACTAGTTGAGTTAGAAGGATACAACTTTCAAGAATGAGTCCAGGGCGAAATTATACCCCAGGAAGGTATTGCCAGGCTATTATGTCTGCCCTTTATGGATTTTTTGGCCTTATACCTTAACTTTCAGCTTTCTTTCTCTTTATCACCTTCTCTGGTTTTTTAAAATGTAATTCCTGTTAATTCAATAGAATTCTAAGCTGCATCAATTGTTTTTGGTTAGGCAGTTAATATTACTAAACTATCAGTAAGGTAAACATACCACTTGATGTCTTCAAAATCCTGAAACTATAATTTTACTAAAACATACTCTCAGAGGCTATTGGCAATCATCTATTTTAACCCTCTTTTGATTTCTAAGGGTTAGAAATTTGCCTACTTGAAAGGCCTATGATTTTTTTTTTACAAAACAATATTTACCTTAACTTTCAGTTATCAGTTTCTTTTTCTCTGGTTTCAGTTCTGAAAATGCAACAACTGTTATTTGAGTACAATTTTGATCCATATCAATGGTTTTTTTTTTTTTTTAATTTAGGAAATATGTTTTTGCAGATCTTTGAAACCTTACCAATAGAGATTGAGCAAATTTGTGAAGCTAAAAACAGTTTTCTTGTGCTACATTTAAGTAGGAAATCTATTTTGCAAAGTTTCATTTCTATAACACAAAAAAAAAAATCGTAAATGACATCAAAAGTCACTGCCCTCTAGAGGGAGGAGTGAAGGTAGGTACTTCAAAATGCCTTCCCAGGGCACATCTTAATGTGTAGACCCATCCTTGAAAATTTTAGAAAGCAAAAGTAGCTAAAGTAGAATTTTATCTGTGGTCTTGACCCAAGATTCATTACTGAAAGTTTCATTTTCCTGGCCTAACCCATTTCTAAGATAGAAAAAAGTAGCTAAACAAGAATTTTACTAGAAATCATTTAGGCTTCTCTATTTGTTTGATAAAATATTAAGAAACTAGCATCCAAAAAGTAATAATCTGCTCAAATTAGCACAGGCTATAATGGAGACAAGTTTGTCACTTCATCCCAGGATGTTGGGAGTAGAGGAAATAGTCTCTAGTAGCCTGCTGATCAGGCAATGGGCAAATCCTTCCTTTAATATCCACAGTACACAAACCAATCTTAACACAGTTCACCCTTACTTTTTGGCTATATTTATTTCCAAATAATACACTTAATCACTCTTCTTCTGTTTTAGCAAATATGGGGTTTTCATTTGAGACTATTCAGCCCTTTTTCTTTAGACTCACTCTGTGAGTTGAAATGAACAATTGCAAATGGTTGGCCCTTATTTAACTTAATACCTTGTAGTAAATCTTTTGTTTCTAGGAGTTGAATTATCAGAGAATACAGATTGGGTTTTGTGCTTTGTATATAGGTATTGTCAGCAAGACTCTTAGCTGAAAGTGAGATTTTTTGTGTCTGAAGCACTTTGACAGTTTACATTGCAGGGTGCACTGTGTAGATGTCAGCATGCAGCAAATAAATCACTGTTCATACTATTAACTTACTAATTAAGTGAACATACCACTTGATGCCTTTTTTATGCTCTTTATAAATATAAATTTACTTCCACTGCAAATTCAAATTTAAGCACTTTTTGACCTAACCTAAATATAAATCATTTTGTCACCAAGAAAATATAGTAAGCCTATTATTTTGTCAAAAACAACCATGAAAGCAGCACTGAGAAAACCTAGTTGAAAATTTTTCATTTTTAATAGATCAAAATATGCTTAAATTTGAATTTGTGATAGAAGCAATTACTATAGGCTAATTGTAAAGAGCATAAAAAGAGGTATCAAGTGATATGTTAATTTATTGCAAGTCTTATTGCAGAAGAGAGATAAATTTGATTTGTTCTTACTCAACAGTAAGCTACCTCTGATAATCTCTGGTGATATGTCTCTAATTGGGATTGGTCTCCCACTTGCCTGGTCAATATTTACAGGATTTTTTGCAATTTCATCAACCTGATGGTTACTTATTATACCCAAGGGGCTTGGAATGTACTGAAGGTATGTTCTTATGCCTCTTGAAACAAGAGTAGGCTATTTATAATACCAAGACAATATAATGTGTCAATGTAAGAATTTCACAAGTAATTATTTAGACTAGTTTATTTGTCCTATAAAACATTATAAACTAATGTCTAACAAGCAATAATTTACTTAAGTTAGCATAGACTAGGCCACAGAGACAAAATTTATCACTTCAACCAATGATGTTAAAAATGGAGGCAATGGTCTCTAGTATCCTGGTATTCAGGCAATGGCTTCTTCCTTTAATATCCATGCTGCAAAAAAAAAAAAACAATCATAACACAGTTCATCCTTACTTTTTGGCTATAGCCTATTTATTTTTCAATAATACGCTAGTCACTCTTCCGAGCTTTTTCTTCTCTTTCTTCCTTATCTTACAATAAGGCTACAATTTTTTTTACTGAATATGTGCACATGGTACATCTTCCTATAAAATAGGAAGATATGGTCAAAGATTCGATGTGGAACTTTTCCTCTTTAGACAACTATGTTTTTCCTAATGTACCAAAGATTATAGCTGAAATGAAAAAAAAAATCATTAGATCTAAAATTGTTGTAGCTTCATGACACCTTTCGGGAAAGGTTCCATTAAGTGGATTTTTGATTTATCCTGCAAGATAAATACGCCAATGATTTTTTATCTAGACAAGAACAAACTATAGTTTATTTAGCTCTCACGTACATAGATTAAATAGGTAATTAAATGCCAGATATTACGAACATTAATTGTAGCAAGTTTGTTGAACGAGGGGTTAATTCCTTTGGAAGCAGTCGTTCGTGCAATATGTTTCAGAATTTGTGATTCCATTGATCAAGACTGTTGTAACCCACAACACAGCCTATCTGAAGAAACTGCATCTGCAAACACCAAAAGGATTTAAATCAGAGTTGGCAAAGACTGGCAATCAACCAGTTAATTCAGAAAACAGCTTTTTTGATTTACATATGATTTAAACAGGTTCTCAAATCTTATTTCGTAAAAAGAGAGATTTTGTAAAGGTAATAATCATTAGCCATAAAGTAGCATAATGGATTGATGTTTTTTTCGGGAATCTAGGGCCCCTTATCCTCAGAGGCTGTAATGCAAATTCGAAGACGTATACGCCAGCAATAGCTCTGGAGGATCAACTCACTGCCGCACCCAGCACCACGATACCAAAATTACTAAGAATATTCTGTCTCTAACCTAATATACCTAAAGCTTAAATTTTTATCCCCTCCCATGAAATTCTATTTACTATAAATCGTTCCCTACAACGTCTTTCCACCCATTTGGGATAACCTTAATTTTCGTTTGACCTTTGGTGGATGGCAAAAAAAAAATCTTTGTCCTTCATCCATAAAACGTGTCCTAGCAATGTGCAGCTTGTTGCTGGATATACGGTCAATCAAACGGGTATCCAAAGATATCCGTAAACAGTTTCTCTGGAGAACATCTAACAAATCCTCCTCAGTCGTTAGAAGTGCTCAAGTTTCAAAACCATACTTTATCACGCTGTAGCTTCTAATATTCTGGTTTTGGTTATCAAACTTATCTTCATATTCTTTCAAAAAATGTTAACTGTGAAAAAAACACTTGTTTTCGCATATGGAACTTTCTTGTTTTTGCATATTGAACTTGAAATACCTGATATGGGTTCTTGGACGTTATAAATTCGGTGATGTAGTTTTTATGAAGATCAAACCACCTTCCTTTTCGGGATAGGGAGGGGGGAGAAGGGTAATTTCCATCTTTTTAAAAACCATGCAAATTTTCTTAAGCTAAAGCGAGTTAATCCATTTTTTAAGACTGACTCGAGAGAAAAGCGACCTAAGTCCTTCTCAGTGAGAAGAAAAACAACGAGAACTGAGTCACGACTAAATTCATTTTAGCACCTAATTATGGCTTTACCATATCTCAATTTCTTTCGTGTTAGCAGCAAGTCATGTTCAATGTTGACTGCACTAAAGTGAAATTATTGCCAAAACAACCTTATCTTCACATTTTTCAAGGATATGTGAAATTGCAAATTACGAAAGAAATATATCGGATAACAAATCCTTAGCTATTTTAAATGATATTAAAATTGATAGTTAAATTAATGGTTTACCCCTCACCTTCTCCCCCTACCCCACGATATTGATAGTTTAGTTAGATAGTTTAAATTAAAATAATAGTTAAATTCAATAAGGTGGAGTGAATTAACTAAAATCTAAGGCGGGGATTTATTCTTCAAAATCTAGGAGAAGGCAATTTTTTCAGTTTTTTCCAATGAGATACCAAAGGGAGGCATTTTTTCCAAAATCTAAAAAGAAGCTGGAAAAAATCTTGGTTGGAATAATGAGGTGTTAGATGAGGTGCGGTCCTGATTTGGTGCAAAATTGAGGTAAGTTCAAGTTGTTGTTGTTTGATGACTCGGTGTAAGAACCACATGGTTCCTCATAGTGCCTCCAGTATAAAAATTTTCCGTATACTAAAGTGCTCTTGGCTAATCTAGGTGATCTTGCCCTAAGTCAAGGAAGGTTTTTTTTTCAAGCTCCAGCCTACAAACCTTCCCTACTTATAACGTTTGGAAAAAATTGTGAAAATACGTTCTAGATCAAAGAAGATAATTCTATATAGAAAAAGGCTATCATAGGCTATATTATAAAACCAGATTCACATTTTGCCTCAAATCAAATATAAATTTTTTTTTTTAGAAAATAAACAGTGACATCAAAACTTAAAATAAATAAAAACTATCGTGTATCTGAAGTAATAGTGCTACGCTATGTTTATAATACTTTAGAATACTTCTCATTTTACTTCAAATGCCTTTGTGATAAAGTAGTAGTTATTAAGAACTGTGACAAAAAGTCTAAGCTTTAATATTAAGTCCAAGAGGTTAAGTATGGACACACAACTCATATATGGAGTAATTTTTGTTTGTTTCAAGTTTTAATCTCACCTGTCTTTAAAACGCCTCTAGTCCACAGTTTTAAATGCCCTTAGTCCTTCGTTTTATAGATTGTAAGCAAATGTTTGATTGAACTGATTGACAAGCTTTTTCAAAGAGCCTATCAGTGTATGGCGTACCAGCTAAATAAATATTAAAGTAGTTTGTGTTGTGTATGAGAATAACATTTCTGCAGTCAAAGTAGGAAACGAGGTTAGTAGCTGCTTTTGTATTATATTAAGTAAAAAAAACAAGTTTTTTTAACGGAAAGTGAGGAGTGGCATTAAAACTTAAAACGAACAGACACTACTTCGTATGTGATAGGGGCTGCTTCCTCATCGACGCTCCGCTCTTTACGCTAAATTTTGACTCTTTCTCTTAACTCTACCTTTTAAAACAGTAAATAACTTTAGCGTAAAGATTATTCATCTTGAACCCTACTCCATGTGTATGTACCCATCCTGTCTGAGTAAACAAGTTCTATATCACCTAATTTCGTGCTTCAGACCCCTCGGGTATAAGTTTCTGAAACTCCTAATAAGTCCATTTCGAATCGTCTGAATTTTTCAGTCGAAATTTCGATACGATAGTCATATTTTAACGTTGGAACATTCCAAGTTCTAGTTTTCATCTTCTTCAAATCATGTAGATGATTTTGGCCTCAAGAAAAGCAATGATCCCAGATACCAGTGCAGGACGGGGATCAACATATCTTCTCAAGCCTATACCGAAGCAATTAAGCCTGCTTATAGCTGGACAACAAGAAGTCCCCAGGACCTCCAGTATGAATGGAGGCTTAGTGCAATCCTGCCTCCATCTTGGTCACAACATTGTTTCATCACTTGGCGATGCTCTTCTATCAACAAGAGTGAAAATCAACAAAAGTCGACAGAGACAGTCTCAAGCCAACTACCTCCGACTCATTATATATTCATGCCTAAAAATATTATGGTACAATGATAAGGTAGCACATAGTAGATAAATTAGCTAGGAAGAGCATTTTCAGCCCGAAAATGCCCGTCGAAAAAGACTCAGCCCAGAAGAAGTATCCATTAATCAGAATCCCGTGCGAATGCTTTGTCGTTTATTAGGCTATAATTTCCTCGAGGGGCACCACTCCTCAAGTGGTAATAGAGTTAACCGCAAGGTCCCCGGTCTTGCAGGTACCCTGTAAGGGTTGAGGCAGCCCTTTACTGAGGCCGTTGTCCACAAATCTGGATCATACACACTCCCGTATTAGACCTCTTATAGAGGGTCGTTTCAGGATGGTGTTCTGCGTTACCATGCAATTTCACACGTTAGTGGGAGAAGTTTTGCAACTCATGGGACATGTAGATACGCCAATTGACCTTGTTGACTGTACATTTGAGGATCCTTCTTTCTCCTCCACCTGTACTTATGGCCCCGGGCAAGGATACCCCAGTTTCTATTATGTACCATCAGGGACAAGGTCCCCCCTTGGTCCGTGCCTGCTATTGAGGTACCCTACATATCTGTACGGTGTTCCCCTATTGCCATCTGGAGACACGCTGAGTGACCTTGGGGAGGTCCCCAAAGAGCAGTAGAGTCACAAACAGTCAGTCAGTTAGTGCGAAAGGCTGGGAACTGCCATTCAACATCGCAATCTAACAATGAAATGACAAGTTTCTGCTGTTAAAATAAATTCGTTTGCTCGTTTAAGATTGCCTATAATATAGTTCTAAAATTCTCTTTATTAAAAAGGAAAAAAATAGACTTTTGATCCTATATGAAGGTGTACTATATTCTAGTTATAATAATACTCCTGCTTTCACTTCACCTGTGATAGCGCAGTCAACTTCCAATATACTAAAAGACTATTACTAAAAATGTGCTAAGAAGAATCCCCAATATTAACTGATAATGACCTCTAAAGTATTACATAACAAGCAGGTGCATGCAAGTGTAACCAATTTCCAGTAATCACTTTTGTCCCCCAAATGTCAATTATTGCAAACATAAAAAACAAGAAATCCTATTATTTTTCGAAACTACCGAAAAGTTCTAGTGCCCTTTTTAAGAGTCAAAGTGATTGGAGCAGCTCCCCCCCCCCACAACAGACGTCCCGAAATGCATCTAATAGAAACGTAGAGATAGTCGTTTTATTCAAAACAGCCAAAATGTTCTATAACAAGGCTTTTGGGGTTCAACCAAACACTTACAGCCTGGGTACAAGGGTTGTAGGTTATGCCCCGGTGAAATTCAAGGTTTTTATGGAAGGGACGGCTGTATAAACTTTAGAGGAGGCCCATTTTGTTGAAAATTGGAAGTTCTAATCTCCTTTTAACTGTCAAAAGTAAAAAAGGGCAACTAACCAACTCGCTCCCTTTCTCTTACTACCTCTCTTAACCAAACAATATCTAATCAAAATTCTCAGACAGCAATTTTGTTCAAATTAGTCCAAGAGAAAGATAACATGCCCAGGGGATAGGATTGTAAGTTACGTCCTGGGTGCTAATAAGATTTTTATGGAATGGGTGGCCGTATAAACTTCAGATGAGTAGATAGGGCTTCTTGTATTTAGAATGGCCCATAGCCACTACTCTTTTCTTCCTTAATGATTTAAGCTCACGAAAAAGTTTAACGGCGATTTTCTTAAGATACAGGCGTTATTAATTTCTTTCAACGCATGGGGGCTTGTTGCGTAAAAGGAAATGTTTTCTAAACGATAGAGCGGCTTGTTAAGCAACAGAGAGTTTATTTTCTTTGACTGTTTAAAGAACTAAAGATGTAGGGGGAAAACCTTCAGGATTAACTAGTCAAGATGCAAACATAGACATTGCATCATAGTTTCTTTGATTGCTTAAAAACCCTGCGAGGACCAGAAAAACCTTCAGGGTCAACTAGCGGGGAACCTTCAAGACGCTAGGTCCCTAGCAAGGAATTCCACTGGGCCCCAAGCAACAAATTCAACCAGAGCCCTAGTATCAAATTCCAACGAGGGGCCTTGGCAATCAATTCGAACGGGATGACCGTATCATTCAATTCCGATGGGTGCTCTATAAACCAGATCCAACGGGGACCTAGCAGTCAATTACAAATGGGCCCCATTAACCAATCCTAGCTTAACCACCGGAACCCTAGCATCCAGATCCATCAAGGTCCTAACATCCAATTTCAATTGGTCATTAACCTATCTAACCACCGCTGAACCAGCAACTATTTTCACTGGGGTCTTAGCATCCAGTTCCAACAGGGGCCCCTAGAATTCAGACCAATCGGAGCCACTATATCCAACTGGAGGTCCTAGTAGTCAATTCTACCGAAGCCCTAGCATCCAATTGCACCGGGGGCCTAGTATCCAATTACATCGTCAAGATGTTTCAAGATATTCTAAGACGTTTTTTAAGACATATTTCTTCAAGATGTTTTTCAAGACGTTTTAAGACATTTGAAGAAGTTTTTTAAGACATTTTTCTTCAAGACATTTTTCTCAAGGTTTCTTTGGTTCTTACGTTATAGGGAATATTTACCTGTGTTAAAGATGACGCATTCTCGCGTGAGTTGTTTCTTCAGGGTCTGTGGGGGATCTCTGATTGTAACTAAGGAGAACACATAGATGGGGTGCTACTTAATGACGATGAAAACGTGGGATATTACGTAATACTCTTAGATATTTTTTCTTCAGGATTTCTCTTTTCTTTCAAAATATTTTTTCCGTTTTTCTAGAATGCATTTTCTTTCGAGACATCTTTTCTCAGGGAACCTTTATGTTCCAAAAATTTTTATCCGCATTAGGAATCGAAAGAGATCTCTCAAAATGGAATGATGCTTTATAAAAACTGTACCAACAAGCGTTTGACGTTACTGTCTTTTGAGGAATATTTTCTAACGGAAAAATTTGAAAAATCTATGGATTGCATGTTTCCTATGTCTGCAATAATTGAAAAGCGGGGGAGAAAACTCATTACTGAAAATTAGTTACGCTTTACATGCACCTGCTTGCTAAGCAACACTTTAGAGGCTATTATCAGATGATATTATTAGAGTCAATTATTGTGTCTGATTATATTAGAGACAATCTTAAACGAGAACCTATGCACATAGACTAAAAGATGCTTAATTGGCGTTAGTGAAATATATTGAAGTCTTATCATCGAACAAGAAGTCTAAAGAATGACGGTTTTTGTGTACATACAAGTTCTATTATTAAAAAAAGCTTTATTAAAACACTTTATTCTTAAGACACTGAAATCAATATTATGCTTGTAGGAAGGGAGATATTTTCAACTGGAATGTTGTTCAATCGAGGAATATCAACATAAGTTCTGAAAAATTTGCCATAAATAAATCCATAATACCAAAAATCTAATACTGCATGAAAACCGTTACTTTTAATCAATAAATTTGGATCCATTGGGAGGAGGGGTGACGAATTAGAGGTAAATTAAAGGAGGCAAAGGAAACGTGACTGAACTCTATATTTTTTCATTTTTTCTCTATATTATTTCCTAGCAACTACCATCCTGTGATACTTAATGGCTGACATACGGCACCCTCTAGCAAAGCATTATTAGACATCGTGTTTTTTGGGCATTTTGGCTGCAAAAATATCGGTTTATGCAAAAGTAAATCGTTTAGACTTTATGAAAAATCCTAATAGCATTTCTTTTGATGACTTC
Source organism: Artemia franciscana (assembly GCF_032884065.1). NCBI lineage: Eukaryota > Metazoa > Arthropoda > Branchiopoda > Anostraca > Artemiidae > Artemia > Artemia franciscana. The sequence goes on along the minus strand of NC_088879.1, from coordinate 22,814,364 downwards.
TGGCGATTGAGGCCAGCGTGGTACAATTTACCAACCTGATGCCACCCTCTGGCCGATATAATCACACCTAAGGGTTTCTCAACTTTTTCCCCAAAGATAACTTTATAAACTAAAATTGACCATTGTTTTATTTTAATAGCGGAAACATGTCATTTCATTGTCATATTGCGATGCTTCATTGCAATTCCCAGCCTGTGACACTCAATGGCAGACACAAGACATTCTCTGGTAAGCATTATCACATTTATTGTTTTTTTAGGCATTTTCGTGCAAAAATATCCGTTGTCACTAAATCGATTGTTTAGACTTAATGAGAAATCCCCAGTAGCGTTTCTTCTGATGAATTCTGATAATTGGCTCCAGGATGGCACAATGTACTAGTCCAATGACACCTCTGGCATATATTATCCTACCTAAAGTTTTTCAACCTTGTTCCCAAAAAAATAACTTTATAAACTAAAAATGACCATTGTTCTTATCTGAGCAACAGAAACTTGCCATTTTATTGCTAGGTTCCGATTTTCCATTGAAAATACCAGCACACGGTACCCTCTGGCAAGCATTGTCACACGTATGGCATTTTCCGGCATTTTCCTGCTAAAAATCTGTTTAACTCTTATTAATCGTTTAAACTTAATACTAAATCCCAAGAGTCTTTCTTTTGACGACTCCTGGCAATTGAAGCCAGAGTGATACAAGGTACCAGTCTGAAGACACCCTTAGTGCACATTATCACACTTAAGGCTTTTTCAACCATTCCCCACAAAAATAATTTTATAAACTAAAAATGACCATTATTTTATTTGAACAGCTTTAACTTGCCATGGTTTTCTTAGAGAATGAAATAAACTTATTCAAAACATAGGAAAATAGTCCTTCTTAGAGAAATTTTAGAAATATTTTCTTAGAGATACTAGTGGTGGTGAATATACTAGAGCAAGATCTTCAGAGTTGATATTACGCAAAGAGATTTCGAACCTAAAAATTTTAGTTGATAACGAAGGCCAACTTCCCAATATATGACAATATATTTGGAATATATACACCTCATGTATATAATGATAATTATATGAAATATATGACATAATGAAAATGAAATATATGAAAATATATGACATCTCAAGAGAGAACATGATGAAGTACATTATGGGATACATTTCACACATTAATTTCTTCTAAGAATATTCCACATACCATTATGTCAATAGAAACATTTTATTACATTACTTTGTCATGATTCCATTATTTTTAGGGTACTCTAACAAATCCAGCGTTTAGAACGTTTATTCAAAAGTCAGAGATACAAAAAAGGAATAGTCAGACACAAATGTACTACTACCAGGCACATAGGGGATCTATTAGAGTCTCAGATAGGTTTGCAGGGTTTGTACCGAAGTCTGAGATAGATGGGCTAGGATTTGTTTTCCAAATCTGCATAGAGACATACAAACATGCACACACACATACACAAAAACAGACAAAAACACATACAAAACACAACACACACACACACACACACACAGAAACACACGCACAAAACACCCACGCTCGCACAAAAGCACAAACAAAAGCACACACACGCAAATACACATGCAACCAGACACACAAACTGAGGAACACAGAGAGAGAGAGAGTTGACAAAAAGCGCATACACAGGCATACACACCGATTTCAACACACAAAGTCTGAAAAAATTCACACAGAAACAGGCAAACACACAACCAGGGACACATGCATGGGAAGAAAGTGACAAACAAACACACAGAGTCAGACTCACACAAGTACAGACACAGAGACAGGCACACATGATTAGACACACACATACTGAGAGTGAGAGAAAGAGGGAGGGAGAGAGAGAGAGAGGGAGAGAGAGAGACAAAAATACACACTTACACACAGAATCATAAACAAAAACACAAGAAGATAGACAAAGAGACATATAAACACACAGGGATAGTGCGAGGGCAACAAAAACAAACACAAACACACATAAACACAAACACAGAGTGGTAGGAACAGTCAAAGACTCAAGCACGACAAGAGAGACCCAAAAGACACAAATACACACTGCGTCAAACACAAAAACACACAAGGAAGACACAGAGACACGCAAATAAACAGGCACGATGAGAGAGAGAAAAAAACACAAACAAAAACACACAAAGTCAAACACACAAGGACAGACATAGAGAGAGGCAAACACACATGCCAAGATGAGGGAGAGACAAAAACACACAAACACAAAGAGTCAAAGACACAAACACACTTGAAAACACACATAGACAGGCAACGACACAGGCAAGATGAGAGAGATACAAAAACAAACACACAGAGCCAGACACACAAACAAACAAAGACAAACATAGAGACAGTCAAGCTCGCACTCTGAGATACAAAGAGACAGGCGAAGACACAAGGACGAAGATATATATATATATATATATATATATATATATATATATATATATATATATATATATATATATATATATATATATACAAACACACGAAGACAAAGACAGGCAGGCAGAAACGTGCTCAGACACACACAGAGACAAAAAACACACACAACAGCACAGAGTCAGACAAGCAAACATACGAAGACAAGCAAAGAGACAGGCGAATCCACACTCAGACACACAGAGAGACAAGACAACACATAGTAGAGACACAGGGACAGCGAAAGAGAGACAAAACGCACACACACTAACGCATGGAGTAGGCGCACAAACACACAAAGACAAAAGCGAAGACACAATCATCTAGATCAAGGAGGCACACTCGTGCCTCTTTAAAGAGGTGAACCACGACAATGTTAAGCGATCTTCGGTTCCAGTGGTTGCAAAGGGATCGAAAAATTAAATCATAGAAATTCAGTGTTGGAGACCTAAGTTCTATTTTATTAGGGAAGGAGGGACGGCCTTCTCTTGCTTTGCTATAGTTTTAACAGTCTATTTTTTTGTTTTTTTTTAGAGAGCAGAGCAAAAAAAAAACTAATAAAAGACACAACAATCACAGGAATATTCAATATCCATTTAAATAGTCAGTTTGTAAGTACTGATAATTAGCTTTTGACATGAAACAAAACAACACTATTAACAAAACATCGAGCTTAATTTAAATATCAAGGACACTTTCATAACACTAAAACCACCTTGCCAGAATACAACTCCCAGAGTCCCAACCTCATCTGTGGGTATACGCCTGTAGACACATACTGCAAAACCTAGTACACACATCGTTTGGTTCGTTTATTGCCCCCCTCCCCAATTAAGAATGCCAAGAAGTCTATCAACTACATCAAGGAGGCACACTCGTGCCTCTTTAAAGAGGTGAACCACGACAATGCTAAGCGATCTTCGGTTCCCCCTCCGACTTTTCCTTCATGGGGAAAATCTGGCCGAAAGTTTCGACCCCCCAGCCCCAGCCCCCCTTTAACGTTGTCCGATGGGGCTGAAGTTCACAAGTTAAGAACCCCTAGGGCCCAGGACCTTATTCGCGAAATTTCAGCTCGATCCGATAACTCCTTCCCTGTTTTCCAGAAACCACGCATAGCCACTTAATGTTCATGTTCTCCTTTTTTTTTCTGCCACGCCTACAGGTCACAGCCAACATCGGATCTGGGTGTACGAAGACTCATTCGACGCGGAATTCTCCGAGTAATTTTCCTGGAAAGTTTCGTCGGAAAATCTTAACCCCCCGATTTTCTAGCTTAGAAAAACCCATTTCCCCATAAGAGCCCATGTTAATTTTTGAAATTCTTAAAAGTTATTTAAAAGTTATATTTATACACATGCAGGTATTTCGACTGCAAACATACCCGGTTAGCTCAGTCGGTAGAGCGTGGGACGTTTAATCCTAAGGTCAAGGGTTCAAGTCCCTTATCGGGCGGTTTTTTTTTCACAAAATATGAAAAAAACTTCGTTTTCTTAAAGAGTTAAAGAGGCTGCGTCCCAAAGTTGAACCTTAAAACGTACAGGAATTAGGAGAGGCAGTCCTAATTCCTGTACGAGGAGTACAGGAATTATTAAATTACATCCACTATGGATTGTAGAAAAACGTACTGAAAAAATATGAAAAAAACTTCGTTTTCTTAAAGAGTTAAAGAGTCTGCGTCCCAAAGTCGAACCTTAAAACGTACAGGAATTAGGAGAGGCAGTTGGGGGGCTGCCGCCAACCAAACCCCCCGCTTTTAAGGACTCTTTTGTACAGGTTTTTTGTTTTGTTAATTAAAAGAGGGCCTTACCGAAGCCAAGAGGGGGGGGGTTAGGGGGGCGGAAGCCCACCTCAACAAAAAACCTGTACAAAAGAGTCTTTAAAAGCGGGGGGTTTGGGGGGCGGCAGCCCCCCAACTGCCTCTCCTAATTCCTGTACGTTTTAAGGTTCGACTTTTGGACGCAGCCTCTTTAACTCTTTAAGAAAACGAAGTTTTTTTTCATATTATGTTCCATTGCATCAGAATGGTGCAATGGAACATCTGAATCTAACAACGAAATTATAAGATTATATTGTTAAAATAAAACAATGGTTGTTTTTAGTTTATAAAGTTATTATGTTTGGAAAAGGTTGAAAAACCCTTAGGTGTCATAATGTGCACCAGAGGAAATGATCGGACCGGTAAATTGTGCCACGGTGGCGTCAATTGCCAGGATTTATCAGCATATTTTTATTAGAGATTTTTTGTTACGTTTAGACGATCAATTTTAAAGTAAACATAATTTTTGCAGAAAAATGGCGAAAATGCCATGTGTGTGACAATGTTTGCCAGAGGGTGACATATGTCAGCCACTGAGAGTCACAGGCCAGGAATTGTCATGGAACATCGCAATTTAACAAAGAAATGGCAAGTTTCCGTTGTTCAAATAAAAACAATGGTCATTTTTAGTTTATAAAGTTATTTTTGCGGGGAAAAGGTCGAAGAACCCTTAGATGCAATAATGTGCGCCAAAGTGTGTCATCAGGCTGATAAATTGTGCTGCTCTGGCCACAATTGCCAGGAGTCATCAGAAGCAACACTATTGGGGATTGTTCATGTAGTTAAAACAATGCTTTCTAGTGTAAACGGATGTTTTTGCAGGAAAATGCCCAAAAAATGTCATAAAAATGTGCGTGTGATAATGCTTGCCACAGGGTGTTGTTTGTTAGCCATTTAGTTTCAAAGGCTGGGAATTGTCAGAAAAATACCAAGAAAAAAGATAGAATTAAGTCATATGTCCTGTGCCACCTTGAATTTGCCTTTAATAAGTCACCCTCTTCTCTCAATGGCTATAGATTTATTGGTTAAAAGTAATGGTTTTCATGTATTATTATATTTCTGATGTTCTGGATATACATATGCTGAATTTCTCATCATTTATGTTGCTAATCTTCGATTGAACAACTTTCTAGTTGAAAATTTCTCCCTCCTACCTGTATAACATTCATTTCAGTTTTCTAAGAATAAAGTTTTTTAATAATGCTTGTAATAGTTGTCGTATTTGTTTTTGTTTATAAAATTTCTATGTACAACAAGAGCCTTCATACTTTAGATTTCTTGTTCCAGGATAGAACTCCTATATATTCTACTAAAAAAATGTAAGCATCTTGTAGCCTTGTATACATGTATACATGTATTCTCGTTTAAGATTGCATCCAACATCTGTATAAAATTGGACTTTTGATAGACTTTTGATAGTATATGAAGTTGTACCATATTCTAGTCATAACAATACTCTTGCTTTTATTTTACCTCTGATAGCGCATTCAAGTTCCAATATAGTAATAAGCTCCATTACTAAAAATGTGCCGAGAACAATCCCTAATATCATATGATAAAATCCTCTAAAGTATTACTTAACAAGCAGGTCCATATCAAACGTAACAAATCTCCAGTAATCAATTTTCTCCCAGACTTCTCAATTATTACAGACGTAAAAAACTCGTGATCCATATATTTTTCGAAAATTTTTTATTAGGAAGTATTCCCCAAACGCTAGTAACATCAGTTGCTTAGTGGTTCAGTTATCTAGCGAACCATTCCGTTGAAGGAAATCTCTTTTGATTTCTAACACGGACTAAAATCATTGGAATTTAAAGGTTCCCTGACTAAAACACGTTTGAAAAGAAAAATTAAATCTCGCAAAAAATACAAAAACATCTTGAAAGAAAAATTAAATCCTGAAAAAACAAAAATCTCTTAAACTATTACGTGACATCCTACGCGTGGATCATCATTACGTGACTCCCCACGTGCATGTCCTCTTTAATTACAAGTGGGGATTCCCTACCGGCCCTGAAGAAACAAGTCACGTTAGGATGCGTCGTCCTTAACACAGATAAATATTCCCTATTACGCAAGAACCAAAGAAATCTTGAAGAAAAACATCTTTTAAAAACGTTTTGAAATGTCTTGAAACGTCTTGAAAAACACCTGGTAGAAAAATATCTTAAACAATATCTTAAAATGTCTTGAAAAACGTCTCAACAGTGAAAATAGATGCTATGGGTACCATTGGAATTGACTGCTAGGAACCCCCGTTGGAATTTGTTACTAGTCCCCCTCCCGTCGGTATTGGATGCTAGGGCTCCGTTTGAATTGAGTTCTAAGGGCCGCTGGTGAACTTACTCGCAAATGACCCTATTCGAATTTAATGCTAGGGACCCAAGTGACATTGGATGCTAGGGCTTCGTTGGTAAGGTTAGTGGCCCAGTGAAATTGGATGCTAGGGCCATGATGGAATTGGATGCTAGGGTACCCAATGAAATTGGATGCTATAGTCCTGGTTGATCGGTTGGGATAGTTGCCCGGGGAAACAGTAGAAATATTGACTTGTTGGGCCCATTGAGATTGGGTTTTTAGGGCTCCCGTTGCAATTGACTGCAAGGACCCCCATCGGAATGGATTTCTAGGCACCCTCTCCCATTCAAATTGGATGCTTGGGCTCCCGTTGAATTAGTTTCTAGGTGCTCCCGGTAGAAAAGGTTGCTAGGGGCCCGGTGGAATTGCTCGCTAGGGGCCGGGCGTCTTGAAGGCTCCCTACTACCAGGCCCTGAAGGTTTTCCATGACCCCTGGGTTTTTGAAAGAAGTAATGCATCTATAACGTACTGTGTACGTTTGCATTTTTACTATTGGATCCTGAAAATGTTCCTCCCTTACATCCCTAGGTCTTTAAACCATTAAAATACACTCTCTTTTGCGTAACAAACACCAACATCCTTAGAAAACATTTCCGAATACGTAACAAGCACCTGCGCCTTGAAAAAATAATACCTGCGTCTTTATGGAATCGCTGTGAAACGTCGTCATGATCTTAAATAATTATGGAAGAAAAGAGTAGTGGCTATAGATCATTGTGAATTCAAAATGCCCCCACTACTCAGATGAGGCTCATTTGATTTGAAGTTGGAAATAATAGTTCCTTTTTAAAAGTCAAAAGTGATTTGAGGGCAACCATCCCCCTCCCCCCCCCCCGACGCTCATCATTCCCCAAAGACATCCAATTAACATCTGAATAGAGCAATTTTGGTCATAGGAGTTGAAGGGTTTTTATAGAAAGGTTGGTCGTATATACTGCGGAGGGGGATCATTGAATTGGTAATCAGAATTTCTAGTGTCCTCTTTAAGGTGCAAAACGATCAAAGGGAAGCTACCCCCCCACACGTCGTCTTTCCCAAAATAATCCAATAAAATTTTTGATACAGTCATTTTATTCAAAATAGTCCGAAGATCATATAAAAGGCTTTTGTGGATGATACAAACCACGAGAGCCTGGGGGCAAAAGTTGCGAGTTATGCCCCGGGGCATTTAAGATTTATATGGAAAAGGTGGTTGTTTAACTTTAAAAGAGGCTCATTTGGTTGAAAATTGTAAGCTCTAGTTCCTTTTTAAGCGTCTAAAGTGACGGATGGCATTCAGGGCCCTCCTCCTTTCCCAGCAGCCCTTTTTTTCACAAAACGCATCAGATTGAAATTATGAGGTAGCAATTTTGTTCAAAAGAGTCCAAAGAACATATAATAATCCTCTAAGATTGACACAACCCCCCCACACTCTGGTGATAGGGTTGTAAGTTATACCATTAGGGCATACAAGGTTTTTATGGACTGGACGGTCGTATAAGCTTCAGATCGGTGCATTGGATTTGACATTAGAAGTTATAGTGCCCACAACCCCCCAACACTCTAGGGATAGGGCTGTAAGTTATACCATTAGGGCATACAAGGTTTTTATGGACGGGACGGTCGTATAAGCTTCAGATTGGTGCATTGGATTGACATTAGAAGTTATAGTGCCCTTTTTCAGAGTCAAAGTGATTTTAGAGCAACCAGTCCCCCCCCTCTCCCTTAACACCTGCAATCAAAATTTGGAGATAACAATTTTTTTCATCATTGTCGAAGAGTCATGAAATTATGTCTGTGAGAAAGACAACCCCCCCCCCCCCAACGAATATCAGGGCAAGGGTTGTTAGTTATGAACTGGGGGTATATAAGGTTCTTATAGATAGGGTGGTCGTATATAATTTGGAGGGGACTCAGAAGATTGGTAATTAGAAGTTCTAGTGCCCTTCTTAAGAGTCAAAGTGACTAGAGTGCAGCTACTCCCCCCTTCCCACAAGAAAAACGACATGTTTTCCCGAGATGCATCCAATAGAAATTTTGAGCCAGTCCTTTTATTCAAAATAGTCCAAAGATCATATGACGTGGCTTTTGGGTTTGATAGAAACCACCAGACCCTGAGGGGGAGAGTTGTAAGTTATCCTCCTGGGGTGTTTGAGGTTCCTACGAAATGGATGATTGTATACAATTTAGAGGTGGATCATTTATTTGAAATTGGAAGTTCTAGTTCCCTCGTAAGTGTCAATAGTTATGGAATTCAACTATCCCCCAACTAGCCTACCCCTCTTTTCAGCAAACGCATCTGATTCAATTTGTGCGATGGCAGTTTTGTTTCAAATGGTCCAAAGAAAACATAACAATGCCTCCAGGTTGGCACAACCCCCCAGAGCCTGGGAAGGCTTTAAGCTATGCCCATGGGGCATATAAGTTTTTTTTTTTTAATGGATGGTCGTAATAAATTCAGATGGGTCTCAAATTGATTTTAAATTGGAAGTTATTGTGTCCTTTTTAAGAGTCAAGGTGATTTGAGAGAAATTCCTCCCTTGCCTTCTCGCCCTCAATATACGCTATTTGTGAATTTGAACTCGTTTGTTTATTTTCAGTCGATTATGTAGATGCTTAAAATATGGTAGGTATTTTTTTGCTCGATTGATTTGTTTGAATTGATAGACAACTCAAACGGATTTATTTTGGCAGGATTGGTTTCGTACCCCATCTCCCTTTTTCCAAAGATTTTACAATTTATACCAGCAATTATCTAAATTTTATGCACAATTCACATTTTCTAAAACTTACCACCACCCCCTCCCCCTTAAAAACCACGCAAATGCCTGCCAATGGCTCACTCATTTTGTATAAAACAAATTTGATAGCTTATAATACAATTAATCACATTCATGAAGATCGCAATATCATTATCTTATCAGTGTCAAAACTATTCCAAAGCTTGGTCAAATTGGAATCATATTATTTTGTTCAGTTAGATACTGCAGTGACTAGTGCAATTTTTTCAACTCCACTGAGGATTCGTCATATGAATGGATAGATTTTAAAGAAACTTGGGAATTTTTCAATCCAGTCTTAAATCGAAGTTTGAAGAGAAAACAAGTTTTTAACATAAAAACTGAAGGGTGAGTTTTATTTCAGGCTTAAATTGTTTTGGATGTTATTTAATTGCTTATACTCGGCTAGGGATACAGAGATGAGGCCTTTACTTTAGATTTAGTTGAAAATGATGTATGGTAAGGAGAAGAATTGTAAACACAATTGCAAAGGGGTGAGATTCTTTAAGGTTGTTGAATTTCCGTAAGGTTAGCATGGCGGGGTTCCTTTAAAAGGGAGCAAATAGGCTACATAAAAGGCTAAAATTCTCAAGCCAGATAAGTGGGATGTTGTGGTAGCCAACTTTTCTGAAAGTCTTTGAATCACCCAGCCCCGTATTCTGAGAAAATTTTGCTGCTTACTCCTGTTGGGAGCATTGTCTGAGCGTACCCTTTTCTGGATATGACTAGATTGAACAAAATAGCAATTAAAATCATTCTAGTTTTATTAAAACAATGGTAGCCGAATGAGGGTCAGGCACAAGGGCTTGGTTATACTTTTTTTCGCATGGTGACCAATGGTCTGCGTTGCGCGGCTACCGACCTCCTGTTTAGATGCCTTTGGCAGGGAGTGCTATGCTCGGTCGGGGAAATCATTCGACGCTTCCCGTGCCCCCCCCCAGATTTCTCGAGGTACCCATTTACAACCGGATCGACTCCGACTGAGCTTACCGAGTCACACTATTGACCCCCGTCCCAAACCAAATAACCAGTGACACCAGGACCTAAACCCCTGACCTCAGGGTTTCAAGTCGTGAGCACTAACCATTCGGTTGGGCTAGGTTATGGAAAAAATAACTTCAGCAGGGAAAGGGTGGAGAGATACCTTCGCGGGGTAACAGATTTGTTGATAAATTTGCAGTTTTCAGCATTATTTAGCTAGGATGAAAATTAATACATTAGGCTACTTGGTGCCTTTTTTTTGCTCTTTCATGATTCAATAATGTCTTCTGGGGGAGATTTTATTTTGAGTCTTTAAGGGGGTCTCAAAAGGTAAAACAGTCCATTTAATCAAAAGTTTAAAAATATATTTCTAAAAATGCTTCCTTGTGAAAAAAATTGCCATTTGTATCTGATTCAAATATGGTAGTTATTTATTTTCTTTGTCCAAACAATAAAATGTTATTTTGAAAACAAATTTATTGGAATTTTTAAAAAGAGCATGAACCCCTCAAAATGACATCGCAGCAAAATTGACGTCATTTTTAGGGCTTTCTAGCTCTTTTAAAAATTCCTGCACATTTGTTGTCAACGTAACATTTTAGTATGAAGACTAATGGAAAATAATAATTAAGCCACCATTCCTGGCTATAAATGGCAATTTTCCTCACTAGCCAATTCTTAGAAAAGTGTTTTTAAACTTTTGTAAGCTATGGGCTGTTTTAAGCTCTTTTAGCTTTTTAAGGGCTTACACTGTAATTTACCTCAGAAGCAATTACTGATTTTGGAAAATGTTTAGTTTCGTAACCACCTGTCTAAACTGGAACCTGCTGCGAAGCAGCATAGTTTCCATACTATAGTACTTAGAAATGCTAATTCTAGGAGCGCGTCCATTTCTGGTTGACCCTCCTCCTCCATGGGGCAAGCTAAAAATGAGTAAAGTGGGATTGCTTACAGGTAATATTACCTATAGTGCGAAGCTTATTAGTCCATGAGCCCCGTGGGCAGCGGGGCGAGGTCTGTATTCAATATTTATTTATTAAAGCTTGTTTAAGGTTTTTTTTTCTTTTCTTTTAGTTTTATCACTATTTGTTGAATAAATATAGAATACAGACCTCGCCCCACTGCCTGCGGGGCTCATGGACTAATATGCTTCGCTCTATAGGTAATCTTACCTGTAAGCAAGCCCACTTTACGCATTTTTATGGCACTTGGTATTAACCAAGTGACACATAGCAATCGCAAATTCTGTCGAGAAGGATATCGTGTCTCAAAGGTCTTATTTTAAGTCCCGACCGGATCTGGTGACATTGGGGGGCGTTTGGGGTGGGGGAACCTAAAATCATGGAAAACGCTAAGATTGGAGGGATCAGGATGAAACTTGGTGGGAAAAATAAGCAGAAGTCTTAGATACGTGATTTACATAATTGGAACGGATCCGCTCTATTGGGGGGGGGGTATTCTGAAAAATTAGAAAAAATTACGTATTTTTAACTTACGAAGGAGTGATCGGATCTTCATGAAACTTAATATTTGGAACTAGAAGGACCTCGTAACTCAGATCTCTTATTTTAAATCTCAACCGGATCCAGCGTAATTGGAGGGGCAGTTGGGGTGAACCGGAAACCTTAGAAAATACTTAAAGCCGTGAGATCAGGATGAAACTAGATGGGAAGAATAAAAACCTGTCTAAGATACGTGGCTGACATAAACGGACCGGATCTGCTCTCTTTAGTGGAGTTGGGGGGGGGGGTAATTTTGAAAATTGAGGTATTTGTAACTTACGAAAGGTGACCATATCTTAATGAAATTTGATATTTAGAAGGATCTTGTGCTTTAAAGCTCTAATTTTAAATTCCGACCAGATCCTGTGACATTGGGGGAGTTGGAGGGGGAAACCGGAATTCATGGAAAACGTGAAAATTGGGGTATTTTTATCTTACGAATAAGTGATCGGATCTTAATGAAATTTGATATTTAGAAGGAATTCAAGTCTCAGAGCTCTTATTTCAAATCCCGACCGGATGTTTTGACATTGGGGGGAGTTGAAGGGGGAAATCTTGGAAAACACTTGGAGTGGAGGAATCGGGATGAAGCTTGGTGGATAGAATAAGCAAATGTCCTTGATACGTGATTGACGGAACCGTACTGGATTCGCCCTTTTTGGGGGAGTTTGGGGGAGAGGTTCAGTGATTTGGCGAGTTTGGTGCTTCTGGACGTGCTAGGACGATGAAAATCGGTAGGCTTTTCAGGGAGCTGAACAAATTGACTTGATAAAGTCATTTTCCCAGATTAGACCATCTGGGGGGCTAAAGGGAGAGGAAAAATTATCGGATCTTAATGAATTTTGATATTTAGAAGGACATTGTGACTCAGAGCTCTTATTTTAAATCCTGACCGGCATTAAGCCTCTTATTTTCCTTTTAAATCAATCTATTGATTCATAGAATTTTGTTAGAGCTCATACTATATGATCTCTCGGCTCTTAGCTCTTCTTGCCTCGTCACAAGTGTCATATGAGCTCTTAGCACTTGTTAGTCTCGTTGGAGGGGGATTTTAGAAAGCTAAAAAATGGATGCGCTTCTCTAATAATGACAAAGAAACAATATGCGATCATCAGATATCTTGCTATATGCAGTGATACGGACTTTAGACAGCTTGTGACGAAACTAAACATTTACCTTGAATTATAAAAGAGTATAAAAGGCATCAGACTACATATTCACTTTCATCCTAGCTAAATTATGTTGTAAACTGCAAATTTACCGACTTGTTAATGCTCCCTTACGAACTAGACAATATAGTAAAATTCTTAATTTCTTGCATTATTACTTAATTCTCGCTTTATTACGTTAAAGAAATTTCAATTTCCTTGATTTCAGGGTAATTAACTGATTATTCAGATTGCTAAGAAATAAACATACCTCTAGAATTAAAACTTCATCCATAATTCAAATATACCATAATTTCCTCGCAAATTTTCTTCACCCCCCCCCTCTAATGGTCAAATATTAACCCTTAATTGTACATAATAATTCGCTGAATTTTTCATACTTAGTTCTTTTCTTTTTATTTGATTTAACGGTCTTTTCGAAAAGATGTAAAATTTATTGCATGTATACAATTCAGGGTTCATATTCGACCATGACTTCACAGATGATTCTATTCTTGATTCTATTCTGATTCTATTCTTGATTCGATTCTATTCTATTCTGCATCCCAGTCCCCACCTAACGCCGAGGAATCACACTGTTTTTGTGATTGTATAGCCTATAAGGATCTATCATTCGGTATTTACGTATGATGCCGACCACACTCAAGAAATGGAGTTAGGTTAATCATACTGAAATATACCAAAATATGATGAAAATATAGTGCTTTGGTAACAAAATTATGGAAACAACTACAGAGAATTTTGGAAAGCGGGCCGCCCAGAATGCATTGTATTAATTACCTAACCAACTCTATATATTAAGTATTTAATTAGAATATACCAGCATAGTAGTTTATTTAACTCAGGCTAAGCTGATTATCTCCGAGCGGACACAGAGAAACCGGTTTTAAACGGGTAGAGATTAATTTTGTGGTCGTTATAATACGTAAGTACCTATAATTCATTTGGCGTCCTGACTTTCAGAAATCACGCACATCAAGTGGAGCGTCCCAAGTGTGATGAAAATACACCTAGCATTGTGCAGACTATATTACGCATACAGGAACTGTATGACGTGCGGCGGAACTTTACGGCACACATGGTGCTCCAAGATGCACTGTGGGAAGGCGGAAAGTGGACCCCTCGCTAATATAAGATATTTAGGACTCTTTAAGATTTTTATTAAAGAGCAAAATTTTGCCCAAGATTATTATTAATTTTTTTCAATCGTAAAAAATTTCATCGTGATAACAACTCGGTACCTTTTAAAGGAAAAATGGTTGATTCCTAATGAAGTTCTTTTAGGACATCAATATTTTCATGTATCCCATTTCAACTCTTGGTTTTTTTTTGTTTTTATATATATATATATATATATATATATATATATATATATATATATATATATATATATATATATATATATATATATATTAGAAGCAAATCGTTTGGACATCTCAGAGAAATAGAGGACAGCTGAGAATATATAAATGTAAAAGCGTTAATGTGGGCTACTTAGGACACGGAAAATTAAACTTGATTGTCGATGGGCTATCTTAAAACTCAGGAAAAAGGGGAACCCAAATTTTATTGAAAAAACCTACATTTGCAGTTGTGCTTTTTTGGTAGCAGCAGGAACAAAGTTAAAAATAGATACGGAGTGGGGGCTCACAGTGACGGTTCGGGCCTCTCTTTTGTACCCGGTGCTTAATTGGCGCCCTCCCCCTGTGGCAAAAAAGTTCAGGTCAAATTAAAAAAAATCATTAAAAAATATTTTCAGTTTATTAATTAATAATATATTTTATTTTCTTATTTAAATAATTTAATATTTTAATTGCTATTAATATCTCTATTATTGTTATTTAATTATTTTTATTCTATTAATTACTAAATAATTATTTATTTTAATAAAATCTTTGTTTTAATAAAATTAAAATTAAAAAAAAATTACGAAATGACTATAGCCGATAGATTATTTATTTGAAATTTTGTGCCCCTAAAATTTCTGCGCTAGGGAAAATTGATCCCTCTGTTCCCTATAAAACCACTTCTTTAGAATCAGCAAAGCTCAAATTCCAAGTTCCAAGTTAAACACTAGATAAAACGTAGGCTATGGCACCCAATAGTGTTGGGCGATAATTTGATTAAACGATACATCGATATATAAATGTTTTTTTCTTTTCATATTCGGTAATCGATCTATCAGTTTCGATATTTTTTATCATTTTTTGCTCAGATTACCTTTAGGGGTTGGCAAAATTCAATAACTAAGCAGTTCAATAACAAAATGAGATTTTTTTGCATAATATTTTTTCAAATTTGGGTTAAAATACAGAAAAACCTCTATTACATGAACGAATATTGCAACAACTCTGATTTGGAATTGCTTGGGCTCAGGGTAAAGAAAAATAAGCTACTAGCTATGTCTGGCTATTCAAATCAGAAACATGTCAATATTTTCTACTGGGAATTTGTTCTGCCTTTCAATGATTAAATAAATAAAAAATCGTTTTTTGCAACTGAAAGTAAGAAGCAACACTAAAACTTAAAAGAACAGAAACTGTTCTGTATATGAGGGGTGTAGCTCATCCTCAATACCTTGCTCTTCACACCAAAGTTTCTTTTTGTATGTTCTGTATATGAGGGGTGTAGCTCATCCTCAATACCTTGCTCTTCACACCAAAGTTTCTTTTTGTATTTTAACAATCTTCTTACTTTAATTAAACGGCTCTTGTGTTTCAGGAGTTTTTTTAAATAATTGGGACACAAATTAGAAATTAGTGTAAAGAGTGAGGCATTGAAAAGAGGGATTTGTCCTCATATACGTAATAATTTCTGTTCTTTTTAAGTTTTAATATTGCTCCTCAGTTTAGTTCAAAACTTTTTTTTAATTGCTTTTTTGATCTGTTTTTCCAATAATTTGGCTTTTCTATCCATGAAAAATCTCCCCCCCCAAGAAAATTCCTCCTTGAAAAATTCCCCTCGCCTAAGTTCTCCCGTACGATTCCATCCCTGCTGAAAATTTGCAAAAAAACTTCTTGCGGACGGTTCCGCCAGGAAAATTATTTTTTAGCCTACTTTTGTGTGAAAAAAAAAGACTTATTTTTCTTCTATTCTCTAACCATTTTGTAATACATGCTGGAAATTTTTCTTCCGTGGAAAATTTTTCCTGTAAATTCTCCCTTCTCAATGTCTCAATGGAAAGTTAGTGTGAAGTTCCCTATGGAGAATATCCCCGCGGCCAATCCCCCCCTCCCTCACGGAAAAATCTCTTTAGCAATTGCAACTGCTTTTAAAATTTCCCGGAATATTTCCATGTTTAAAATTAAATTTGTAAAGAGAAATCAAATAATAAGAATTTTGAATAAGAATTCTGGCAAATTCCCTCTTTTGAGATTGGGATAGCCCACAAAAATTGTACGGGGGGATAGGCCGGGAAATTTTTGCTTCCAAAGGAAAGGAGGTTTGTTGTGTACCTTCATCAGGAAACATATAGGTACAAAAAATTATCAAAATACTGCTTCCTGTTTTCTAATGCTGTTTAGAGTAACTTCCCAGGAGGTTTTCTTTGAACTCTTTTACAATAACTTTAACTTTAAAAGAAACGAATTGCCACGATCAATGGTATGTCACCGTTATTGCTGATGATGTGCTGTAAAAAAGATTTCCTCATACGGCTACATCCCTGGTTTTATTCGGCTGTTCTCTGTTACACTTAGCTTTTTTCGTTTATTTTTCGAGTTCTTGAGAAAATCGAAATATACCCATTTTAAAAGTTTCTAGAATGGGAAAGATACATGAAACTGCAGGTTTTTCTCAATAGGTTTCTTGAATTGTGTGTTTTTCCCGTCTTCGCTACGCAATTTCTTGCTTGATATTGATCGTACGCTATGTAGTTTTACGGGTCCATAATAGGTTTTGACAGTTTAAAACATGTTAAATTTTGGTTTACCCCTTTGGAAACTAGACCATTTCTCAGAGAGCATAGTAGATAGAAAAATTGTTCTGTGCTGTTGGAATGAACTATCAAGATTAGGGGAGGTTCGGGTTTTGGCTGAGGATAGCCATATTGCTTTTCCAAATAGTAATTTTCCAAGACTCTGCTATTAGAAACTTGGGGAAATTGGTCTATGGTATCCAAAGCGAATTTTCAGACATAACACTATTCACTTAAATTTGAGTCCTAGTCAAAATTAGGCTAACCAAGATTTTAATGTAGGCGTCTCTAATTAAAACGTTAATGGTTTTATTTGTAATATTTGATAATTTTTATTGTAAGCCATGGTTTTTTATACAGCGAAAAAGCTGATTTATCCTTAACAGTTAACCTAAGCCTGGAAAGAACATTTCAACACCTGCACCTTTTGGTAGTATGCATTACGCATGCGTCAATGGAGCAGTCTACGTGCGGTGCGTCAGACTTTTACAATTTGAGATTAGCTCTGCAAGAGTTATGACTGTTCTATTCATAAATGTAGTTGATAGACTGCTTGGCATTCTTAATTGGGGAGGGGGGCAATAAACGAACCAAACGATGTTTGTACTAGGTTTTGCAGTATGTGTCTACAGGCACATACTGTGTATACCCACAGATGAGGTTGGGACTCTGGGGGTTGTATTCTGGCAAGGTGGTTTTGGTGTTATGAAAGTGTCCTTGATATTTAAATTAAGCTCGATGTTTTGTTAATAGTGTTGTTTTGTTTCATGGCAAAAGCTAATTATCAGTACTTACAAACTGACTATTTAAATGGATATTGAATATTCCTGTGATTGTTGTGTCTTTTATTAGTTTTTTTTTGCTCTGCTCTCTAAAAAAACCAAAAAAATAGACTGTTAAAACTATAGCAAAGCAAGAGAAGGTCGTCCTTCCTTCCCTAATAAAATTGAACTTAGGTCTCCAACACTGAATTTCTGTGATTTAATTTTTCTGTAGATTTTCACTATAGTTTGTCCAACATTTAAGAAAGGGAATTAGGAGATTGAAAAATATTTTGATATTATTATTTATCTTCCCCAGATGTTTTTCTTCTTTTTTTTTTACCGAGAACAAAAAAATTTAAAGCTTGAATTTTACCTAAAAACTAATTTTCTTTCGATTTCAAGTTTTTTTTTTTCTATGCTGTGCAGCAGTTTTGATTTTGACATGGATTCAGAATATGCTTGCTTTATCAAGTTTGGGCCCACACCCTAAAGAAATTTGCTTAAGTGAAATCACCGAGGTATCCCCTTTCTTAAAGATAATTTATGATGCAGTTTTTTGTGATTTTAAATTGCAAACTTTATAATAAGCCATTTAATTAGAATTAACCGAAAAAGGGTATTGTTCCCTACAAATTAAAATACATAGGGCGAACTTGGGACTCTGGGGGTTGTATTCTGGCAAGGTGGTTTTGGTGTTATGAAAGTGTCCTTGATATTTAAATTAAGCTCGATGTTTTGTTAATAGTGTTGTTTTGTTTCATGGCAAAAGCTAATTATCAGTACTTACAAACTGACTATTTAAATGGATATTGAATATTCCTGTGATTGTTGTGTCTTTTATTAGTTTTTTTTTGCTCTGCTCTCTAAAAAAACCAAAAAAATAGACTGTTAAAACTATAGCAAAGCAAGAGAAGGTCGTCCTTCCTTCCCTAATAAAATTGAACTTAGGTCTCCAACACTGAATTTCTGTGATTTAATTTTTCTGTAGATTTTCACTATAGTTTGTCCAACATTTAAGAAAGGGAATTAGGAGATTGAAAAATATTTTGATATTATTATTTATCTTCCCCAGATGTTTTTCTTCTTTTTTTTTTACCGAGAACAAAAAAATTTAAAGCTTGAATTTTACCTAAAAACTAATTTTCTTTCGATTTCAAGTTTTTTTTTTTCTATGCTGTGCAGCAGTTTTGATTTTGACATGGATTCAGAATATGCTTGCTTTATCAAGTTTGGGCCCCCACCCTAAAGAAATTTGCTTAAGTGAAATCACCGAGGTATCCCCTTTCTTAAAGATAATTTATGATGCAGTTTTTTGTGATTTTAAATTGCAAACTTTATAATAAGCCATTTAATTAGAATTAACCGAAAAAGGGTATTGTTCCCTACAAATTAAAATACATAGGGCGAACTTAAATTAGAAAAAAAATCTGTAAGTAACCTACCAGAAAATTTATTACTAAATATATCGAATACAAATTTCATGTGTTATTTTATTTAGGAAGAAAAGCAGCAAAAAATAGGTGGCAAAATTTGTTTTTCATTAACAAAGCTGCGTTTGTAGAGTCCAAACTGGATGCACAGCATCCAGTTTGGAGCTCGGAACTTTTTTCCAATATTATTTTGGACATGAATTTGCTTTTCGACGTCAAAACACTATATGCTTGATGCAAGCTGTTTTCTTCGTAACTTTTCGTTTTTAAAAATAAAATAAGATGTTTATTACGTACGGAAAAATTTCAGTTTCAGCCCCATGAAAGTCCTAATTAGGGATCTCTTTTAAACTAATTTTCCCTAAAAGTTTCTACTTTCTTAATGGCGTCGGTGGTCGCTGCAATAAACGTATGGCGCTGCCGTTTTTGACTGTTTGGCTCTTCATATACTGGCTTATCATATACTGTTCGGTACAGTCCTCTGGCAAATATTAATGCCAGGACTTTCTCGGATTCAAAAATGGGCATTCAATGTTGAATCCTTTTAGTACGCCATCTTTGTGAAAGTTGTGTATTA
The DNA here is from genome assembly GCF_032884065.1 of Artemia franciscana. NCBI lineage: Eukaryota > Metazoa > Arthropoda > Branchiopoda > Anostraca > Artemiidae > Artemia > Artemia franciscana. The sequence goes on along the minus strand of NC_088879.1, from coordinate 22,794,650 downwards.
AAATCAGCATTGACTTGGGTGATCGGTTGACCGTTGACATGCTAAAGATTAAAAGAAGATTTTCTTTCTTCGTGTCCCAAAACTATTGAATACATCGATAAAAATTCGAAAAAATTCTTTTTTTGGCCAGTTATCCTTGAAAACCCCCATATCCTTTTAAGAAAAGAAGTCTCACGCAAGGCCTAGAAATCCAACAAAAAGTGATTAATCCCTCAAGCAGCTGTTTTGTTAGCCAGGGTACGCGTATAACTGCGTAACCACCGGTGGGCGGGACTCAGGAGGATAAATTCTTCCTCACGGAATTTTTGTCCTACAAAAAGGTACTAAATATTTAAGTGAAACTTGTTAACTGTTGTAACTTTTCTAACCGTGGCCACGGGTTATGTCCCTGTTTAACCTGTCATAACTATTGTGTTTCTGCTTCTGTTGCAACTCCGATAGGGATTGTTTGCCCTACTGTCTTAAAAAGAAACTGTAAAACTAAGGAAAATTAATATCCACCTCCCCCTTCAAGAACACAGTCTGAACTCCCTATAGAGGGATTTAAAGTTCTCCAATTCTACTGAAAGACCATCCTATTTTATTTTTACCTTTTTTTTTTGTTCTATGTTGTGAAACAAAATCATCATGGGCGCCCATAAGCTGAATTCTAATGGGGGGGGGGGCTATGACAAATGTTTTTTTAACCTTGAATACCCATTTATACTTTATTCGCACGATTTTCTCTTTAAAAATGTAAATGGCAGGGGGCTGTCGACCCCTGCTCCCCTTATGGGCGCCCTTGACACTTATTGATAACGTGCAAGCTTTATCTAGTTTTTATTTACCACCCAAAAAGGAATTCACATAACAGGGATTCGTTGAGGTTCTGGTTTTTCTCTAGAGTCGGCCAAAAAAATTAAGGTATTTTCCTACTATTAAAAGACATATGACAAAATTAATTTGAAAAGAAAATTTAATTTTGAATTCAGTCCCAGAAAGCTTATCTACAAAACGTACCGAATCATTTTTTGTTCTTTTATTTAGAACTTGAACAAATAATTCGGGGACATTAGTTTCTTCCTGTAGCAAAACGCTTTGATGACGGAAGGATTTTTCATTCCGTCGATACAGTAGACAAGTTTTCTGGTTCTAACTTCAAAAATCTGAACTTTAAACCCGATCTTTTTCCCAGATTTTTTATTTTTCATTTGTTAATCCGTGGAAAAGAGTCCTAATTCTTTGCTTTTTCTTAGTATATGACTTATTGATTATGGGGTAACCTTGTAGTAACAGTTCTAATAAAAACTATCTTTCATACTCATAGACTATTTTTTTTATGTAAATAAATTTTGAGCGGTTAGTCCAAACCTAGTAAAGCATTCATCGTTTGAACAAGTCTCTAAAAAGAAAACATTTTCATCGTGTTGAAGAAAATTTTTTAATCCAAAACTTGTTTTTTTATTAATGAAACTTTTGAATTTCAAGCCGTAACTCACCCCCTAAATTAAGAACCTCAAAACTTTATGGATTTGCATTCTGTACTAAAAGGAATAGCAAAACAGGCACGATGAATAATTTTCCCTTTTTAATATAATCTATCCTGCAGGTATCGATACATCCAAATTTAGTTTTAGTAAGCCCGATGTAGTTTATGGGAAAACTGACCCTCCACTGAAGCCTTATTACCAGTGTTTTTTTCTTACAAAACCAAAACTCCTTTATTTTTTAGGAGGATCATTCTAGAAATACAAGATACTCATGAATTGCAGTCTCGCCGTCTGTGGTCTAGACAAATAAGTTTATAGAATTTACAAAGTTGCGTAAAATTTAGAAGGAAAAATGGGTCTTATGCAAAATAGAATAATAGACAGACATCCACCTTCCATATCTGTTGAGTTGCACCATTGCAGAAGGTGCTCCAATTAGATCAATCCATTATTTCTTCTAAAATATAATCAATAGTGCCCATTTATTGTGGCCAAACCTTCATATTAGATATTGTGACACAATATATTCCAAGCTAAATACGGGCTTCGAAAAAGGGCCTATTGAACCATCTTGAGTAAGACTCTTTTTTGTCACGTTCCATACCAAAAATAATTGAGACCAACATAGAAAACATTTTATAGCTCAATTTAGAATAGACTTTTGAATTTACTAGTATTTTGGTTTTTAACTTGTTTATCTTTGCCCTCCCCGTAACATTGTATGGAAGTCTCCATACTTCTGTGACAGTAAAGTTTTTTTTTCATTTTTTTTTGTATGCATATTTGTATAGATCTCTCCCGACTTAGACCCTCTTTCATCCCAAAAATGTCGGAATCCATCTTGTATGTGATTCTAGCCTAATCGTAAGTTGAAACATGGAATTATTTTTTTGAAAATTGGGTTACAGTTTTGTGTGTTTCACAAGTACCTTTGAATTAAAGTTTTTTTTATTCATTCATTTTTTATTCTGTATACTAAGAATAAGATGCTTGGCTATTAAAGATGATGATATATGCAGGATGAATAACCAAAGGATGAAAATATGTAATGACTCTGTATGTTCATCTAATTGTAAATATTTTTCTTATTTTTTGGATGGGACTGAGCCTTGAAGCCTCAGCAATAACCACTGGGAGCCTAGTGTGCCATTCCTTGAGATTCCTCGTATGATCTAGGGATTTTGGTCCTAAGGTTCTATCTCGAGAAACCTTTTAATTTACTTTTATGGTGTTTTTTTTTTTTTCCTTTTTTCATTTTGCTGACTGTAAATATCCTCGTTCTTTCTTCTGATCGAGTTTTTTCTCGTCTCGAGAAACGTATATTTATTAAACGTTTCCATCCAAAATTTATTTGCACGCAAATATTATTATTAATTTCATTGGTTTTCCATACCTTGAAATTTTGTGCAGGTGAGGGTTAACTATGACAATTGGCCTTATTAGTGTTTCTTTTTTTAGCCGCTTCATTGCCAAAGAGAAATTTTAAATTTATGGGAGTTTAGCCTCAATCCCATAAACCCCTATAATTAGGGCCTTGATTTTATTATTTACACTTTTTTTCTATGCAATTCGCAAGTATTGATTTAGAAAATAACTAACCCAGGAGCAAAAGAGTTGGATTGGCCATAGAACCAATTTTTACCTAAACAAAAACTTTTAGCAGAATTCTGGTTTTAGAAAAAAATCAAGTTTAAAAAAGAACTTAATGTATTTTCTGCTTTAGATTTAATTTGCTTTATTTTATATCGTTTGAAGTTTTTTATATATTAGTAAAAAGTTGCTGCACAATATAAAAACTAATAGTTCTTACCCTTGGAGATAAATCAAAAGCTGGTTTGAAGTAACCGGTGTCGCAAACGCTGAAAAATACGCTCTTATACAATAAGCTTAAATCTGTAAGAAGGGGCTTTCATTTTGGGATGAGGGAGGGGCGGTATTTCAGGCCAGTTATTTGTCTTCTCTGTCTCTGCAGTTACGATGATACTTTTAAATGTTTGATCTAGTTGGTATACAATCGGAAACCTAATGTTATTAGGTTAAATGTTGGTTGGATGCTTTCTGCTTCGGATTTAGAAAAACTATTGTAAATTATTTAGTATTATAACGAGCCAATCTCCTATTTTCCTTTGATGTGTGTTGAGCTTTCATTTTATTTGACGGAATATAGTAAAAATGTAAGGTAAAGAATACGATAATGGACTTCACAGTTCCTACCAGCGACGCTGATCTCCGTTTCATGACCCTTCATCCAGGAAGTGTAATCAGGGGGAGGGGGGCCTGTCATTCTGTGCTTTTGCACAACTTTCCTGTTTACCTTCCCTAAATTTCTCCAGGTACCCATTTAGAGCTGGTTCTACTGTGATTTAGCTTAAAGAGTTCACTGACTTTTTCCAAACCAAATAATGAATGACACCCGGACTAGAATCCCTGTCCTCACGGGCAAAGAATTTCAAGTATAGGGTGCTAACCATTCGGCTAGGATCGGTTCGGCACGGACTATAGTCGGCAGATTTTTTTTACAGCCACTGGGCTATACAAATTTTACATCCATTTACTGTATACATTTAAAGCATGTAAAATCTTACTGGATTGTATTTAGTTATCAAATAGAAATCAATTCACTTTTTTAACATGCGTTGTTTCTGTGGCCCAAGTGAGACCAAACATTTTTCTCCTAGATGCTATTGCAGAGATTCACCAAGTTTGAAATCACGTCACTCTTTTGCGATTAAACTTGCGCTTGGTTAACTCAATCCACACTGAGACTTAGCTAACGTTATACTTAATTTATATTAAATTCGTTGATATTTTTTCTTCTTCTTGATCGTCCGTCAGTTCATTCTTTACATCTGAGGATTGATGAAGAAGCTCTCTAACTGGATGGCTTTAACTCACTTTAAAAATGTTAGTATATATTGAAATTAAGTTTTGGCTCGAGCTAGCTCTGAATACTAACTGAATGTCACTGTGAATAGATCCAGAATCAGCCCATTCCCAATTTTAGTAATAGATACATCTGAACGTTTGCTAAATCTGATTGTGAATAGGCTTGTGCTGATTCGTTGCATAGCGCCTCTCGCATTTAATGTTAGTAATTGTTGGTACCCCAGGAATAATTCAATAGCCCGTACATTTCAAAGTGCTAAATACTTATTACGACCCACTATAATTGTATAATTGTTTTCGCGCTTGAGTGTGGGGTCAAGTTCAAATAACCCTTACACATATAGGAATTCCAATTGTTTTTTCTTTTTTCTAAAATATAATGAAAAATAAAGCTATTGGAAAATTGTAAGCATATTCCAAAATTTCAATTTTTGCATTTTTTTTTCTTTGCATTTTCAGCCCCTAGAAATATTATTGTACCTTCACTTCTATTTACCTCTATTTCTTTAGAAAAAAAGCAGAAATTTCCTAGATAGTATATGTAATTTTTCCTTTCCAGAAAAATGGCCCCAGATATCTCGGATGCTGTAATAGCGGCTACTCCCACTGAATCTTTTCCTGATGGGGACTACATGCTTGTGTTTTATGACCTAAGTTTGACAGGTTTCCGTCTCATCGATGAAATCATTGACATTGGGGCCTACTGCAACAGCAAAGACAAATTTTCAGCCGCTATTATGCCTTACTGTGACTTACCCCCGAATCTTCAAAATATGTACGGCATGCGAGTCGTTACTATTGGTGGTAAGTACCGAGAACTAAAAGACTGCGTTCGCAACGCTATCATACCGTCTCGAACTGAGTATTCTGGATTAAATGAATTTCTTGGATGGCTTAAAAAGGTAAAAGGCGAGAAAGAGGGAGTTATTCTTGTCGGCTGTGATGGACGAAAGAGTAATGCAGTGCATTTAGTCCAGGCTTACATGCGCTATGGTATGTTTGAAGCTTTTACTGAAATTGTTAAAGGTTTCGCAAACCTCAATGATTCAGAACATGAATTCAAGTCTTGTCGCAAGTTTATTACTACGTCTGTTGGAGAACATCAACTTTGTCTTGATGCTGCTGTAAAGCGCGCGGTTTACCTTGAAAAAGCTTACTTGATTCAAAGTAAAGAAAAAGAGCTTAAATTTGAATCCTTAAAATCAGTTATCTTTTCACCATCCAGTGCTCAAGCTGAGTTGAACAAGATCAAAGAATATGTTAGTAAAGAAGCCAATTTGAAGCCAATATTCAGCTATTACTTTGGCCCACGTACAAGAATGGGTGTTCGCTCATACGCTGCAAAACTCCGACGGCTTCTTGTTGATGCTGACCTAGAATTTGCTTCTTTAGCTGAAACATTTGCTCGTAAAGGAGGAAAAGATGGTGTCCGCGAAATGATTACAGAGTCTGTAAAAGGAAAACCGGAAGAAATAGAAGTTCTGATTGATATAATTTCTACTCATTTCGACCCACAAATGCAACGAAAGGATATGCCAAGTCTTGTACGAAATGGAGGTAATCCAGACAATAGATTGGATCGTGGCGAGAAATATCGACGTCGCTCGCAGTCTCAAAAGAATCGCTCACGCTCGTTTCACCAGAAGAAAGTTTCAATTGCTGATCAAGAGCAGACAAGTGTTAAACAGCCTTGTGAAGTTAAAGTTTCAGATGCAGTTGATGCCCTTGGTGAAAATGTCGCAAAACTGGCACTTGAGGCTTAACCTTTGTTCCATTTATCATTTCGAAGTTTTTTTTTTTTTTTTTTTTGTTATAAACAAACGTACCTAGTTTTCAGATTCTTTCCTGTTTTGTAAGACATACAGAAGTATGTGATGTTATACACTATCTTTATTATAGCTGGAAGAGATAATAAAGCTGCATACACTTCTATTCAATGCATGAATATATTTTATACCAGAGGCTAGGTAATGATTTTTATTTACTTTTTTTTAAGAAGGTCTTTTAAATTATCTCAAATGTAACTCATCGTGGTATTTCTTTTTTCAATTACCTAATTTTCGGCGCCAGGAAATATTTTCTTTCTCGGAACTGAAAAAAAAACAAAACCTTTTGTCTAAGCAGAATTTGAGTTTGACTCCGTTACCGTCAGAAATTTTGCAACTGGTTAGAAAGCATCACCCAGTGATCGTGAGTCTAGTCTCGTAAATTAAATACTAACTCCACCTCGCCAAGCACTGAACTGTAGACCCTTTGCTCATTGAAAGAAGAAGCAAGTTGGACAGACTAGGCGTGGACCAAATACAGTGAAACTGGACTTGAAGTTGGTTGGTTATTTTTCGACGTTATTAGCAATGATGGGACAACCCTAAAATATTTCTGAAGGTAAAATAGAGTAAGCAAAACTTTGAATTAGACATTATTTTTTAGAAATAGCGCAAAAATCCCACGACAGAGAAACCGTACTTTCATGCAAAACGTTATTTCTTAACGTTACCGGATTCCCTCAGTGGCATAATAGAAAATCTAACATAAAACAGAATGTACATAGCAGAACACTCATATGAGTTCCTGGTCCTCGTAAACTGGGTGAAAACATCTGTAAGCACGGTTTAAATATATTTGTGATTCTATCGCGAGAGTTTTTGGCTATTATTAGAAAATTATTGCTGTTTTCGAGGGCCACAAGCTTGCTGCTAGCCTTAACCTTAAATAACAAATTAAAAAAAATATCTCTAAAGGACCGGAATTTCCGCACCATATCTACTCGATCCTGCGACTCAGACTCAACGACATGAGGACTAAAGAGCGTGCGACCTCTTGTTTTCAAATACTCCATGGTCAGTCAAGGGTTACAACTACGTTTGCCAATAGAGTTCTTAGATAGCTTGATAGAAAATATTCAATTATGCAGTCACTAACTGTATAAGTGCTTAACCATTTAATTTACGCATCCGTAAACTATGTGACTAAGTAGCTGACGCTCACCACCATCGTTTCGGAACTCATCAAGTTGAAAAGCTAGTGAAATTGTTATGAATTTGAAAAAATTAAATTTAAAAGGAAAAAAATATTTACAAAAATTCGCGCTGTTTTAAAACAATAAAATTCAATTGAACGACAGAAGATAAGTTGTAGTGGGATATTTTTTTTTTTTGGGGGGGGGGGGGTACTTGTCGGTTATTGGAACACGTTCAAGAATTACGCTTAGGTTACATCTCAGAAAACCGGTTTAATAGCTTTAAAAACAAGTGGTGGCTGATACACAGCATTGGATTTCCTCAAGACGCTCACCACCATCTTTTCGGAACTCATCAAATTGAAAAGCTAGTGAAATTGTTATGAATTTAAAAAAATCAAATTTAAAAGAAAAAGATATTTAAAAAAATTCGCGCTGTTTTAAAACAATAAAATTCAGTTGAACGACAGAAGATAAGTTGTAGTGGGATTTTTTTTTTTTTTGGGGGGGGGTACTTGTCGGTTATTGGAAACACGTTCAAAAATTACGCTTAGGTTACATCTCAGAAAACCGGTTTCATGGCTTTAAAAACAAGTGGTGGCTGATACACAGCATTGGATTTGTATAATTTGGACTATATATTTGCACATTAGGGCTGGAGGTGGGGGTTAGGTTACGTTAGGTTTTCGTAATTTTGTTTCTGAAGCATTATTTTATCATTATGCTTTGTTATTTTTCATTAGGATTAACCTAATTTCACTTTTTGGGTGTAATTCCAATAACTGACAAGTATGTCGTTTTGTTATATAGTATGTAAAATGGAAATGTTACATAATATAAATATTAATGTTATTTTTGGTTTTATTTTTTGTAAAAGTATCCTAGTAGGATATCTGTGGGTTGGGGGGGAGAAAAATTCCCATCGAACTTATCTCAGTTATTTCTGTACATTTCAAGTTTTGACTTCATTCCTTCATTCACAATGATTTCATTTTTTAAAGATTGGTGCTTCAGATAAGCTAATTAATGAACGTTCTAAGTTTTAATTGCAATCTTTAATTGTTATGGAACAATTGTGGTTTTTAATTTGATTTATGTTCATCTTTTAAATCACGTAGCATTGTGTTTGTATTAGTAGTAGCAAATATCTTTGACATGTCTTTGTCAAATGAACCATTTGTACAACTTTTGGCCCTTATCCTTAGGGATACTCGGATCATGTTACCCATGGAGGACATTTTTAGGCCCTTTCGGTTGTTTTGGCTAAAACTAACACCAGAGAATCTGATCCGATAACCTCTTGGGCTGTGGGGTGCCAAGGGAGTTTAGTTATCCTTCGATTCGCTTTGCCCCCGAATTTCGCAATTCAAATTTTAATATTAAACTAATACTACTATTACTAACAGCTGCAGCACCAAGCCGCTTGAGGCCAACACAGCTACGCACGCTCCTTTTCTACCCCAATCTATCCAAAGCCTCCCTCTTTACATCCTACCAAGAAGTTCCCAGTTCCCTTAAATCTTTCCTTACGACGTCCTCCCATCACATTCAGTGACGACCCGCTTTTCGCATGGCCCATTACGGCTGGCGGACTACAGCAATCTTTGGCAATCTCTCATCCTTCATCCCATGTCATAGCCACCTAGCCATCCATTCTCTCGTTATAGCCCTAGAAAAAGGGATTGAACCATATTTTTCATACAGCTTACTATTTGAGATTGTGTCAGTCAGTCGGGTACCCAAAATAATCTCTAGACACTTTCTCTGGAAAACATCTACATACACCCCTTCCGCTTTTTCGGGTACCCACGCTTCAAAACCATAGTTGACCACTGTCATCACTGTAGCTTCCAATATTCTAATATTGGTTCGCACACTTTTCTTCACATTCTTCCAAACTTTTTTCAACTGTGAAAAAAACACCCTGGGCTTGGCCTATTCTACTTTTAACATCTTCACTGTACCCACCGCTTTTAGGATAAAGTCCATCAAAATTATCCTTTTAAACGGGGATAGAATACAACCCTGTTTAACTCCTGATTTAATACGAAACCAGCTACTAAACTCATTTTCTACCTTAACCGCAGCGATGTTATTCTCGTACATAGCAATAATCACTTGTATTTATCTGGTATGCCATACAAGCATATTCGCTAAAGCTCTTCTATCAACCGAATCAAACGCTTGCTCAAAATCTACAAAACTGAGAACTAAAGCCGTTAGGCTACTCACGCACTTTTCAATTATTAACCCAAGATTGGAAATTTGATCGACGCATCCTCTATCCTTCCTAAAGTCACACTGTTCTTCTCTTAAAGCTTAACTTACAGCATCCCCTAAGACAGTATCAGCGACTTCCTAAACTATTTTACGTAGGACGCTGTCTATTTGTCCCTCTAGCTGAAAGTAAAATTTATTTGAGTCACTGCTATCTTCATCAGTCGATTCTACAGACGCATATACAACTATGACTGATACTCTCCACTTTTTGGTCATAAAGTGAGCGACTAACATTCTATTACTATTACCTCTCCAAAGTAAACAAGACATGGTAGCTTCCTTATTCATCATGAGCCCTACTTCCTACCTATGCCCTCCGTCCTTCCTGCCTGAGTAAATAAATTGTATATCACCTAATTTTATGTTTCCCGTCCTCTGGGATATGAGTTTCTGAAAATCCTAATAAGTCCTCCGAAGCACCTGAATTCATCAGTCAAAATGTCGATACGAGAGTCATTTTTTAACGTTGAAACATCCCAAGTTCCAATTTTGAACAAAATGGCTATTCTCAATTTTTTGATCGATTTTTATTTGAGGGGGTGGCGCCAGCTAAAAGGGGCTTAGGAGGAGCTGTTTGCCCTCTAATCACTTTTGTCTCTTAAAAAGGGCACTATAACTTCCAATTAAGTGAGCCCTCTCCGAAGTTTCTACAGCAACTCCTTCCATACGCAGTGGCCTGACAAAAAATATAATACACTGAAGCCTTATTGCTCTTTACTTAGCGCTATTGCTCTGCCTATGGTAAGCATCTTCAACTTATTACAGAAACAAAGCTCACATTAATTTACTATGGTTTTCTTCAAGCAAGTCTCTGACGTATGCTCTAAATTTTTCATATATTTCTTGAATAGATTTGACCGACCTTACCTCTACCTGCAAAAAGGGCAATGGGTCGACTTTATTTTACAAACGAGTCCTAGTAACATCAATAAACGTTTACGATACTGTATATACTAGATCATGCATCAACCCCAAGAGGTTATTAAAAGATTTTAATCGATGCAGAAGCTTTTCTCTTTTTTATTTATTATATAACAATACTTTCATGTTAGTAGTCTTTTACAATTCCCCTTTTTGAACTTTCGTCTTCGGTATTAATATGGGAAAGGACCAACAGCTCTTTGCTTTACAGGCAAAGAGCTAATGTGGCAAAAAATAAAGCTAAGATCCTAATCCCAAAAAGTTTGAGCCTAGTCAAAGACTGCAGTTCTGGCTCAGGAATCTGCTTCTGCAAAAGCAGAATTATCCTAAAATGTCAAAAAAACACAATTTGCACTGATTATGCTCAAGAGTTTTTGATTACATTTTTTGTAATTTGAAACATAAAAGCTAAAAAAGAGCAAGAAGAGGAACAGTGTTTATATACAGCAAGCGAAGTAATAGCGTTATAATGATAACGGGTCTTATTCCAAGTTCCAAATTTTAAATAACAAGCCTCAATTTACGATCCATTACTTTTATGTTTCAATAGAATATACCCTGCCTTAGCAGGCCTCAAAATTACATTGGCCAAGGGGTCCCAGCAGAAATCCATATTTGGCACTGCATATAATCAACCAAAAATGAAAATGTGAATATTCGAATTTCAATTTGAGGGATCTGTTATTTTTTCTCTGGTTACTTCACTTGTTCCGGTTTGCCTCTTGTAAAACTAGACGCCGTGAAATACTAAATGTAATGTGACAATTTTAAATCTTACAACTTATTGCAAGTTTCATAAATAAATTTAAAAATAAATTCCTTTCAGTTACTCATCTCAAACATTCTTTAGATAAGTACCGTTTCTACACAATTCCAAATTTTAGGTTGTTATGTGGTAAATTCTGTGTTTCAATAAAAACAGAAGTTTTTTTTTGTTGCAAAATCAATTTTATTCATAATTATTTCTATGTTTATTTATATTGAAGATAAAAGAAAAATATGGGTTTATTGATTTGACTCAAATAAAGAAAGTGTAAATCATTAAATATGTTTATTCCACTTTAAAATTACAAAACCGTCACTAGCTTTGTTTACACACAAGATCCGCTAATATATATATATATATATATATATATATATATATATATATATATATATATATATATATATATATATATATATATATATATACCGCTTCAACACAATTCTAAATTTTATAATTTTATGCAGTAAAATTTTGCGTTTCGATAAAAACACAAGTTCTTTTTTTGTTGCAAAATCAATTTTATTCATTATTATTTCTATGTTTAAATACGTTGAAGATGAAAGAGAAATATGCGTTTGGTGATACGAATCAAATAAAGAAAGTGCAAATCCATAAATATGTTTATTCCACTTTAAAATTACAAAACCATCACTAGCTTTGTTCACACACATGATCCGCTAATATATATATATATATATATATATATATATATATATATATATATATATATATATATATATTATATATATATATATATATATATATATATATATATTATATATATATATATATATATATATATATATATATATATATATATATAACGAATATAAACAGCGAAGATGTCACAATGGTAATTTACACACTTCCAAATCAAACTTAACGTAGAAACTAATAATTTTTTTCATTGATAACCAACATAATATCTAAAGAAAGTAGTACTTTCCGATGAATTTAGTAAATTTTGAAAAGGACAACTGAACACACACTGGACTCAAAGAAACATGTTAAAAACACAGCATTCCCAATTCTCTGAAAAAAAAAAATATCTTAAGAGAACGTTCTTTCAAATTGGAAAGATTTCTGGGAGCGTCCACGAACATCAAGAAAATATAACTAATAAAGACGCGATAACTGATCCCTCTTATCTTTATGGGACAGAAAATCAAGAGAGACCTGCTAACCCGTTCAATCTTTTTGCCATTTAAATATATAAGATGTATGCCCTCCCATAATGTTCAGGGTTGCCACTTCCCTTTGCAAAATCTACTATTGAAGCAGCCAAAACGTCTTTTAAGGTAGAAGAAAGTACTGCTTTCAGGAATTTTCGTGCATGCGGTCCTAAATTGATTAATGACAACTGAATAAAGGTACGTGTAAAAGCTACCCTATTTCAAAATTTACAAACTTTAAAACAAAGTACTACTTACTTCCTTTAGCTGAACGCATAAGTCACTATTTTGACAAAAAATATGGGCTCTCATAAACAGCACAAATATACTGGCTCAGGCACGTACGCAGAAATTTTTTTTCGGGGGGGGGGGAAATCTTCGAAACAGCACATATAAAGTAGCACTTTTTTAGTTTAGCAATGCAAAAAGCACGTATATCGGAAAATACAGACTAACTTTAATCTGTAGCATTGTAGCGGATGGGGGGAAGAAGACTGAAGCCTCAAAAGTACGTTTTAGGCTCAGGTTATGTTCATAGGTTATAACAGTGCATGTGTTCAGGTTATAACAGTGCAATATGGGTGCTGTGGCGGGTAGTTCTTCTATTGCGAAAACGTAGATTTTAATAAAAAATGATAGTTTCCAAAATTGATCCATTAAAAGCTGTACTTTATCCTGAAAAGGTGGGATAAACGCCCTAATATCAAGAATAATTCTATTTTGCTGTGGAAAGCAAACTCTCCCAACAAAAAAAAATAACAGTACAATTACTAATTACTTCAAAGACGGTAAAAAGTTGACAGAAAATGGGTTAGTAATTGGGCAGTGACTTGACCGGATAATTGCATGCTGTAAAATCCCCCAAAAAAGGCTTCACAAATGCATCTAGATTCTTAATAAATGTCCTACTTTTGCCAGAAATCCCAAGAAACCATGGGGAAATTAAACATTTCACATAATTTCGGGGGGGAGGCGGGCCCGAAGGCCTCTCCCCTGCGTACATGCCAGTGTTTGATATATCCAAACTTGATGATAATATAATACTTTCAAAACAAAATTGTGAATATTATAACAAAGAATTATGGAAAACAGGCCACAAAAAACACATTATATTAAATGCCTAGCCCAACCTAACTTAACCCCTAACCACGTTTAAAAATTAAATATTTAATTAAAATATATAACTTTACATTATATATTTCATACATCGTTGTTTTCTCACTCAAAATAAGCAAATCATAACCGATTCAAACCGGTTTTGTCATATCTCAGACAGCCTAATTCTTAAGAATAATCTCTTTAACAGACAAGTACCTTTGGATTTACTGTTTACGATGGAGTGATGAAAATACTCAGCCAAAATGAGGATGATCCCTCCCAAAACTACTTCTTAGATTCCAACTGAGCCAAAGGGTGAAAGAGCCGCATACTGAAGCCTTAATCATTTAAAGTTTATGTTTGAAAAGCGTTTGCTATCATTCTCCTTTTCTCTCCCCGTGAACGTACCCTATCCACTGGGTTAGGAGAAAAAGCCTGCTTCAGAGCTTTTCGGAAACAAAACGACAGGATAGGCATATTATAGGCGTCTGATTATAAAATTTGTATCTAAACATATTTTTGGTATCTTGATGTTTCTTTACTCAATATACGCTAAAGAATGTCTCACGTATAATTCACTTAAGTGATGACAAAATCTTTACAAAACAACTTTATCGGTTTATATTGTAGAAACAATTGCATGAGAATGTCGCGAGGCATGGTTGCTCATCTTGTAATTTTTAATGGCGATTTGTGATTGCTCATCTTGTAATTTTTAATGGCGATTTTTGATTGCTCATCTTGTAATTTTTAATGGCGATTTGTGATTGCTCATCTTGTAATTTTTAATGGCGATTTGTGATAATTTTGTTCTGTTGTATATATCAGTTGCGTAAGCAATTAAGTAATGCTAAGGCACCTCATACTTATTCTCAACGACAGGATGGTAATCCTCAAAAAGGACCGAAGTCAGTACCCACCACAGTGGCGTCAATTCACGAAGATCTAGGGGAAGCAAAATCAATATTGAAATGTATAGGGGGGGGTAGGGGTAGGAATTGATTGTTTTCCATTTTTCAATGGAAATACCAGAAAAAAGCATTCTTGAAATCTAGGGGGAGGACGAAAATTTAGCCCCCCCCCCCTAAAAAAAATTGAAGCCATTGATGTAGTGGTACTTAGAGCGCTGAAATATTTAAGTAGGGTTGTCATTTCCTCTGCTTATACACCAGGTCAAGCAGTGCAGTAACAAAGAATAAATGGCGACCGTGGGTAGGAGGCGCCATGCTTCTCTTGCACTTACAGTCATGAAGAGCATCACCCATCTTGACTGCAATGTTTTAAACACACTATAGTCTTCCCTGTTCCAACAGCTCTTAGTAACCAACTTAAGTAAGGAGCGACCAGCCTCAATAGTAACCGAAACTCTAAAAACGAAATTTTGATACCAATTGATACATTAAAACAATCGGATTTTTATGCTGATTTTAAATATATAAGTTTCATCAAGTTTAGTCCTACTCATCAAAAGTTACGAGTCGGAGAATATTTACTTTGTTTTCGAAAAAAGGGAGAAACCCCCCTAAAAGTCTTATAATCTTAATGAAAATCGCACACCATCAGATTCAGCGTATCAGAGAACCTGTAGAGGTTACTGTAGAGGTTCAAGCTCCTATCTACAAGAATGTGGAATTTTGTATATTTTTTTTTTGCCAGAAGGAAGATCATGATTGCGTGTTTTTTTCTCCCAGGGGTGATCGTATTGACCCAGTGGTCCTAGAATTTCGTGAGAGGGCAAGTGACCAATAAAATTGGGAGGTACCTAGGCCCCTCCCATTTAGACAGCCATTTTGTTCAGCATAGTCAAAATATATAATAACTATGTCTTTGAGGACGACTTAATCCCCCACAGTCCCGAGGGGAAGGGCTATAAGTTATGAAATTTGCCTATTGTTTACATATAGTATTGGTTATTGGTAAGTATACAGACGTTTTCAGGGGGGGATTTTTTCTGGGGGGTCGGGTATTTAGTTACATGTGAGGATTTTTCCATGGAGGAATTTTGCATGGGGAAGGTAATTTCTGTGAAGGGGGTGCTGGATACCCCAGCATTATTTAAAAAAGGATTAAAAATTAAATTGAAAAAAAAAATTCCAACCGAGAATAATGAGATACATTCAAACTAAAAACGAACCGAAATTGTTACGTATATGAGGGGGTTCATCCCCTCGTAAATCCATCGCTGTTTACGCTAAAGCATTTTTAGTAATTTCAAAAGAGCTGTTCATTCTTATTAAATGGCCTTGTGATTCAGGGGTCATTCTTAAAGAATTGGTACAAAATTCAAAGTTTAGCGTAAAGGACGATGTATTGACGATGGGGAGAACCCCTTTATATTACGCATATGAGGAAGCTTTCCTCCTCGTCAATACCTCGCTCTTTACGCTAAACTTTTGTTTAATAATGGCCGATATAAGCAATAATTTGTTTGTGTTATTTTCCGGCCAATCTTAGCATTCAATTTTATCTAAAGCAGCTTCATAACTATGATTTTGATGTAATAATAAACCAAAGTTATTGTAAGTCTTCGGCTTGTGATTGTTATTAAACAAAAAAAGAAGTTTTTTTCCAACTGAAAGTAAGGAATAAAACTTAAAACGAACATAAAGTATTGTATGTCTTTTAAAGATCTTTTCTCTCATTCTTTTCAGTAATTTGAGAGTAGCTCAACTTTGTGACTCTTTTTCATGAAAATAGTTTTGACCTTTTTGGTTGTTCTGTTACTATGCCTTACAAAATTAGTTCCGCAAATGTCACCAATTTAAGTTACGTGGGAGAATCTTCCCACGGAGAAATATTTCGAGGGAGGAAGGAAATTGTCCATGGAGGGGGAGCTGGATTTCTCGATATTATTTTTAAAGATCAGCAATTAAATAAAAAACAAGTGTTTTCAACTGAAATTAAGGAATAGGAATAGGTTTTATTTGCACAATCTCTCGTAGTCATAAAACTAAATGGCGCTTGTGCTTACAAAAAAGAAAAAAGGATTAAATCAAACGACAAAAAAAAAATCAGAAGACAAATAGTTTAAAATCAACAATTGTTATACTTTGATACAAAGAAAGGGATGAATGAGTTGGAAAAACGATTTGTGCGTGAAGGAGGTGCTGCTAATCTGTCAAATTTCTTCAACCTAGTACTTCGATGTTTCACTAAAACTGGTGGTAGTATCGATCTGTATTTATCACTTCTGAGAAGATATTGGCCAAATTCAAGAATCAAACTGAGACGACGCTCTTGAAGAGAGGGAATTTGTAAAGTGGATAATGCTAACTTATATTCGATAAAAGCGTGGCGTTGAGGAGTGGACAGCCCCTTTCATACACGGAATAATTTATGTTCGTTTTGAGTTTTAATGTCGCTCCGTACTTTCAGTTAAAAAAATTGTTTTCCATTTATTTAATCATTCAAAGAAGCCAAGGAATTATGAATGAACAGCATTTGTGGTCAATTTTAGCTTCGAACTGAGGCTACTGAAGTTGAAAATTTAAGTGGCAATTTGGTTTAAAACGTCTGAATCAACACTAATTTCTTCCTAATTAAAAATACTATGTGGATGTATTTTGTCAGGTTCATCACACAGATAGAACAACTGATGTTCCAAATATCTTATCTATTTAAATTGATCTGCCTTAAATCTTCATTCTGATTAGTTGGTCATAAAAATTGCACATGACTATAGTGTGATCCGGTACAAATTCTGGAGGAAGAATGACGCCATGAGCAAAAACATAGATGGCGTTGATTTTTCATCCACCGTGTTCGCTACTACAAAGCAGTCAATTCACGTTCTTTTTGTAACAAAAAATTCGTATAAGAAGAGAAAATCCGTTGTATATGGGTTATCGCTTGTGAGGAGTTTGGCTGAGAAACTTATGTTCTATCATAATTTTCTGAGCATGTTGTTCAGGAATGTCATCAAAAGCTCAGAGAAAATACATGTGAAATACCGGATTCAAAATTTGAGCCTTTTTGCAAGACTCTAATTTGAAAAAAGATTATTTCTCTTTGAGCCCGACTTCTTCTTTTTTTTTTCAACCAGCGTGTTTCACTGCTCTGAAGCCGTTTTCCACAGTTTTCTTAGGAAATCGCCACCTTCCTGTATGCATGCGTGCCTTTATACTGCTCTTACATTGCCATGTTTTTTTTGGCAGTAAGAATAGAATACTCTATGCTACTCTTGTTTCAATTAAAACCCTGCTCATTCCGGAATTCCTCGACTAAAGAGTGACTAAAGAGTTATGTTATCTCCAAAGGCACAAATTTTGGGTCTTTCAACGATGCTGAACAAAATGCATATCTCAAGATTTGAATAAGACGGAAAAAAGGGGGCTAGTTGCCCTCCAATCTATTTGGTCACAATGAATTTTAATTTCCTTTCAAATGAGCCCTTTCCCGATGTTCTAGGACCATTGGTTCGATACAAAGACCCCTTAGGGAAACAAGCAAACTTTAAAGAGTAACAAAAATAAATGAACCCTCCTCCGTGATCTTTCGTTTTTCAAAAAAATGCGAAATTCCCCCTTTTTTGCAGATGAGAGCTTGAAACTTCTACAACAGGGCTCTCGAATATGCTGAACCCGATCATGTGATTCTTGTTAAAATCCGTTGCCTTTTAGTGAAGTTTCTTCCCTCTTTGAAAATCGGTAATTTTTCTTCAGGTGCGCAGCTCTTGGTGGGCCACATTCTTTTTTTTCTCTCCTCTTTACTCCACTCATCAGAATTTTCGTTACACAGGGTTTAAATAACTTATTATATATTTTTTATTAAACTTGATGAATTTTATATATTTTAAATAACTATCAAAATTTGATTCGTCAAAATATTCATTGTTATTAACACTGTTTATTTCAGTTTCGGTTACTTATCAAGTTTTCGGCTATACCAAAAATGTTTGGCAGCATTTTAAAAAAAAGTCTCAAAGAAGAAATCGCTCGATTCTTATACGACTACGTTCCTAATAATATTTTATGGTTACTGCTTTAAATTGCTCTTTCGAAGTTTACGAAAATTCGTTGCAAAAATAAAAAAATTATCGTCACAATCTTAATGCGGGAATTTTCCTTGCGCCAGTAGGGATCGAACATGACCACTTTCAGGAGAGCGGCACACTAGGCTGTCACAAGGCACAATTGTCTAGATTTTATTGACAAATTGATTTGCGTAACGAATTACAGCAGCTGATGTCAGTTGAAGTAACAATCCATTGACAGTGGCATATTTTGCAATCAGTATTATAAAATTATCATCAAGTTTTTACCAAATTAAACAGGGTTGTAGCATATAATTGAATAAATTAAAGACAATTAGGAAAATCCCCATAAGCCTTATAAGGCTTTATTAGCATTTTTAGTCTTTATTGACTTGAGTCCTTTGGTAAGGGGTTTTCTACGAGCCAGCGCTTTTTCAGCTACGATTATCGGCCACGATAACATTAGGTAAAATGCAGATTAGCATAGGAAATTGTTAGTACCTAACCAGCAATACATTAATTCCCATGAGGCTATCAACTGTCAAACATGAACCTTTAATGCTCAAACCACTCATGATAAGGAATGCCTTCTCCCAAATTTTAGAAGTTTTGGTTTGGTTCAATACAATCACACCTGAAAAAATACAATAAAAACACGCATCCATGTTTTTTTCTGGCAAAAAAAAACAAAACAAAATTCCACATTTTTAAACAACTTAAACAAACTTGAAAAGTCTACGATAGGATACTCTGATATATTAAATCTGATGGTGTGTTTTTTTCCTCTTTAGTCAGTCATAAAATACTTGATTAGTGTACTTTTATCAAAAATTGTCGTTCTATGTACTATGCTAGAAGCAGGCACGTACGCAGGAATTTTTTTTCGGAGGGTTGGGGCCAAAACCTTCGAAACAGCAGATATAAAGTAGCACTTTTTTATTTAGTAAAGCAAAAAGCACATATATAGGAAAATACAGATTAACTTTAATCTGTAGTATTGTAGCGGATGGGGGAAAGAAGACTGAAGCCTCAAAAGTTCGTTTTAGGCTCAGGTTATGTTCATAGCGATTTAGAACCACTGATTAATCTATTATATCCCATTGAAAGAGAAATTTTAGGGTTAACAGTGCAATATGGGTGCTGCGGGGGGTAGTTCTTCTATTGCAAAAACGTAGATTTTAATGAAAAATAATACTTTCCAAAATTGATCCATTAAAAGCTGTACTTTTTATACTGAAAAAGGGGGGGGGGATAAACGCCCTAACATCAAGGATAATTCTATTTTGCTGTGGAGGGCAAACTCTCTTTACAAATATAACAGTACAATTGCTAATTACTTCAAAGAGGGTAAAAAGTTACACAGAAAATGGATTAATAATTGGACAGTGACTTGACCGAATAATTGCATGCTGTAAAATCCCCCCAAAAAGGCTTCACATATGTATCTAGATTCTTAATAAATGTCCTATTTTTGCCAGAAATCCCAAGAAACCATGGGGACATTAAACATTTCACAAAATTTCGGGGGGCGGGCCCGAAGGCCCTCCCTGCGTACATGCCAGTAATGGCTACAGCAACCCTGATCTTGTCCTCTTGGCATGTTACAGAATACTTGTATTTTCCTGGTTCAACTTAATAGCCTAATCAGACTGTTTTGACAATCGGGCCAATCATGACTGATGAATTCATTTTATGCTTGATCTTAGGCAGGACCAGTCACGATGTCTAGCTACAGTGTTACCTTGGCACAACTGGTCCCTCATCACTTTGTAATTTGTTAATTACCATTAAGCACTGTTAGTTAAAGTACATAATTTCTGTCATTAATTATTACTTGTTGAATAATAAGATTTTTTCCTTTGTATTAGGAAATAAAAGAAATAGTTTCCCTTTTTATAAGGTTATAGGGCTTGTGTGTATATGGTCTTTAGTTAATTCTTCTATCTAAGACGTCTCACAAGTCCATTATCACGACCAACATTTTTTGTAATGATACTTACTAGATGAATAGAGATGTCTCCTTTTACTGAGTAATTGATGAAAGTAGCTTTAAGATGCTTTATTTTTTCTTAGTTAAAATTATATTTTTTCTTAGTTAAATAGAGGTGTCTCCTTTTACTGAGTAATTGATGAAAGTAGCTTTAAGATGCTTTATTTTTTCTTAGTTAAAATTATATTTTTTCTTAGTTAAATAGAGGTGTCTCCTTTTACTGAGTAATTGATGAAAGTAGCTTTAAGATGCTTTGTTTTTTCTTAGTTAAAATTATATTTTTTCTTAGTTAAATAGAGGTGTCTCCTTTTACTGAGTAATTGATGAAAGTAGCTTTAAGATGCTTTATTTTTTCTTAGTTAAAATTATATTTTTTCTTAGTTAAATAGAGGTGTCTCCTTTTACTGAGTAATTGATGAAAGTAGCTTTAAGATGCTTTATTTTTTCTTAGTTAAAATTATATTTTTTCTTAGTTAAATAGAGGTGTCTCCTTTTACTGAGTAATTGATGAAAGTAGCTTTAAGATGCTTTGTTTTTTCTTAGTTAAAATTATATTTTTTCTTAGTTAAATAGAGGTGTCTCCTTTTACTGAGTAATTGATGAAAGTAGCTTTAAGATGCTTTATTTTTTCTTAGTTAAATAGAGGTGTCTCCTTTTACTGAGTAATTGATGAAAGTAGCTTTAAGATGCTTTGTTTTTTCTTAGTTAAAATTATATTTTTTCTTAGTTAAATAGAGGTGTCTCCTTTTACTGAGTAATTGATGAAAGTAGCTTTAAGATGCTTTATTTTTTCTTAGTTAAAATTATATTTTTTCTTAGTTAAATAGAGGTGTCTCCTTTTACTGAGTAATTGATGAAAGTAGCTTTAAGATGCTTTGTTTTTTCTTAGTTAAAATTATATTTTTTCTTAGTTAAATAGAGGTGTCTCCTTTTACTGAGTAATTGATGAAAGTAGCTTTAAGATGCTTTATTTTTTCTTAGTTAAAATTATATTTTTTCTTAGTTAAATAGAGGTGTCTCCTTTTACTGAGTAATTGATGAAAGTAGCTTTAAGATGCTTTATTTTTTCTTAGTTAAAAACTTAAAAAACGCAGTTTTATTAGCTTTTCTGTATTTACTTCAAATCTTCCGGTTTAAAAAAAGAAAAAAAAAATGAAAGTGTTATTGTATACATTTTATAATTTAGAATAACATTGTGCAATATTACTGATAGCAAAAATGGAAATACAACAGATAAGAACCTTATCTTTTCAACCAAAATATTTTTAAAAAAGATTTTCCTATAATACTTAACGTCTTGAAGTATCAGGAAATTATAAAATAATTTCTCAATCATATAAGCAATTTGATACTATAGGTGATTAAAAAGAAAAAAATTTATTATACTACGGAAAAGCTTTTTAATTATCTTAAAGATCAAAAGATAAAAAATTGACAATTATCTATTTTTAAACGGGTCTTCTATTGACCTTTGCAAAGCATTTGCTAAAATTTTAAATTTTATATAGTATTTTCCCTGTCAAGCAATAAATTATTGCCAGTAAAAAGCAGGCTTAACATAAAAGAATTATCGAATTTCAATTCTAAGCTCTTTCCCAAACCCTCAAACATAAGCCTTCCCCCTTCTTGCTGTAAAAAATAGTCCTCGTCGTTTCTAATTTAGTTTGCTTGTTGAGAGAAGCTTTAAGTGTCCTTTGTCTCCCAAAATTTTTCCTAAAGTAAATTATCTATCAAATTAAATTCGTTTTATATCTTATGTGTTAGCCCGCACGTTCAACGAGTTCTTACCTTTTCATTGATCCGAACAAAAAAAAGGAAACTCTGGAGTGAATTTGTTTTCGTTGAATGTTTTCAAGTGTTTTGACCCTGTCACAACTAGTCAAGGCATTATATACCCAGCTTGGCATGAATATTTCTATTGTATATAGACTTCATTTTTGGCATGCAAATCCCAAAGTTTGAATCTGAAAAGGGGTCATCTTTTTCGGTAGCATAGCTACTATCAAATTTATCGCTTATTGCATTTACAGCTGACCTGCTACTGATTAACCATTCAAAGAAATTAACCTTGTTCTTAATACAGATAAGTGTGAATATTTTCTTTTAATGCAAAACACCAAAGTGACCTGAATCATGTTTTGTCTTCAATTAAGTTAGTTGCTACGTTGAGTCGGCTTGGTCTTTGATCTTAAAGCATGATATTCTAAAACTGTGCCACAGCAATGGCCGATATTCTCGTAAGACTTGACTTTAAGGAGTAAGACTCGTAAGGCTAGACTTAACTTAATATTTTGTAACCCATTTTTTTGGAGAGTCTCTTCCGGCTATGTACTTTCAATAATAATTTTTTTTTTTAAGTACCGTACTTTTGTTATTGTACTAAGCATCTTTTCTATCTGTCTCTTTCATAAATGAGCAGTAAGAGCATTCAAATGTTTCGTCTAGCAGGATGGTAACATTACATGAGATTTTTTTTCCCGAAGATCCAGGATCAGCCCTTTTCATCCTCTTGTGTGCTTGTTTGGTTTGACTACACATTTTTGTTCTTTCGTTTTTGTTATAGGAATAGCCTGTTTTTTATTTTTTTATGTTGATTATATTATTTGCGATACTCCAATGCTTTTGCTATACAGTGGTAAAAATTAAATTAAATTTTTTTATTTCATCATTGTTTTATGTCAAAACTATCATTAATTATAAATTAATTTAGTGCTACTAATAATGAAAATATAAGAATTCATCATTTTAAGTTTAAACTGTTATTAATTACAAATTAATCTAGAGCTACTAATAAATTTAAAGCCATAGCTGCACATAATAGAATTCGGTGGTGTCCCATAAATGAACGACTACCTCCGACCTACGACTACCTCCCTACGATCTTATCTCAGTTATTTTTTCATCAACAGGCTGTGACTGCACAAACGTACCTTTTTTTTATTATTATTTTTTTTTTTAAACGGATTATCCAGGGATGTCATTTGAGGGTGGGATATGCCAACATAGCCTGCCATAGTTTTGATGGCATGACTGAGAGGCCTCAGAGATAGTGCCATTTTAACACCAACTTCTCCTAGTCTTTATCTTTGAGGTTGGGCTTTAAGAAACGCTTAACTCAATAACGCTATTTCTGCCCTATCTAACTGAAAACCATTTACTAACTAAAATTAACCATATACTCCCACAGGTTACACGAGTTTTCTTTAAAAGACTACAAGGACCCTATCCCCTCCATGAACACCAAAATAATCTTTCACCAAAAAGTCATCTTGCGAAGTCTTATAATCACATGTTACCAAAGCAAAT
Organism: Artemia franciscana; assembly: GCF_032884065.1. Classification (NCBI taxonomy): domain Eukaryota; kingdom Metazoa; phylum Arthropoda; class Branchiopoda; order Anostraca; family Artemiidae; genus Artemia; species Artemia franciscana. The sequence goes on along the minus strand of NC_088879.1, from coordinate 22,770,831 downwards.
CCACAGCAAACATAATAGACATGATGATCCCGATTCCTGGTGCCTCAAATACCTCCTAAGCTTTGTCAATATATACATATCAAATAAATAGAATGACTAGGATGTAGACAACTTCAACTTTCTCCACTGATGCACGCTTCCACCATTTCTTTCAAATTAGGATTTTCCATCGCAGCACTGACCCTCTCTTTGTCGTTTATCTGCTTGTTTACTGAAACAAAAAGGTAATACAATATAAATTATTAGAAAAGAAAGACACAAAATGGCATTTGACCAGTTAATTTGGCGTTTCTAGTTTAATACGGAGGGTTGTGACCTCACTTTGACAAAAAAAGTCCTTTAGAACTTCTGCAGGGTAAAGAGAAAAAGGATATTAAATGCAAGGGACTTTGGGGTAATTTCAGTGCAACTGGATGGTAGTTCTCCCAAGAATTTGACGAAAATGCGTTTTTACGTTTAATACCAGCATCTTATATTTAACTTTAACTCAGAAAAAAATAATAATAACAAAATATTTAACAGAATAGTCTCCGAGGGACAATTATCTTGCAATAAATATAACTATGCTTAAAGAAACAAAAATGATAAAAAAAATCCGAAACTATTCAACAACTTGAATCAACTTTATTATGAAAAGCCTATTTTTTTAACCTTACGCTTATAACTCTTGGACTTGCGTTAAAAACAATTAAAAACTTTTCAGTATGGGAGACATACTACTATCATAGTTCTTCTAGCCTAAACGGTTACCCAAATGCACACTGTCATCATATTTTATTGCCAAAAAAGTATTGACGGTACATACATAGTTAAAGATTGGGCTAGACAAAAGAAAGGTCAGAATCACTGTTCTAGACGACCATCTGGAAATTTGGGAAGAGTTGGACTAGTTTGAGAAGATTTTAGTTCAACATTCCACCTTGATATGGTTGCGGTTTAATTCTTATATGTATATATCCAAACCAAAGAGCTCGTCAGACAACATGCATAAAATAAAGGAAGAAAATAAACCTGTATCATACATTCTTTTGTGACGACCAGAGAAGAAATGGTTTCCTCATGAGATTTGAGACCTCTTCCTCCTCCGAAAAAACTTCCTGAAAGTTTCAACTCGATCTCCGAGCTGTGAGATAAAACAGGGCACAATAATTAAACTACATATAAGATTCGTCAGCTTTGAATTGAAAAATAACTGTTCGCAATCTCTATAGTGATATATACTCACTTGCCTTTAGGCTTTATGCACGAAACAAAGCAAATTCTGAAAACTAATTAACATGTTGTAAAATTATTACTTGGGGCAGTGACAGCAACCTTCACGTGGTACCCCTGAGAGTAGTGGACCATGTTTTACCTATCCACAAATAAGGGTTATACTCATCTCCCAGAACAAGTATAATATTATGCATGATTTCCCAAATGGTAAGAGGGGAGATATGCTTCCCAAATCGCTTTATAAGAGGACACCAGAAACATCCGGCGATACCGCTACCCCTCCCCTCATAATGGGAGAAGAGGCGGACCTTCTTCACAACTTTTAAGTGTTTTCTCAATGCCAGCAAAGGAGGCAAAGATACTAAATTACTGGCAGATCAATTTGCATGATTGCCAGGCTGCTTCATATAACTTTACGGGGCTGTTGGGACATCTATAGTGTTGGTGCAGAAGCTCTGCACCGTTGCAAATCAAGAGATGGAGAAGGTCAAACCCGTTGAACTCCATACACATTACAAGGTAAGTATTGCTCCTACAGCGTGCATTTAGCACTCCGAAAGATCAGACGCTTGGAAATTATCCAATTAATTTTCTAGAGATGTTGTAGTCATGATGATTAAAAATATAGACGGATTTTAATATATTTAGCTCGGTCTATATACCCCAAGATGATAGGAAACCATCAGTGAAGTCAAAGGAACTGGTTGAATTTTGAAGAAATGAAAAAATCCTTATAGTATTATCACGTGATACCAGCGCGCATCACACGCTATGGGGAGGTTCGAACCCAAACGAGAGGGGACATGATCTTTTGGATCACCTGGCTCGAGAGACCCATGCCTGGTGTAACCGGGTACCAATACCCATTTTCATAATAAAAGATGGAAAGAGGCGCCAGGTTTAATCTCTTCCAACATAGCAGTTTGGTTCAAGAATGGCGTGTGAGTGATCACCAGCCGTTTTTACACCATTGAAATTATAAGCTTTACTGTCAATATGTCCCGAAAGCTAAAAAAGGTAAAAAGTGACATAAAAAAAATTGCTAACTTACAATGAAGTACTGGCTAAAAACCTTAATCATTTAATTTATTATCCAGGTGAAACCGAAGAGGATCTGAATAGGGAGGCAGAAAGAATTACAGAAAACATGAAACGTGCTTTCATTTAGTCAATACCATCACAGCAGTTGAAGACAGGTAGCAAAAAATAGTCGTTGTGCTTCAAAATTAAGCCAAAGGAGAAACATGACACGGAGGCTACTGAGAATTGCAATTCGGACAAATTATCCAGGAGATTGAGGCATATATTGGGAACTACTAAACCTTATTATAGAAGGAGAGAATAGAGGATCTCAAGAAGGAATTTCTGTGACAGCATAGAGTCAAAAGAAGCTAGTATCAAACTAGTAAAGGTTATAAAAAAGGACAACCGGGCACACTTAGAGAGTGTCAAGAAGGAAAATAGCACCCTCAGAATAGGCCTGGAGGAAACCCCGAACCGCAAACTTGTTTACATATAAATGACCCAGTAGTTATTCCTAAACTAGCTTCTAATACAATTTTTTATGTGGTAGATAGGCTGGTGCCAATGTTTTAAGGGTTTACTGGGACAAGAAGGCTGTGGATGATTTTCTACGGTTTAGAGTTCTAGATGGTGCTCGAATTTATCCATTTATGCTCCAAAAAGAATGGCATAGGATAGAATTCCATTTCTTTACGATTGCTAAGAGAAGCCTCACTTAGAACATATTCCTAAGATATGGCTAAAAGCAAGAGATGTTTTGTACCTAATCCTGGGGAAGAAGATTATTTAAATCCCAAATCACGTAGGTAGGTTACATTAACATCCTTTCAGCTGGAAGTGATGAAACTGCAAATTCATTGGTACCTCATAAGCAATCCTGAGACCAAAAATCTAATACCCAAAAACCAAACGAGTTTTAGAACCGGATGCTCCACATAGATGTCTATGTACTATCTAATATGGCGCATAGAACAATCATTGGGAATAAAAGAATACATCTTAGGAATATTTCTAAACATAGAAGTTTGACAACGTTACTTTGAATCCATAGAAAAATCCATGGAAGAAGGGAAAATAGACTAACTATGCAAAAGTGGATATCCCACACGCTCAGAAACCGGCCAGTGGTCATGGAACTAAAGGGGATAAAAAAAACAAGGGGTATTCTGAAAGGCTGCCCCTAAGAAGGAGTTAGTTCTTCGTATGTGTGGAACCTTGCCATGAATAGTCTTTTGAGTCTAGTATATCGGCCTTCTGGGTACACTCAGGCAATACGCTAATGATCTATTGTCTCTCCTACGAGGCAGATATATGAAAACTCTGTTTGAATTAGGAAATAAAATGCTGAATGCAATTTAGATATGGCCACAAATACATAATATACGTTTTGCTCTTGAGAAGAGAAAAGCGGTAGTATTCACGAAAAAAATGAATCGAAAAGCTTTTTTTTTTACTTTAAAAATGTGTGGTTGCCAATATTAGTCAAGAGACGGGAGAAATATTTGGGAATTATAATTGATCACCACTGCTTATTGAAAACTTGTAATAAGGAAAATGGAACTATCACAAACAGAAAACAAGATTGTTTTCTGTTTAGATAAGAGGTAAGTATGCTATGCATATACCAAATATTGTGCATAAATAGGCATTCTCTAATAGAAAAAAATATTCTTGAACCATATTACCTTCTTTTTCACTTGCATGTGAGCCTTTTTTAACAATTATTTTCAACTTGTATTTTTCATCAATAGACTTCCTTATTTGAGTTCTTATACACAATCCTATTAAGCTTGCCAAAGAGCAGTGAGGTACAGTTGGTAGAAACGTCACTGTTATCTGATAGCATTCCATCTCTTGACAATACTCAACCTAAAATTTGATTATGTTATCATATCAGGACACATGGTGGCGGTCGTTTCCCCCATACGGCTCTACCGACAACCCAGTCAAAGAAAGTTTTGAAAAAGCAAGAATGGGCAGTCAGGCCAAAAACAAGTTTATTTTATTAAAACAGCACCCCCTCCACCCTCCTCACCTTTATGAAAATTCAAACTATCCTCAAGAGCATAAACTATGAACTATTTTGATGTTATAATAAAAGTAAATGACAAAAGTGGTAAGGTTGCAGAGGGTGTGGATAAATTTTGAGAAACAAATATCACAGTTTGGGAATTAAGCAATAAAAGTTGGTATGTAAAGGACAAACACAATTACCTTGGGGCATCACAAAGACTAAAAATTTCTAATATTTCCATAGGCAAAATTAAAGATATCGATTAGGAAACTCCACAGTTCAGTCATTTCCTTTAGTGTCTTCAGCTCCAAAGATCCCCTAAAGGCCCCCTTTTAAATGTATCTTTTCTAGGGGGTGGAGTTTTGTTTGTTTACCTCTACGAAACAAACCTATGTCAATCAGGAATATCAAACTTTAGTTGGAATGTTAACATACTCTGAAAACATAGAACTGAAATAGGAAACGAGTCATTTTCTAATAAGATGACAACAGTTTTAATCATTCCGTTCATACTTGTTTTTCCCATTGTTATTTATTTCTTCTTTTTTGTAAATTCAAAGTTGAAACTATGGGAAAGACGTATTATCTCAATATAACCAATAGCACTAAGTCCAAAGGTCAAAATACTGCACCCGTATCTAAGAGGCCATTAGCACATGACTATGGTTAAATAACTACCTTCAACTCTGTTACCAGTGCCAGCTGCTTGTTAAAAACGGGTTTCATTTGAAAAAAACAAATATACTGTTTAGAGTTTCACTCAATTTGACGTCTGTAAATTCATAAAGTAACATTTTGATTATCGTTTTAACAAGAAACTGTAAAGCTTGGTGCTGCCATCTTGGTGCTGCTCATTACAGAAGTTAAGCGCATCAAAACACGCGAGACAAATTTGCACAAATAAACAGAAAGAGAGAGTACCATTAGAGTTACTTAATTCTCGTTTTGATTAAATTTATAACTGAGTTACTCTTCAATGGTAAACCTGAAGGATTTCCAAGTTACCATCCTCAAATTGGTAAGCACACTGGTTATTTTTTGGCATTATTAGTGCCAGATGTTTTCCACAAGATTCTATCTAACTCAGACCGTTTTTAACTATTTCCATGGCCCAATCATTGAAATATCAAGTGTCAGATTTTTGACAGATTCATTTATTATAATGAACATAAGGGAAGGTTTACTCGAGTGATAATGATAAGCAGTTACTGAGGATCCTTAAACTTAAATCTCTGAATAATCTTCGGCAATAGACAATTTTATTTCAATGGTCTGGACAGGCTTGTATATAAACTGGTATAGAAAGCTTTTCCTTCAAATTTATTATTGTTTTTGTTTTGTATGTGGCTTTAATAAATACGCACACGCGTACACAAACGGACACACACATACATAGGGGATACGGGACCAGAGTCGTCATTTGGGTTTGATTTCTGATTCGTCAATTATATAATCAAATAAGGCTTTCTAAAATAATATCTTAGTTGTCGCAGATATTTTGACCCTAGATTCAAATTTGTTTCTTACTGTTTGCAGTTTTCATTAAGGTAAGTTATTTTAAAGGGCGAAATTCAAAAATTTTTGCCTTGCAGAAAGTCAAAAAGTCAGCATAGTACATTTGAAGACACGGAAATTTTTCATTTTATCATTTAGAGGAAGCTATAACTTAGTTAGTATTGCAACCAATATCATCTTTTAATTTATTTTCGGTACACCTTACGCTACAAGGTGACCGAAATCCCAGTTTCGGTCTCTAAACCTGGTCCTCGTTCAGCATATACAATCACTATACGCCGATCGTGAGATCCATATATTTCGCTACAATTATGGACTGTGCATAGGTAATATATCTTCTAAATTTGACTATTAAGGTTCCTTCTGACCAATATGAATTCTTAACTCCCCATCCCTCCATTGAACATGCAGGGCCAAGAGTAGGGAAGATGCTCCCTTCATTTCAACAAAAACCTATAACCGTGTAAAGAAAAATCAAGAGAGAAAGAGCGATTGAGATGAAGATAGAAAGGGAGGAATAAAGAGAGAGACAAAGGGCGATAGGGAGAGGCTTTGTTAAAACACGAAGATAAACGTCCATTATCTCTCCGAAATTTTTAATTTGATAACACTAGTGTGAGCTATTTTCTAGTCATTTTAGTTTCATACTTACTATTGAGAGTTATTTGAACAATTATGTTCTCTAACATTAAAAAAAATCAAACAAGTCAAATACCTTAAATTTATTCTTGCATTCACTATGGTTCTGGAATTCTTTCGTTGTTCGAAAATATCAGGTCTTTGATATATCGAGAAAAATATAGGCCTAATAGATGATTAATTTCTTAACCAAAACTGAAAACTATAAGTTTTTCTATTGACAAACATTTCAGGCCTCTTAATTTACAAAAATGACTTCTTGCATTAGAGATTACGTTTTAAGATTATATTCAAGCTAGTAATTATTTCATAATAATTTTTGGTTCATGCTTAATGCTATTCAACAGAACAAATCAATCAAACTTTGAACAAGAATAGCAAGAGGGTGATAATATAGAACTCATTTTGTTATTTTGGACTAGATTTTTAGTAAAGTTTTGTTGTTTCTATAGTTTTGTGTTGAAAAGTTTTGTTTTGTGTTTCTGAAAAGTATTAAAGTTTTGTTTTCTTTTTTATAGTTCAAGGGCATCAATTCACGAGTCTACAGGGGGCAATTACCCCCTCCCTCTTGACATCCCCGACTTAGTTCAAAATTTATTCAGTTGGGAAGTAATATATTTTTACTGAATCGACCTCTTGCGCTAACGATATATCTTTATCAAGCTTTGAACTTGTTTTGATATAAATAGAAATTTTCATAATCACCACAACGCACATACGCAATATTTAGGAATGAGAAAGAACTTCATCACATGGAGATAATACAAAAAATAGTAGATGTCAGAACCTATGTCCTATGAACAGGAAATAAAATTAAACTTGTTTTACGACAAATTAAAAAACGTCTTTTAACTTTTGTTTGCCACCTAGTATTTCAATCTTTCAAAAAGCTAATTGTTGGGATTCTGGTGCAATCCCGGCGATAATTGGTTCCGCTGCATGGCATTTTGAGGGAATAATAAAGTTTTCGTTCAGTAACAAAATAGTTTCTAATGCTGCTTAGCTTGGTGGAGTTTGAAATAACAAGCTGTGATCTAATTTGTGTTCTTAATGTATAATTTTGGGGGTGATGCTCTAAGATACTTGACCTGTAGGGAAAATAGTTTCATCTTTTGTGGGGTCCCATTTTATTCCTTATAATGGTTAATAGCCTCATGACTGACCACACAGAGCGATAGAAGTATGTGGACGACCTGTCTGCACTTGAGGTTTGTCGACGAAATATTCAAAGCTCAATTATGACATCACTTGACGATGTCACACAGGAGGCTTCTTCGTCGAAGATAAAAGTTAACGCTAATAAATCGTCAGTCATGACAGTTAATTTTTTAAATCACCCTCTTCTTTCACAAACCCCATTCCTCCCAAAATCTCTGTCACATGCATTAAACTACCTGGGGTGACAATCACTGCTGACTTGAAGTTGTCCATGTTCAAAATATCTTAAAACAAGCTTCCGCTTCGGTTTCCCTTTTAAAACCTTTGTTTAAGTTTTTCTTGTCCCCTGAGGATCTTCTCCAACTTTATTGTTCTTTTATTCGGCCAATACTGGACTTTGCTTGTTCAGTGCAGCATTGCGGCCTTTCTTCAGAGCATATTTATAAGATTGAAAGTGTCCAAAACAAGCGCTTAGAATCATAAATGGTGAAGGGAAGGTTCCATGTCATTATCTACTTGGTAAGTTCAAACTCATCATGTTGGTAGAGAGAAGGAACCTCCTATGCCTTCGTTTCGGTTATATATATATATAAATATATATATATATATATATATATATATATATATATATATATATATATATATATATATATATCTACTAGCTGTTGGGGTGGCGCTTCGCGCCACCCCAACACCTAGTTGGTGGGGGCACTTCACGCACCCCCAATCCCCCCCGCGCGCGTAAGTCGTTACGCGCCATATTAGTTACGCGCCATTGTAGTTGTGTCCTTGTGTCCCACCTGTGAATATAGATAGATATATATATATATATGTTTTTAACTACGTAAAACTTGCGAATATACAACTTTCTTCGATGTCCCATTGTCTGTGCATATAAATAGATTGTCAGGTTTACCGACTCTTGAACATGCAACATAAAATTGTCCATGGGAAAAACAATCCGTATTCAGATCTATACCTCATTATTCTAATGATTGCCCTTGAGCTTTGTTGATGGTGATTGCTAATCGATAATTCCCTGTGTCCCCGTCGTCATTTATATATCCCCCTGTGCCCCCTGCATCCCCGTTGTAGTTGTGTCCCTGTGTCCCGGTCGTCATTTATATTCCCAGTATCCCGGTCGTCATTTGTGTCCAAGTGTCCCAGCCTGTAATTTCTCTTTGAGCGTTCCGATCGTCATTAATATTCCCTGTGTCCCGGTCGTCATTTGTGTCCCGGTATACTGGTCTGTAATTTATCTTTGAATGTCCCGGTCGTCATTTATATCTCCCGGTCGTTGTTTGTGTCCCAGTGTCCCAGTCTGTAATTTCTCTTTGAGTGTCCTGGTCGTCATTTATATTCCCTGTGTCCCGATTTTTAGTTTTTTTTCTCCTTTATTTTTCAGTTTTTTTTCCTTTTTTAGTTTTTTTTTCTTTTTCAGTTTTTAGTTTTTTTTAGTTTTTTTTATTAGTTTTTAGTTTTTTTTTCTTTTTTGGTTTTTGGTTTTTTACCTTTTTTTTAGTTTTTTAGCTTTTTTAGTTTTTTTTTAATATTTTATTTTTAGTTTTTTTTGTAGTTTTTACCTTTTTTAGTTTTTTTTTCTTCTTTTGTATTAATGCTATAGCCAAGGTTCGAACCTGGAACCTCTCGGACCTAGAACCTGGAACATAACGCTTTACCAATTCAGCTACTTCGGCTTGAATACATTCGTTTTTGAATTGGTATATGATGAAATAATTCAGACGTCATATAATGACGTCACTCGACAGACAGACAGACAACTTATTTTTATATAGATAGATATCTGTATATATATATATATATATATATATATATATATATATATATATATATATATATATATATATATATATATATATATATATATATATATATATATATATATCTATATATATACATATATATATATATATATCTATATATATATATTACAAAAATAATTTTTTTCAGAAATAATGAACTTACTATATATTAAAAAATTGCAAAACATTGCAAAGTTGAAATTTGTCAAAATTATTGGGTGCGAGGATTCAAGGTATGGCGGGTTTATATGTAAGTTATGACGGGTTTTCAAATATTTAAACAAATAACAAATGATTAGGTGATTTGTGTTTAATGTGTTGCGGGGAATTATTTTTTGTTTATTCGTTTTTTTGTATATTTATGTTGATGCTGTAGGCTTTTATTTGCTTTGGCTTGATTTATTTTAATTTGTCAGTGCTAAAGTATGTAACATTGTAACAGTGCTAGTTATTATTTTCGCAGTGTATGTACATAATATATATATATATATATATATATATATATATATATATATATATATATATATATATATATATATATATAAGATTATATTCTAGTTGCTTTGGTTCGCAATCGAGGATTTCGGCCACACTTTTTCCTGCTGCTTCCCCTAAATACATGAATTGTGTAAAGCGAATTCGCAGTCAATTTGTAAAATTGAAATCTCTCTAGCTTTTTTTTAATGGTAGATAGTTGAAACACACCTAAGCTTTACTTCTAACATATTCAACCCGTAATTTAAAATTATAATATTGATTTTCGTCAAAACTCTCATTCCAAAACTTCCACAGAAAATATAAACTAGTCGTTAAGGCTGGCTTTACAACCCGATGTAGGGCAGACTGGTACTTTAACCTAATCTTTACATTCCTTAAAAAAAATTCTTTATTTACTTTAGGAGCTCATAAAATTCTAGATCTAAAAGAAACCACGCACATCCCGTAGTTTTTTTTCATTTATTTTATTCTGCTTGGTAATTCTTTGATCCGTTTTACAATTCCTCATACACAGCTCTAGTAAGCTGATGTTCCGTGTCACATCAAAATTTTAACATCTGCATACACCTTTGTCTCCTCAAAAAGATTCAGCTTGGGTCTCCTGAATTATGGACTGTCTTTTAAACATCGTTCATCAATTTGAAACATTGAATTAAAAAGACTCCATTTGCCTAGTCTGGTCCATCCCCCTTTTCCTTGCTCTACTGAAGAATTAACATTGTTTTTTTATTTAAAAGCTTGTTTTAGCACCTTTGAACTATTGACCTGGTCTAAGCTGCTATTTTTGATACTGCAAACTTGGCTGTTTTACCCTTTGCAAGAGCAGCTGCAATATATTGTTCTCCAGGAACTATTAGATAAAAAACGAAAAGCCATATAATTTGCCACTTTAGCTAACCGGAGATTATCCACTTTTTACTAAAACATAGTATACGAAAAACAGTAAATCATATTCTTTTAAATAAACTAATAAGAGGTTAATAAGCCATTACCTCAATTGCCTCCTCTGTAATTACATTTAAATCTTCTAAAGTCATAGGCTTCTCTGGGTCTTGTATGTTTCTCAGCGAATCTGAAAAAAATTCATAGTTTTTTTTTTTTTTTACTTCTAGCTCCTACACTTATCTTTGATTTCATAGTAAGTGATCCATTCAATTTAATTCTTCTTGGGAAGATATTTTGAAATGGTTATCTGGGAGCACAAAAATCTAGTGTAGGCTAGTTTTTGTGGTTAACCTGTTAAGTGAATAATATTATTTTTATCAGTTCACTTGCGTCATGCAAATCACTTTCATGTTTCAGTTTCGGCAAAGTTGATTTTAGAAACTGTCCCAATACAGTTTTTCAGGCCACGTCAAATTATGCAATAAAAAAGAACAATAAAAACGGCAACAAAACACAAATAAATAAAAACAGTATCTGTTCAAAAGTTATTGCTGAAACAGTTTTATTGTTGTTTTGGCTAATATCAAATATATATAATATATATATATATATATATATATATATATATATATATATATATATGACATGCAAGGTTCATTTCGAGTTTTTAGATCTACATACAGGGGGGCGCGGAGAGCTGAGGTAGAAGGAACATAATTGTTATGATAGAACTACATTTACTGAGAGCCAAATTTTCCCAATCCCTTTTCAAATATTCTCTCTTGTAGAGATAATTTTTGTAAAGAAAAAAACCAAGTGCCTTGTAGTCATTTTGATTTGCATGGATTAAAAAAAAACTTAACAATATCTCACTGTTCTTGGGCATTTGCATGAGGGAGAACCAACGAACAAAGTAAAGCATCTGGAATCCAAATGATACATAGTAAACAACTGAAATAATCCAAAATCGGATCACTGCACCACCTACTCAGTGGGCCTACACTGCTGTAAAGACAGCAATTGGCTGAGAAACTAACAAAATTAACCAGAATCGCTTCATAAGGACACTTCCTATGAGAGTGCATAAATAAGCGAAATGTCTCTTTGCCCTCTTAAAGCAAATAATAAAAATCCTATTGCTAGCTATTTTTTTTTAAATTATTCAGCAGTAAAGAACAAAATAAAAAATGAATTCCAAAAACAGATATTTACATGAGGTGCTACTACTCCTACTCAACTTCCTTGCAATGCATAGAATGATTTGAGCTTGGCTAAAAAATGAGGTGCTTGGAAAGAAACAATACCTTTTTTGCTTTGAAATGCAAATGCAAAATTATAAAGGTAATTTTAATAATTAAAAGCTCAAATTCTGGCAAAAAAACGATTTGGGCCAAGTATAACAATTAACCAGCAAATAAACAATTTCTGAATGTAATAAAAAACAAGCAAGTTTTTTTGAAACTAGGGCTGTCAATGCTTCTTTGATTTCAGGAAGTTGAAGAGACTGTAAGTATTTCAAAGCTTCATTGCATTTTGATTTCATTTGTGAATTCATCAGAGGTGCGATGAATTAACTTATTCAATTTTTGCCGACGAATAATCCTTGCTAAATATGATCATACTAATTCCAAGGACTTTTTTTTATCGCAAACTAATCTACGGATACATTTCAGGTATATAGTCAAAATCAGTCGTCTATGAAAAGAACACAATAATATAAAGCAACTTCCACACGAAATCACGAAAAATACTGTGTCTGTCTAGGCATCATATGGGTATTATCGGAATAGTTGAAATTAGATATTTTAAATTATCCCAAAATAGTATCCGTTTTTAATTTTTTGCTGTCAAGTTCAAGTTCTTTATTATTCTTCAACTATACATATTTAAAACTATTCACATTAAATCCCCGGCAGGGAGACTTGCTCGAAAGCCGGGCAACAATAAAAACAGTATAAACAAACAAACCCAGAAGAAACGGATGTCATCACACTTCTCACTCTATCTCACACCAAAAAATAAATGCCGAAAAACATTTATTAAAATTATTGTCAATACTTATCCGATAGCTGAAGGGCCGGAAGCTACTCACAAATTAATATTTACTAATTAGCAGAGCTTTGAATTTAGTTTTTAATGTTAATAGCGAAATGAGTAATTACTTTTAAAATGTAAGTTTTTCCAATTTCTGAAGAAGGTCAAAGTTTTTAGGGAGGCGTACCCAAAAAAATCGAGAACCTCTGATTTAATCCTTCCAATTTTGCGGAGTTATTTTGCATGGACAGCATCTAATTTCATCACCTGTGGCTTCGTCATGGGCTAAGTCTTTGACAAGTACAGCATGACGCTAGCTACCAAGGCAAAGTAGAATGCTTTGGTTAGACGGCTGATGTAAGATATTTGAAATATTGTTCTCAGAAGACGGTATTCCCATAATAATGCTACCATGGTCAGCGATCTGTAGAAGGAAACATCCTTGAACGGTCTAGAGGCAGAAAGGATTGAAGTTATATGTCTGAAGCTGGATTTCTCTTTCCACCCGTAGAAATAGGGTTCCAGGGAAGGTTTGTTAACTACACCACCCCTATACGCTTTTGACTCTCTGGTTTCTAGTTGGATATCCAGAGGCACGTGGAGGTTGTTCTTCATGCACCCATTTACACTGGAACTAACTCTGGACGAGCGCCATTACCTCCAAGGGTATATAGCTGATGGTCAACCAGAATATTCTATTTTAAACTTTTTTCTTGTTATATTCCGGCGTATTTACCATACAAAGTAAAAACTGCTTAATGTATTTCAGGGCTTTTGCAAATCATAGGCTTACTAAATTAAAATTTGTCACGTCTTCCCTTCGTCCATATACTTAACTTTCAACTAACTGTTTGCACATTGTGTTATTTATTGTCTTTGTCGGCTAACCGTCTAGGGCAAAGCGAAAATTGGATCGTCCACAAATTGGGTAGAAGGGTGTCCTATGGAAAGATTTAAGGGGCGTGGGAACTTCTTGGGTGGGTGTAAAGAGGGAGGCTTTGGAATAGATTTGGATGGAGGAGGAGCGTGCGTAGCTGCTTCAGCCTCAGATGGCTTGGCGCTGCAGTGAGTTATTACTAGTAATAGGAGTTTGCACACTTTGTGATGAGCTCTGGATTTTCTCTTAATTGGGCAAGATCGTCTCCCACACGCAAATACACTAGCGTTTATCAATTGTATGCGAATATTGAAACGCATATAACAATAGGAATTATGGCTGATTAGGTACTTCCAAGGGGAATCCAGTAAATGCCTGTCATTCTTTTCTTTCATTGAATTCCCAACTAAACTATGCAAGGTAGATCAGCTAAACTGTACCTAGACAAATTTTTAGAATAGCCTCAAGGGGTATAGGCTATAAAAATTGGAAATATGTAGAGTAAAAAAAGAAAAGAAGAACAGAAACTAGAGATGTGATGTCACGATAACCGTACGAAGGCCAGAGCTTAAAGAGTTCAGAGTAGCGTGGGGGGGAGGGATGAAAAAAGCCGGCATTTTGCTATAGTAAAATCAGAAATTCAAATTGGCTAATATTGCATACCTATTACAACTTGAACTCCACGTCGGAATTCTCTTTACTATATCACCAGGAGACATACCGTTTCACCACAGTATATCAGGCGCAACAAAACTTACTGATGTTTTTCACATTTTTTTTTTAACTCGTTGATATAATAACTTTCATTCCAGTTACAAACCTTCTCCCAGTAATAGGTTAAATTGCATGGTGACGCAGAACACCATCGGGTGAGGATCATCTATAAGAGGACAACTGCGGCAGGGCGTAAAATCCAGATCTATGGACAGCGGCCTCTGCAACGGGCTGCCTCGATTCTTTCGGGGTACCTACAAGACTGGGGACTTTGCTGTCAACTCTATTCCCACTTGAGGAGTGGCACCATTCGAGAAAATTATAGCCTAGTAAACGTCACAGCATTCACACGGCATTCTAATTAATGGATAATTCTTCTGGGCTTGGTGCGTCTTGACGGGCGTTTTCGGTCTGAAAATCCTCTTCCTAGCTAATTTACCTACTACAGGATGTCTCCCCGTAGTAGCAAAATATTTGTAGGCATGAATATATAATAAGTCGGACGTAATAGAGCTTGAGATTGTCTGTGCAGGGTTTTGACTCTTGTTGATAGAAGAGCATCGCCAAGTGTTGAAAACCATGTTGTGACCAAGATGGGCCTAGGATTGCACAAACCTCCATCCTTCATACTGGAGGTCCCAGGGACTTCTTGTTGTCTGGTTCTAAGCCGGCTTAAGCGCTTTGGTGTAGACCAGAGAAGATATGTGATCCCCATCCTGCACTGGTATCCGGGATCATTGCTTTTCCTGAGGTCAGAATTATTTCAATGATTTAAAGAACAAGAAAATTGGAACTAGAATGTTACGACGCTAAAAAAAATGACTATCGTATCGACATTTTGACTGACAAATTCAGACGATTCGAACTGGACTTAAGAGATATTTAGAAATTCAAATCCCACGGGATAGGAAGCTTGAAATCAGGTGACATAGAATTTGTTTACTCAGGCAGGAAGGATGGGGTACACAGAGAGGGAGTAGGGCTCATGATGAATAAGGAAGCTGCTAAGTCTTGTTTAGGCTGGGAAGGTATCAATAAAAGAATACTAATTGCTCATTTTATGACTAAAAAGTTCAGGGTATCAGTTATAAAAGTATATTGTCCCTGTAGAACCGACTGACGGAGATACACGTGACTCAGATGAATTATACTTATAGTTACAGGAGCAAATAGACAGGTTACGGTACCAAGTAGAAATATGATGTTTTTACTAGGAGGTTTTAACGCCCAAATCAGTAGAAATAAGGATAGATGGCATCCTAGCCTAGGTAAATTTGCTGTAGGAAAAGAAAACAGTAATGGCTACAGACTTTTGCAATTTTGTAGGTATGAAAATCTAGTTATAACCAATACGATGTTTGGTCATAAAATGGCCCATAAGTTAACATGGTATTCACGTCATGGTAAGACAGTAAACCTTAATGATTATGTAATAATAAACCGAAGCCCGGCAGGATCAATACAAGATACTAGGGTATATGGGAGTGCTGTTATTGCTGCTAAAAGTAAAGATCACCATCTAGTAGTGTCTATTGTTAATTTAAAGCTGAAATTTCGGAAGGGCAACAACCTCCGCGAAGTTATGATGTTGGTAGACTCCAAGATGAGAATTTGAGACAAATTTTCCAGGAACAGCTGAATATTAAACTTAAAAGTTTTAAATTTGACAATGCGGAAGAGGGTTGGAGTAATTTTAGAAAAAAACCTGTGAAGTTGTTGATGGTGTCTTAGGGAAGAAAGTTAGGACTGCAGCAAGGAATATTAGTGAAAAAGCTTTATGTTTGAAACAGAGGAGAAGGGGCTTGTACAAGAGTTATTTGAGTGATGGATCATATGAAAACAAAAGAAATATAAAAAAGTGGAGAAAGCATTACAATATGAACTAAGAAGGTGTAAAATAGAGGTCATGGATAAAATTGCAGAGGATCTAGAAGATGCAGGGAGACGGCATAATAGTAAAACATTGCACTGGCATGTTAATAAATTGAAATGAAGTAGTCAATCCGGACTTGTCCTAGTTAAAGATAGAAACGGGGCTACAATTAGCGATAAGGAAAAAATTAAAGAGAGATGGGCGGAACATTTTGAGAATGTGCTCGACTGAAATAGAGTTGCAGGAAAAGATATAGAGGAAAATGAAAAAGTTTGTGACACCTTGGATGTGAAGGAAGATTTGTTTTTTGAGAAAGAATTAGCGACAGTACTAAAAAGATTTAGAAATAATAAGGCTCTAGTTGATGATGGTGCGGTAAATAAGTTTCTTAAATATTGTGGCTCTGAGATTAAAAATCAGTAACTGGAGAATATGAACATGATTTTTGAAAAAAGGGAAGTGCATAACGATTTTAGGAAAACCTTAATTAAAACAGTGTATAAGAAAGGTGATAAAAGTGAAAGTGATAATTATCGAGGCATTAGTCTGTTCTCTATATATAGCAAATTACTGAGTAATATGATACTTTTTAGACTGAGAGATGCTGTAGATAAAGTTTTAAGAGAAGAGCAGTGCAGTTTTAGAAAAGGTATAAGATGTGTCGACCAAATTTTCACTCTTAAGTTAATAATTGAGCAGTGCCTGAGTTGTCAAACGCCTTTGGTCCTTAGTTTTATAGATTATGAGCAGGTGTTCGATTCTATTAATAGAGAAGTTTTAGCAAAGGTCTTGTCCTTGTATGGTATTCCAGACAAATACATTAAAGTGATTAGTGCTATGTACAAGAATAATAATGCTGTGGAAATGAGGTTAGCAGCTGGTTTTGTATTAAATCAAGAGTTAAGCAGGTTTGTGTTCTATCCCCCTTTATATGGATCATTTTGATGGACTTTGTCTTAAGGAGCAGAGGAAAGACAATGGGAGACCACGGAATCAAATGGGGAGGAAAAACTCTCCTGGACTTAGATTATGCTGATGATTTAAGCATCCTTGATGAGAGTGTGAGCAAAATCAATGAACTTTTAGAGTTTTGCGAGTGCAGGGTGCTAGAATAGGTTTGAAAATTAATGTTATAAAGACAATATCACTAAGGCTAGAAAGAAGTGAAGGTGAAAAGGTGACGTTGGGTAACGAAATTGATTGATCAGGTGGGCAGTTTCATTTACCTTGGTAGTATTATTAGTAAAGACGGTTGGAGCAGCGAATGTGTAAAAAGTAGAACAGCCAAGGCTCAGAGTGCTTTTTTCACAGTTAAACAAAGTTTGGAAGAATAGAAAGATAATTCTGCAAACCAAAACTAGATTATTAGAAGCTACAGTAATGACAGTGGCCAAATATGGCTCTGATGCATGGGCACTACAAAAAGCGGATGAAAATTTGCTAGATGTTTTCCCGAGAAATTGCCTACAGGTTGTTTTGGGTACCTAGCTGCCAAACAGTAGGCTGGACGAAAAATGTGGTTCAATCCCTCTTTTTATGGCTATATTGAAAGAAAGGTTGAGATGGCTAGGGCAAGTTGAGCGGAAAAAAGATGACAGATTGCCGAAGACTGTCCTTTTCAGCCAACAATCTAAGGCTAAATTGATAGTAGGTTGTCCTCGTCTTAGGTGGGAAAGAAAAGTTGGTGTCTTGGGTGGCGTCTAAAGAAAGATTAAAAGGAAATGGGAACTTCCTGGGAGGGTGTAAAAGGGAGGCTTTGAATAGAATTGGATGGAGGAGGAGCGTGCGTGGCTGTGTAGGCCTCAGGCGGCTTGGTGCTGTTGTGAGTTGTTAGTAGTAATAGTAGTCCTCTATGAATTGAACACAATAAAATAATACAACTTCCACACAAAATTACGAAAAATACCGACAAAACACTAAGTATCACGAAAGATCAAATGAAACTTCAATCTCTATTAAATTTTGTTGGAAAATCATGAGCCAATGAAACGTTTCCAACCATTAATTTCAGATCGGATAACTTCTTATAGCACAGAACAGCCTTACCAAACAGTATTCCCACTAAGGTACAAAATAGAGAAGCTAAATTAGTTTTTTTTCAATACTCTATATATGCACAGTGATCTTTTGTAGATCTTCTTTCTTAACCTCTAAGCAACACGATAACAAGTTGCACTCCACAATTTCCCTCTAAATACCATAACACAAAAATACCAAATACCCACTGAAAAAAAAATCCTCAAAATGCAACAGCATGAAAGTACTAAAGGTCCTGTTTGACACTTAATTTCAATCTCTTTTAAAAAATTGCAGAAAACCTTGAGGTAACCAAGTATTTTCAATCATTCATCTGAGACCAGATTAATTCATATATCACTGGACAGTCTTATATAGCAGTATTACCAATTAGGTGCAGAACAGATAAGCTTAAATAAGTTTGGATCGTTTGAGTAAGGAATATTTGTAGACTTCTCTTTTGTATATAATCTCTTTCTAAAGATCTTGTAACGCAAAAACAGGTTACAGTTTATAGCAGGAGAATAAAACAAATTCCAAATACAAAAAAAAGCCTCAAGATAACACAGTAAAAAAAAATTAAAAGAAGGTCTGTCTGATACTCAACTTCTTTGTGCCTCAAGTCTGAAACATGTGCCAAGGCTATCAGGCAAAGGCAGCCAAGCTAATGGTCTCCACCAAGAATACGAATTGTACAATTTTTTCAAGTTGAAAAAAAGCAAAGCTGCATTTTTTTTCAACCTTAATATACTTTGCTTTAAGAGTCTCTAATTGTTTTTACTTCAGAATTAAATATTTATTTCCTGTTTGAAAATACGAACCCATTAAGTACATGTACAAAAAATAAACAAGAGCTAAGGGCTCATATGGCACTTGTGACGAGGTGAGAAGAGCTAAGAGATCGTATGGTATGACCTCTAACAAAATTCTATGAATCAATAGATTGATTTAAAAAGGAAAATAAGAGGCTTAATGCCGGTCATGATTTAAAATAAGAGCTCCGAGTCACGATGTCCTTGTAAATATCAAAATTCATTAAGAACCGATCACCCACTCGTAAGTTATAAATACCTAATTTTTTCAAATTTTTCCTCTCCATTTAGCCCCAGATGGTCGAATTTGGGAAAACGACTTTATCAAGTCAAAATGTGCAGCTCCCTGACACGCCTACCAATTTTAATCGTCCTAGCACCTCCAGAAGCACCAAACTTGCCGGAACCCCTCCCCCCAACTCCCCCAAAGAAAGCGAATCCAGTGCGATTCTGTCAATCACGTATCAAGGACATTTGTTTATTCTATCCACCAAGCTCCATCCTGATTCCTCCACTCCCAATGTTTTTCCAAGATTTCCCCCTCCAACTCCCCCCAATGTCAAAAGATCTGGTTGGGATTTGAAATAAGAGCTCCGAGACATGAATTCCTTTTAAAAATCAAATTTCATTAAGATCCGATCATCTATTCGTACGATATAAATACCCCTGTTTTCACGTTTTCCAAGAATTCCGGTTTCCCCTTCCAACTCCCCCCAATGTCACAGGATCTGGTAGGAATTTAAAATTAGAACTTTAAAGCACAAGATCCTTCTAAATATCAAATTTCATTAAGATCTGGCCACCCTTTCGTAAGTTACAAATACCTCAATTTTCAAAATTACCCCCTCCCCCCAATTCCACCAAAGAGAGCAGATCCGGTCCGGTTATGTCAGTCACGTATCTTAGACAGGTTTCTATTCTTCCCATCCAGTTTTATCCTGATCTCACCGCTTTAAGTATTTTCTAAGATTTCCGGTCCCCCCCCCCAATTACGCTTGATCCGGTTGAGATTTAAAATAAGAGCCCTGAGTCACAATGTCCTTCTAAATATCAAATTTCATTGAGATCCGATCAACCGTTCGTAAGTTAAAAATACCTCATTTTTTCTAATTTTTCAGAATTAACCCCTCCCCCAACAACCCCAAAGAGAGTGGACCCGTTCCGGTTATGTCAATCATGTATCTAGGACTTGTGTTTAATTTTCCCACCAAGTTTCATCCCGATCCCTCCACTCTAAGTATTTTCCAAGTTTTAGGTTTCCCCCTCCCAACTCCCCCCCCCAATTTCACCAGATCCGGTCGGGATTTAAAATAAGAGCTCCGAGATACGATATCCTTCTAAATATCAAATTTCATTGAGATCCGATCACCCGTTCGTAAGTTACAATACCTCATTTTCTCTAATTTTTCAGAATTACCTCCCCCCCCAACTACCCCAAAGAGAGCGGATCCATTCCGGTTATATCAGTCATGTATCTAGGACTTGTGCTTAATATTCCCACCCGGTTTCATCCCAATTCCTCTACTCTAAGGTTTTTCCAAGTTTTAGGTTTCCCCCTCCCAACTCCCCCCCCCCAATGTCACCAGATCTGGTCGAAATTTAAAATAAGAGCTCTAAGACACCATATTCTTCTAAATATCAAATTTCATTGAGATCTGATCACCCGTTTGTAAGTTAAAAATTCCTCATTTTTTTTCCAGAATTACCCCCCCCCCCAACCACCCCAAAGAGAGCGGGTCTGTTCCGGTTATGTCAATCATGTATCTAGGACTTGTGCTTGTTTTTCCCACCAAGTTTCATCCCAATCCCTCCACTCTAAGTGTTTTCCAAGATTTTAGGTTTCCCCCTCCCATATCCCCCCCAATGTCACCAGATCTGGTTGGGATTTTAAATAACAGCTCTGAGACACAATATCCTTCCAAACATCAAATTTCATTAAGATCTGATCAACAGTTCGTTAAAAATACTTCAATTTTTCTATTTTTTTCCGAATTAACCGGCCCCCCACTCCCCCCCAGATGGTCAAATCGGGAAAACGACTATTTATAACCCCCCTAACTCCCCAAAAAGGAGCAGATCCGTTCCGGTTATGTCAATTATGTATCTAGGACTTGTGCTTATTTTTCCACCAAGTTTCATCCCGATCCTTCCACTCTAAGTCTTGTCCAAGTTTTAGGTTTCCCCCTCCCAACTCCCCCCAAATTTCACAAGATCCGGTAGGGATTTAAAATAAGAGCTCTGAGACACGATATCCTTCTAAGTCTCAAATTTCATTGAGATCCGATCACCCGTCTGTAAGTTAAGAATACCTCATTTTTTCTAATTTTTCAGAATTTCTCCCCCCCAACTACCCCAAAGAGAGCGGATCCGTTCCGGTTATGTCAGTCATGTATCTAGGACTCGTGCTTAATATTCCCACCAAGTTTCATCCTGTACTTCACTCTAAGTTTATTCCAAGTTTTAGGTTTCCCCCTCCCAACTCCCCCCCCCCCCAATGTCACCAGATCTGGTCGGGATTTAAAATAAGAGCTCTAAGACACCATATCCTTCTAAATATCAAATTTCATTGAGATCCGATAACCCGTTCGTAAGTTAAAAATACCTCATTTTTTTTATTTTTCAGAATTACCCCCCCCCCCAACCACCCCAAAGAGAGCGGATCCGTTCCGGTTATGTCAATCATGTATCTAGGACTTGTTCTTATTTTTCCCACAAAGTTTCATCCTGATCCCTCCACTCTAAGTGTTTTCCAAGATTTTAGGTTTCCCCCTCCCATATTCCCCCCCCCAATGTCACCAGATCCGGTCGGGATTTAAAATAACAGCTCTGAGACACGATATCTTTCCAAACATCAAATTTCATTAAGATCTGATCAACAGTTCGTAAGTTATAAATACTTCAATTTTTCTATTTTTTCCGAATTAACCGGCCCCCCACTCCCCCCAGATGGTCAAATTGGGAAAACGACTATTTCTAATTTAAGCTGGTCCCGTCCCTGATACGCCTGCCAAATTTAATCGTCCTAGCTTACCTGGAAGTGCCTAAAGTAGCAAAACCGGGATCAACAGACAGACAGACCGACAGACTGACAGAATTGGCGATTGCTATATGTCACTTGGTTAATACCAAGTGCCATAAAAAAGAGCAGGTTAATGACTCCATGACTTTTACAAGAAGAAAAGAAATGTTGGGAACATATGAGATAGAGAACACAAATTAGCAAATATAATAATAGCTAAAAATTTCCAAATAACCCAGCATCAATATATACAAATGAATTCAGTTTTCGTCTTTGAATTTAACATAGGTATAAGAAAAAATAGACTATTGTTACCATAAATAATTTCTTTTATTTCTTCACATTTCTCCATAGTCTTTCTTGGCGAAGTGGTCAATTTTGTAAACCTACAAGAGATGGAATAAATTAAATTTCTGAAAAATATTCAAATGCAAAGGATATACTGTGGTAATTTGTTTCTAAGTAAAATTCTCATGCTGTGCAAATTTGTTTTCCAGGATTCAGTCACTTGAGCATAGGAAGAGAAAAAATAGCGACAAATCAGCTGCAGTATGTCCAGAAGACGTTAAGTGACATTTTCTATTTCATTAGAATCCATCTATTTTCTTCTATTTTATTTGGTTCTCAATATGTTTAAATTTTCAGAATGCATTATATTCCCCTTTCCCTCTCACCAAAGAAGTTGGAAAACGGAGTAGTAATACCAAAATTTGTTTAGAGTACACCAGATGCATGACAAACTCCTTTCCATTTGCAAAAAGAACTGGTTATAACAACAATAAAAAAAATTCAAAACATTTTCCTTGTTTCTTCACTGTCCTCTAAGATTAAATTGCGAACATTATGCATTTTGAGTTACTTTGCCAAATGTAGGAAAATCCAGAAGGATGTCAGAAATATCGAGTTCTTGACTTTTCCCTTTTAGGATGCAGGATTAAAGAAAACCCTCAGCTATAGTTATAAAATAAAATTCACTGTAATGTATGAGCAAATTAAGATGATTTTTCTGCTTTTTAAGGGTCTGCCTGGGATATAGGTCCTAAACTCACAAGAATCACTAAAGGCGACTTTGGTATGTAAATGATAGTAAGCTGCAAGTCTTAAAACTTTTTTTTTCTGATGCACTGCATAGTTGAATTGTTTGCTCAAGGATTCCTTAGAAATTCCTTAGCCAACATTTTCTTTGGGGTTACTAGTGTTCCATTAAAGTATACCACCTGTTTTTCAACTCAACACAGGAAAATGATTTTTTTTTTTTATTAATTTTTTTCTTTATTATCGACTAATTGCATTTAACATTTTGTTGCTAAAATACTGAACAGAAATGCAACACAACTGACGAATTCACAAATGCAGCATCAAATAGCATCTCAGAAAGATAATCCCTAAAACACATTCAGTACGACTTTAAGATCTAAAAGCAATATAAAATGACACCCCTAACCTCTTGCTAAAAACAGATAGCTTCAACATGGATCCATCTGATAAAGATGTACTAGTGAATACT
This sequence comes from Artemia franciscana, assembly GCF_032884065.1. Taxonomy (NCBI): domain Eukaryota; kingdom Metazoa; phylum Arthropoda; class Branchiopoda; order Anostraca; family Artemiidae; genus Artemia; species Artemia franciscana. Next base: position 22,747,209 of record NC_088879.1, on the reverse strand, counting down.
TTTCCTTCATCCAACTTTACTAAAGCTCCAGCTTTGGGTATCTCCCATAAAACCCTTCTGAGAGGCTTCATTGGCCTTGTAGACTGTAACACATAGAAGGAGGCATCATAAATTTTGGACCACCTTCCTTTAAGCATTCTCGGCGTAATACCTTAAATTAGGTGTGCTTTTTCCAGACCACACTGCCTAGCTTCCAGGTCATAATATAATCAAAATATACAGAATTCTTCCATTTGTTTTCACTGTTTAAATAAATGGACTTATCCCTATTTGAATGTTTATTTGTTCATCACATTGTTCATTTTCTTAATTCTTTTCTTTTCTTTAGTTCGTTTCTTTAGCAATTAGAAAACACAGAAGAGTTTGCCACCTTCATTGGAAATGCATTTTACTTTTAGTCAAGATTAAAGAAGAAAATTTACGTCTAAAGACTTTGAATGAACACTGTTTTTAACTGTCTCAGAAAAATCTAGTGAATGACTTGGAAGTTAAGTATTTTGTTGTGTATAACTACGTTAGTTTTTATTTTAACACTTTAATAACTCAACTGATGATGATTTCTGCATATTTGATCAAAATATCTAGACTTTCGTACCAGTTTTACTGTCTAAATAAATGGACTTATCCCCATTAGAATATTTATTTATTCTGTCCTTTAAGAATTGATACGAAGGCCAAGATTCCAAGAGCTTCTCTAGGGTGTATTCCTGAAATAGGCTGTATACCCGAGATCATCAAAAGACATTAACTGAAACAAACTTTTAAAATATGCAGTCTACATTGAGCTTAAGCTTTTGGGGAGTGTTAGTGGGCTAAAATGTTTTTGGTCCTTAATCTGCCTTAAAAATTTTTGCCTATGATCCCCTGTAAAAGCTTTTTCATAGAGATGTAATAAGGTAAACAAAGATACATTAAAGGTACCCATGTTATCAAAATAGCATTTCCATACTATCTTGGCAATGGATTGGGGGATCAAGTTGAAACTTACAGAAAGCATTGGAGGCTTAATAATAGAAGACCAATCAAGGAGGCACACTCGTGCCTCTTTAAAGAGGCGAACCACGACAATGTTAAGCGATCTTCGGTTCCAGTGGTCGCAGAGGGATGGGGAGGGATGCATTTCGTAGCCCGAGCTCCAACTAAGAAACCTGCCAAATTTCATCCCCCTCCGACGTTTCCTTCATGGGGAAAATCTGGCCAAAAGTTTCAACCCCCCAACCCCAGCCCCCTTAAACGTTGTCTGATCGGGCTGAAATTCACAAGTTAAGGTCCCCTAGGGTCCAGGAGCTTATCCGCGAAATTTCAGCTCGATCCGATAACTCCTTCCCTGTTTTCCAGAAACCACGCATAGCCACATAATGTTCATGTTCTTTTTTTTCGCCACGCCTACAGGTCACAGCCGACATCGGATCTGGGTGTACGAAGACTCATTCGACGCGGAATTCTCCGAGTAAGTGCCCTGGAAAGTTTCGTCGGAAACTCTTAACCCCCGATTTTCTAGCTTAGAAAAACCCATTTCCCCATTGAAGGTAAAATTTTCTCTTGTAATAACATCACTTGTTTGAAAAATTCTTACACTAAAAGCAGCTTGACGAAGTGGAAGCGTGCTGGGCCCATAACCCAGAGGACAGTGGATCGAAACCGCTAGATGCTAATTTTTTAAAATTTGTAAAATTAGGTAATTTTGTCAGTTTGAATTTATTGATACAGAAAGGGAGAAAATAAACATGGAAACATGTGATCAGAATTACATACTGGAATGTTCACAAGAATTTATACTGAAGCGGGGGTAAGGCTTGATGGAAGCAAGTTAAAAGAACCATTTAAATTGATTTCCTAATTGAAGCCGTTGGTGAAATTTTCTATTGTAATAACTTGTTTGATAACAAGCATAACAGCAGCTTGGCGCAGCGGAAGCGCGCTGGGCCCATAAACTGGAGGCGGGTGGGTAAAAACCATTAGCTGCTAAATTTTTAATTAAGCTGCTAAACTATTAAAATTATCAAAATTAGATAATTTTGTCAGTTTGAATTTATTGATACAGAAAGCGAGAAAATAAACATGGAAAATTATTACTAAATTGCATCCACCATGGATTGTAGAAAAACGTACAGAAATAATATGAAAAAAACTTCGTTTTCTTAAAGAGTTAAGGAGGCTGCGTCCCAAAGTCGAACCTTAAAACGTACAGGAATTAGGAGAGGCAGTTGGGGGGGGGGGCTGCCACCCCCAAACCCCCCGCTTTTAAAGACTCTTTTGTACAGGTTTTTTGTTGTGGGGCGCTGCCGCCCCCATAACCCCCCACTCTTGGCTTCGGAAAGGCCCTCTTTTAATTAACAAAAAATTGAAATGAATGAATAATGGAATAACTTCGAAAAATGTTAAACACAAGAGGACAGGAGAACCATTGCGCCGAAACTAGTAATTAGTAACAATGAAGTTGACCACTCCATTTACATTTTAACATAATTATTGAAACTGTTTCCCAGACACAGAGCACACAAGCTAAGAGCTGGGGGTTTGTTGGTGTACAACAAAAAAACTGTACAAAAGAGTCTTTAAAAGCGGGGGGTTTGGGGGGCGGCAGCCCCCCAACTGCCTCTCCTAATTCCTGTACGTTTTAAGGTTCGACTTTGGGACGCAGCCTCTTTAACTCTTTGAGAAAACGAAGTTTTTTTCATATTATATTGATAAAAGACTGAAAAAGAATCATTTTATATATGCATTAGCACGTATAGCTTGATTGTATAATTTTCATATTGACACATCCAGAAAAGTGCAAAAGTGAACCATAGTTCATGAGTTTCAGTGAGCATGTAGCATCAAAGGTGAGTATACAGCCTCTTTGCCCACTTTGGGTTCCACAAAAGAGAGTAATTAGAAAACGGGAGTGCTAAAAATTTGATAACACAAGTGAAGAAACTAGCAAAACCATATTTATACACCAAACCTGACAAAATGGTGAGAGACCATATAGTGATTGGCATACAAGACATGTGGATCAGAGAATGTCTGTTAGTGAAAAGACTTTCTTAACCTACAAATACCCAAGCAGAATTGTTTAGCATATGATTCATTGGTTTTAACCTTCTGGGATCAGGCATGGCTCCCTAAACACTTATAGTATTTCTTTTGTATTGTACTTGTCAAATATGCTACCTCAGAGAATTTAAATTTACATTTATCTTGATTGAATATAATGTCTGTTTCTCTTGCATTGTGCAAGAGACCCTTCATTCTTGTCTCATGGCTTTCTCCTGCAGAGCCACAAACTAGAATGTCATCAACAATGGACATCCTACTGTACGTTTTAAGGTTCGACTTTGGGACGCAGCCTCTTTAACTCTTTGAGAAAACGAAGTTTTTTTCATATTATATTGATAAAAGACTGAAAAAGAATCATTTTATATATGCATTAGCACGTATAGCTTGATTGTATAATTTTCATATTGACACATCCAGAAAAGTGCAAAAGTGAACCATAGTTCATGAGTTTCAGTGAGCATGTAGCATCAAAGGTGAGTATACAGCCTCTTTGCCCACTTTGGGTTCCACAAAAGAGAGTAATTAGAAAACGGGAGTGCTAAAAATTTGATAACACAAGTGAAGAAACTAGCAAAACCATATTTATACACCAAACCTGACAAAATAGTGAGAGACCATATAGTGATTGGCATACAAGACATGTGGATCAGAGAATGTCTGTTAGTGAAAAGACTTTCTTAACCTACAAATACCCAAGCAGAATTGTTTAGCATATGATTCATTGGTTTTAACCTTCTGGGATCAGGCATGGCTCCCTAAACACTTATAGTATTTCTTTTGTATTGTACTTGTCAAATATGCTACCTCAGAGAATTTAAATTTACATTTATCTTGATTGAATATAATGTCTGTTTCTCTTGCATTGTGCAAGAGACCCTTCATTCTTGTCTCATGGCTTTCTCCTGCAGAGCCACAAACTAAAATGTCATCAACAATGGACATCCTACACTTTACACTGGTACTCACCATAGGCCCACAATATGCAAAGGGACATTCTTTTAAAATATTGGTCATAAACATAGTGGAACTGCTTAGTAAGGAGGATTCTTCTAAGAGTTTTAGGTTCCAGTAATCCACTATCCTGAAGATCCTTGTAGCTTGCAAAACAACTTGAGCCTTCTAGGCATGATACTATATCATCAAAGCTAGAATTGAATAGTGTAGTCTTTTAACTCCATCATTCAATTAGACTGGATTAACACAGAATCTTGTCATCAGTCTTCTTCTTCAATAACACAATGGGATTCATCTAGTTTGATGGATATACAGCTTTTTAATTATTCTAAGGTTTCTTTAGCCAAGTGATCTTAGCTCTTTGCTTATCTTGAAGAGCAAAAGGTACCATTCTACCTGGATATGTATTGAGATTATATCTTTTCTTAGATTAATGGTAGCTATTCCAGGGACTTCACCAGCAGGGGTATCATTTTTCTTCTTCTTTATTTTCGGGGGTGGGGGTGTTTGGTTGGGTTACCCCCTCCCTTAAAAAAACTATTTACCTATGTTACCTATTTGCATGTCATTTCTACAGACTATTTTTTATTTTATCAATAATTAACATGTTGTCCATTTTTCATATCTTTAGTTCTAGTCTTACTTTTATTTTATTTTTTTACCACAACAACCGTATGTACAACTAATCATTCACGTAGCAAGGGTGCTCCCAGGGGCGGATCCAGGATTTTCCTTAGGGGGGGGGGTTGCATAATAGGTTGCTTCAATAAACTTGCAAACAAAGAAATATCCACAATTAAAATGGAACCTTGACAATTATGTGTTGGAGGTAGGTATGGGAAATGGTCATAAATTTATTCTAAAATCTGGTGAGGGTTTAAGTTCCTATAAATCTGTTGAAATTAAAATGGTATAAAAATATTGATACAAAAAATAATAAGTTATATAAACAACCCCACCATAAAAAAAAAACAAGAGCTCATATAGCACTTGTGACAAGGTTGGAAGAGCCAAGAGCTCATATGGCATGAGCTATAGCAAAATTCTAAGAATCAATAGATCAATTTAAAAGGAAAATCACAGGCTTAATGCTGGTCTTGATTTAAAATAAGAACTCTGAAACACGAGGTCCTTCTAAATATCAAAATTTATTAAGATCTTATCACCCACTCATAAGTTAAAAATACCTCATTTTTTCCTCTCCCTTCAGCCCCCCAGATGGTCAAATTGAAGAAAATGACTTTACCAAGTGAAATTGCACAGGTACCTGACATGCCTACCAATTTTCATCATCCTAGCATGTCCAGAAGCATCAAACTTGCCTAAGAATTGGACCTCCCCTAACTCCCCCAAAGAGAGTGGATACAGTCCAGTTATGTCAATCATGTATCTACAACATTTGCTTATTCTACCCACTAACTTTCATCCCAATCTCTCCACTCTAAGCATTTCCCAAGATTTCTGGTTTCCCCCTCTAACTCCCCCCAATGTCACCAGATTTGGTCGGGATTTAAAATAAGAGCTCTGATACATGATTTCCTTCTAAATATCAAATTTAAAATACCTCACAAACATTCGCCCATTCTAAAGTTAAAAATACCTCAATTTTTCGAATTTTTCCAAATTGACACCCCCCTCCAACTCCCCCAAAGAGAGCGGATTCAGTCCAGTTATGTCAATCACGTATCTAGGACTTGTCTTATTCTTCCCACCAAGTTTTCCGGATTAACTGTCCCCTACTCCCCCCCAGATGGTCAAATTAGGGAAACAACTATTTCTATCTTAATCTGGTCTGCTCCCTGATACGCCTGCCAAATATCATTTTCCTAGCTTATCTAGAACTGCCTAAACTAGCAAAATCAGGACTGACAGACTGACAGAATTTATGATTGCTATATATCACTTGGTAAATCCCAAGTGTCATAATAAAAAGCTGTTTATCATCTATAAGAAAACATGATATTTAATATATTCTGCATATTTTTTCCATTTGCACATTTGACCACTATAGCAAGTGAGTTAAGCTTTTGATTGTAAAAAAAAAAAAATAATTGGTCTTGAGCCATCTTTTGGGGCCATACACTCTTTGTGACAATTTATATAGGTCAAACGATTTGGCATGTCACCTAACTTTGACTGGATATTTCAAATACATATCCATTGCAGTATACATGTATATCTGGTATGTGTAGATATACACATATCTGTTCACTGTCAATTAAAAGGTTTCGTCCCTATTTTGAACTGTTATACTCTTGTCATGGAAAGGCAGTGTGGTCTTTGAAGTTATCTACATAAAGTTTAAAGAGTTTGGCCTTTATTTTAATGCTTTTGGATGAACAGAGGTGATTTGTATATAGTATAGAGCTTCAATTACATCAAAATAGGCAGTAAAGTGGCCACCATATGCTCAGCAAAATCCAAAATTTGAATTAATAATTTTTGCACTTCTCATACATTTACTTTCTATTATACAAATCCCCTAAAAAACAACAATGTTTTAAGAGCCACCCTGCTTTGCAAAAAAGGTAATTCCAAAAAAAACAAAAAAGACAGCCAAAAGAAGTAATGATATCAATTTCTTTACCTCAGTGCTATAGCAAGACTTGAGAACAAATAAATGACATTAAATAGAATTAAATATTTGGCTTTTTAGCCCTGTTGTGACAGCACAATCCTGAAATATCATTTCAACAGGCTAAAGAAGTTAGGATTTTAAATTTCCTCTCCTTGTTATTACAAAATGAAGATTTTTGCCTTCCAGTTGGCTTTTGTGGTAAAACAGACATATCCCCTTGATAAACCTAAATTCAATTAAATACTTTTTGGCAGTAAATACTTGTGTGACAGACTGCACAAAGTAACTAAAACCTTGTTTCAAGCTTGTTTGCAAAAAAACAAAAACAGTCTTAATAATTAAAAAAGTATTAAAAACTAAACTATTAAAAACCAATTGCAAAAAAAACTTTTATCCCACCCCAAACCAGAGCAAGTAGACCCAACACAAATCTACCACTACATTAGTGGGGGGAGTGCACCCCCTGGATCCACCACGTGTGCTCCAAACAGTGTGAGATAGTATTGATACTTGAATGGTATAGCATATTAAACCCTGGGACTTCCCAGGTCCCAAATTAGCAATTTCTATAAGGTCTAGGTCTAAACTAATGAATGATTTCAATGAATATGATCAGGATCTATAATTTAAGATTCTGGTCTTTCCAGGAAACAGCTTTGTTACTCTGGACAGATTTACACATTTATCAGATGTTTTGCCTGATGGACTTTGGTATACTGACTCTAAAAGTGAGAGGTTATTGTGAGGTGCATCATCAAAGGTCAAGCTCCTGATAAAAAACTTGCCTAACATTCTTCTTGAGAAGAGTCATAAACCATTGGAATCAACTGAAAGATTCAACTATCAGGGGTCCCTCCATCCAGTCCTTCAAAAACCAACTTGACAAAGAGTGGGAGAAGAAGCAGTGGAGGTTTGACTGGCAGTCATCAACTCAAGAGCACTACAGGTCTGGAAGACCTTAAAGCTTTCAGATGGATTAAGGTGATTAAGGTGAAATAACAAGAAGAACTTATTATTTACTACTATAATATTGAGGACACTACAAATATATAATAAGAATAATAATATAAATTTATTCCCCCACAAAAAGCAAAAATAAGAATGTGGAGTAAAATGACAAAGAATGAAAAGAAAAGAACACAAAAAAAATACAAAAATAACTTCAAATGATATTAGCAAAAAAAAAAAAAATAATTATGCAACTTCAGGAAGGAAAAATGAAAAAGTGGGTTATAAACAGCAGTCAAATTCAAAGTTTTCACATATAAAGCTTTGGTAGGACCATTTATTTGAGATGGTATATCAATAAGGTCAAACCTATCTACAAAATTACTTCTTTGGTACCATTGTGGTAAAAATGCATTTCTGAAGTATGGCACTTGTAGATTACTACAATGCTGTTTCCACAACAAATGGGTAGTACCAATCAAAGACCTTTTTGACTAAATTTACCTTTATTGGACAAATTTTCCCAAATGCTACCCTTAGATTCTTAACTGCTCTATTTGTCAGGATTAAACATGTAGAAAAAAAGAGAACAACCAAACAAAATTCCCAGCCAATTAACTAAAGTAGAACAAGGAAGAGAAGTACTTTCAAGATGTAAGGCTGCCCCTTGGCTTGACTATTAAAACACACCAAGTCACATTTAGAAGGGTTAGTTGAAAAACCAAGATGCAACTTAAGTATAGACAAATTCTACATTAGGCTGCTATGGCTACATTTTAATTGAAGACCATCCTCAGCATATGCAATGTATGATAAAAAACTTCACTATAAAACATAGAGACTGGCAGAGACCACAGGCACTGAGCTTTTATGCCTTTGAATATACTAGTCAACAAAACAGTCCCTTGACAAACTAATCAGTTGGCTTAAGAATAAGAAATTACCTCTGAAAATATGTGTTCAGTTTCACATGGTTATTAACCTTAGTCTCAAGGTCTAAGGCTCAGTCAGATTTATTTGTTAAAAAGAGGAGATGAATGACTTAAAATACACTGGTCTATACCAGAAGGCACACCAAGACCCAAAAACATAAAAGATTCTACATTAACATGAAGTAGAGCTCAAACTCCAACACAATCCCACATAGGCTATTCTCAATAAATGAAAAAAATTAACCTTAAAACTAGGATTCCTCTCTTCTTTCCAGACATGCAAACACCTTGCCTAAACATTTTTTCATTAAATGAAAAAATTAACAAAAAAAATAATAAAAAGAATGCAAAACTCAATCTAATTTAAATAAGCATACACTTTTGATAGCTGACTAAACTATGCTGGTTTGCAGAATAGTTTCCAGTTTAGAGCACTTAGAAATGCATTCTAGAAGGGCATCCATTTCTGGTTGACCCTCCTCCTAAATGGGGCAAACTAAAAATGCATAAAGTGGGCTTGCTTACAGGTAACATTACCTACAGCATGAAGCATATTAGTCCAAGAGCCCTGCAGGCAGCAGGGCAAGGTCTGTACTCTATATTTATTTAATAAACCTTGTTTGAGATTTTTTTTTTAGTTTTATCACTCTTTGTTGAATGAATATAGAATAGGCCTACAGATCTTGCCCTGCTGCCCACAGGGCTGATGGACTAATATGCTTTGATCTATAGGTAAGGTTACCTGTAAGCAAGCCCACTTTACACATTTTTGGTCTCATTGGAGGGGGATTTTAGAAGGCTAAAAAATAACTAAACTAGAGTTTTATCAAGTGGATGTGCTTCTCTAATAATGACAAAGAAACAATAGCCTATACAATCATCATAATCTTTCTACATGCATTAGTATGTACTTTAGAGCTCTTGGAACGAAATTAAAAATTTACCATGGTTTTTCAGTAAAAATTTAAAAGTTGACAATCTGATACTTATGGCACAATACTGTATGTTAGGTTTCTGTGTTCCACTGTTAAGGAGGCAGAGTTGTTTGAGGAAACAAACATTTCAATTTTTAATTGTGCCAAGATTACTAGAAAGTTTCACAGCGTGGATGTTGTGTAGAAAAGATTTTTATCCTAGA